>NC_064835.1:55780606-56083636 GCF_024166365.1 Elephas maximus indicus
TTAATCTGTAATAGTATGGCATCTAGGTTCTTAGAACAGATCCCAAACCCATACTGGCATTCTTAAGCAAAATTATCCTGAGCGCTTATACATTTAAATGTCAGGTCTGTACACACTGGGGCTCTCATTCAGCCCGTCAGCCAGAAATTTCTCTATCAAGTCCACGCGGGCAATTTCATTTTGTAAGAACCTCCTCAATATGTCAGACTTTGTCACGATGTTTGTTCCATCTGAGTAATACTACAGGATTTCTTCTTACATGGACCAACTTGTTCAATCTCAGATCTAACACCAGGTTTATTTTCTTGTCTAAAAAACAAGTATCAACCAAAGAACTGCTCCTTTTTGTTGTTTTCTGTACTTGTTTCACCATTAAAAACCACACACACACATAAAATAATTTCTTTTATGATTTTTTTCTACCTACTGTAGCAACTCTTACTTTCTTCTTCTCATACAAGTTCAGCATTTCTATTCCTAGGTAATTGTGTGTGGATCTTTGAATGGTATCTATATGTATACACTGTTACGGTTTCAAGTGAACCTAATGGATGTTTTAGGAATCATACCTGTGGAATCCCTTCCTTCTGCATGCTGAATAGTTTCAGCTGCAACATTGTATAGATTGAGTGTAGCAGGTAGAATAATGGCTTCCTAAAGCTTTCCATGCCCAACCCCTGCAACTGGTGAATATGTTACATTACGTGGCAAAAGGGACTTTGCAGATGTGCTTAAGGTTATGGAATTTCAGAAGTGGAATTTATCGTGGATTATCAAGGTGGGCCTGATCTAATCACAAAAAAGAAAGAAAGGGAAAAGTTACCCTCGAGTCAATTTTGACTCATTAATCTCGTGTGTCAGAGTAGACTGAGCTCCACAGGGTTTTCAGTGACATATTTTTCCAAAGTAGATCACCAGGCCTCTTGCCCAAGGAGCCTCTGAATGGACTAGAACCTCCAGTCTTTTGGTTATCAGCTGAGAATACATTTGAAGCACCCAGGGAGTCCTTCCATTCACTAGGTTGGCTATGATCAAAAGATGTACAGCAAAAAGTATTGGTAAGAATCTGGAGGAATCGGAACCCTCATATGCTGCTGGTGGGAAAGTAAACTGGTATGATCACCTTGGAAAAACAGGCACCTATCCTAGGACCCAGATATTTCAACTCCATGGGGCACTTCTACAATGTCCTACAGGGTTGCTATGAGTTGGAATCGACTCAATGACAGTGGGTTTGGTTTTTGGTTTAGGCATATGCCAAAAAGAATTAAAAACATATATTCACACAAAAACTTGTACACCAGTGTTCATAACATGAGCCACTAAAAGCGAGAGACTTTTCCTGGCTGAAGTCAGAAGAGATACAGCAGAGAGATGAGATAGGACAAGAGGCAGGGAGAGTCAAAGTATGAAAGTGACTAGACCAGTTTTGCTGACTTTGAAAGGCGCCATAAACCAAGGAATGGTGGTGTCCTCTAAAAACTGAGAAAGCTGCCTGATGAAAAGCCAGAAAGGAAATGGGAACCTCAGTTTTACAAACACCTGGAAATGAATTCTGGTAACAACCTAAATGAGACTAGAAGTGAACTGTCCCCTAGAATCTTCAGAAAGTAACATGGACCTGCTGACACTTTGATTTCAACCTGGTAAGACTCTAAGCAGTGAGGCCAGCCAAGTCTATTGGACATCTGACCTACAGAACTGTGAGGTACTAAACCTGTGTTATTTTAAGATGCTAAATTTACAGTAAAGTTTTACAACAGTGATGAACTAATACATAGAGAATCTCCATCAGTTACTTACCTTATCTTCACAAAATACAAAAAGGAGCAACCTCCATGGACGGCATCTATGAATGCCTTTAAATTTCAGCTTCACCGTATCCTAGATTGTACATTGGGAAAGTTATTTAATGTCTCTGAAACTGAATTTTTACAATCTGTAAAATCAGGGCAATTTTTATCCATTTTTCTAACTTTGTTGAAAGAATTAAAAGGAAGCAATGTTTATGAAGTTTCAGCTCACTGTTATCCAAAAATAGATGTCATACCCCTCTTTAATATATCTAATATGAATAAATTAATGAATCAGGCATTAAAATAATGATTTTCCTTAGCTTTGACCACTTTGGATCATTTCCAATGAATATATGAAAAAGAAAAATTTACTTATGTCTTCTCATCCTAAATATGTCACTTCTATCTTCAGGTTCTCTACTACACTCACTTTCCCTTTTACAGAAAACTGGGGGCTTTGGTTTAATAAATTTCAAAATTGTACCAGTTTTCCCATTGTTACTTGAACAGCATTTTCCAAGCTGTTCTAAAGAGGAAACACTTCCAGTTTGGATAACTCAAACTCAACTTAAACTAATTTCAGCAGAAAGGAATTTCTGGCTCGTATACTGGGAAGCGTAAGATGTCACTAGGTGAGACTCAGCTAGATCCAGGTACTCATCAAAAATATTAATCATGGTGCAAGCTATTCGCCTTTGCTGGAGCTCAGTGTTCATCTCTGGACCAGTTATTGTAACCAAAAGAATGGAGTACTCGGCCTCATTTGCCCACACCTTGACCACGTTGAGAAGCAGCAATGTCTGAAACAGCTTTAAAGAAGGGTGTGAAAAAGCATACTAAGCAAACCAAAATTATAGCTACCTGGACCATCATCGTGCAGTTATTTTTAAAGTGATTTCCACAATGAAATTATATGGACAAAAGCTGGGTGAAATGCATTTTATCGGTTCCCTTCATGAATGCTCAGAATCTTTAATATGACAATGTATGTATATTAATTAAGAGAAAGATAATGTATGTAGTGTTGCCCATACTTATTTGACTAGGGAACCCTCTTTTACAAAGTATCTCTTGTGACTAGAGCTCTAAGGAACATGCTTTGGGAAAAGCTGACCTTAGTTTTCACCTTTCTCTGCTGTTCTTTGATTCTCACAGCTTATTAATGAGCTTATTTCTGCTCCTCAATTTAAAAAAATGTCTGATCTTCACCACCGTTATTATTCTTATCAAAGAATATATAATTTTAAAACTCAAAGGGACCTTAGTGATAATATTTTCCTATCCAGCTTCTATATTTTACAGATGGAGAAGCTGGAACTCAATGTAATTTCCCCCCCATAATCATGGAACAGGGAGTCCCAGTGGAACAGTGGTTAAGCGCTCAGCTGCTAACTAAAAGGTCAATGACAGCTGGAACCCATCAGCTGCTCAGCAGGAGAAAACCAAGAACCAAATCAAACCCGTTGCCATCGAGTCAATTCCAACTCACAGTGAAACTATAGGACAGAGTAGAACTGACCATATAGGGCTTCCAAAGAGCACCTGGTGGATTTGAACTGCTGAGGTTTTGGTTGGCAGCCATAGCACTTAACCACTGTGCCACCAGGGTGCAGGAGGAAGATGTGGCAATCTGCTTCCATAAAGATTTACAGACTTGGAAACCCCATTGGGCAGTTCTACTCTGTCCTACAGGGTTCCTATGAGTCGGAATAGACTCAACGGCAGTGGTTTTTTTTTTTTTTTAAATCATGGAACTAGTAAATTGCTGTATGAATTAAACGGAGTAGGTCATGATGAGGTAAAAAACTAACCCCCAAATCTCAGGAACTTTAAGAACAGAAGATTATGCTTTGAGGGTCAGCTGGTAGCTCTGTTTTTCAGGATTCTCTTTCTGTTCCAAGTTTACTGCACAGCCACTATCTGGAGTCTCAGTCACCATCATTACAGAAGGGAAGAAAGTAATTAATTGGTCTAGCCCAGGAGT
This sequence comes from Elephas maximus indicus, assembly GCF_024166365.1. NCBI lineage: Eukaryota > Metazoa > Chordata > Mammalia > Proboscidea > Elephantidae > Elephas > Elephas maximus. The sequence goes on from NC_064835.1 coordinate 55,784,387, forward strand.
GACTTGTGTAATCAGACCAAACTAGTCACATAATTAGCCCACATAAGCACAAAGACCCTTGAAGTGTGAAACAACCATGTGCCTGAAAGGCAAAGTACCAAAAATCTTTGGCGCACAGTCCTAACTACCACCGTGACAAAAGTTGGTACAAAATCTCCTGACACATACTTTATAGTACTTTCCTCTACCACTTTTAATTGCCCAATATGATTTGATGATGCATGATAATAATAGACATCACTTACAGAATATTTATTAGTGCTACGGATTGTACTGAAAGCTTCCCAAAGATTAATTTATGAAGGAGATTAAGAACATTATTTTCATTTTTAAGATGAGGAGTTTGAAATGCAGTGTTTTAATCAGGGTTGCCCTCAGGCTATGATGCCAAAGGCACCTTAAGCTCTGCCAGGTCGTAGAGCCGGTAGGTGGTAGAGGTGAATTTTTAACCCATGTAGCCTGGCTTCAGGGTCCACACTCCTTCACAGTGATATAGGAGAAATAACTCTTTTTCTAAAAGTGAAAAATACATGGGCACTTATTTCAGCTGAAGTGGCTAAAATAGAGTTATCCCCCCCCCCCAACAAACTCTAGCATGTGCACCAAAACACTTTACAAAGAAGTTTGCCAAACCAAACCAAATCCATTGCCATCGCGTCAGTTTTGGCTGATAGCAACCCTACAGGACAGAGTAAAACTGCCCCACAGGGTTTCCAAGGCTGTGATCTTTATGGAAGCAGACTACCACTTCTTTCTCCTGTGGAGTAACTGGTGAGTTTGAATCACAGAGCATCCAAATGCTTAACCTCTGCACCACTAAGGCTCCTTAACAATGATTTAGGAGCTTTAAAAAATGAAATAATAAAGGCTCCATCAAACACTTCAACTATCTGAAAATTCAAACCACCTGAGAAACGTCTTTAATTCTTTTACTCTCTACACACAGAGGTGCACATGAATACTTCCTTCCCTGTAATATTTTGTTTGAAAAAGTGCTCTGCAGATAAAAAAATATATAAAGGCCACTGAGTAAGCAAATCCTCAATTCTACAAGTACTATTGTTCCAGGTACCTGTTTGCATTGTATATTACTATAATGTTCGTATTAAAGGCTCAAACTCCTCCTTGTTAAAAACAAATATTCAAAAGCTCTAGCACATTTATTCATTCATCTGTTGAAGAAACTTTTGACACTTGCTTATTAGGTAACAGTCCCAATTCTCAAAGCTGAAGGCTTAGATAAAAGACACAGTCTGTGCCACCAATGATCTCATAGTTCAGCGAGGCAAACTGACAACTAAAGAGATAAATGCAGTATAATGGAATGAAAGCTTACAGAGGACACTGTTTATTGCTTATTCAGTATCCAGCCCTTCCTATTTGCATTCTAATATCTACACGCCTTTCCACCATTTTTTTTTTCCACCATGCAGCTCAATGTACTTAAGGATATGGTAATGTCACCTTGGCTCCAGGGCTAGACCTGTTGTTCTAAGGGGAATACCATCTATCTACCTTGTCTCAAGGATTGGTTCAGAAACTCAGACCTAAACTTGCTATCATATTTCATTTCCTGATCACAGGGTTTGATTTAGGAATTAACATATGATGGAATATGGGCACATAGGATAAAAAAATTTGTAGCTTCTGAGAAATAAATTTCTCCTGAAGAGAGAGAACAGACATAAAAGACATGGGATTAAAACCAGGAAATGATACAGTCATTTTATGATTGTATCAGTTCAGGTCCAGGTAGTAGAAAAGAAACTTCTCCTAGTAGTTCAAACAGATAGGATTTGATACAGGGAATTGCCAGCTAAAGTGTTGGAAAGGTTGACAAAGTGGAAAAGAAAAAATGAAGTAAAACAAAACTAGCAATTTCAAGAAGCAGCTAATAGTGCTGGATCCCAAAACCCATTGCTGTCGAGTGGATTCAAACTCAGCGACCCAACAGAACAGAGTAGAACTACCCCATAGGGTTTTCAAGGAGCAGCTGGTAGATCTGAACTGCTGATTGTCTGATTAGCAGCTGTAGCTCTTAACCAGTTCTTAATCCACCAGGGCCGGATTAAAAAAAAAAAAAAAGCCTGTTGTCGTCCAGTCCATTCTGACTCATAGCAACCCCATAGGACAGAGTAGAACTGCCCCATGGAGTTTCCAAGGGGCACCTGGTGGGTTCAAACTGCCAACCTTTAGGTTAGCAGCTGTTGCATTTAACCGCTATGCCACCAGGGTTTCCAGGGCTGGATAGGAATCCCATCAGAGGTCTTACCATCTGATGGGAGTACCACCAAGTAGGGACTTTGTCAGTGCTAGAAACACGGTTTTTGAACAAATGCATCTATTACTATAGGAGCTGCCAGAAAGGGAGGTGGACTAATAGCTTCTCCCCATTTTCTGCCTTCTGATCTTCCAACAGGGTCTCCCATGGGCATAACTTAACAATGGAGCCTGAGAAATTTAATGCACAACTGCCCCAGCCATAGAATTATAAAGGAAAGTAAAGAATGGTGGGTAAGAGGATGAGGGAAAGCAGAGAATAATCAACACAGCCAACCCTTTGGCTTTTCAATATTGATACCCCACTGCCGTCGAGTCGATTCCGACTCATAGCAACCCTATAGGACAGAGTAGATCTGCCACATAGAGTTTCCAAGGATTGATACATACCCTTTTATCCATATTTACATTTTAATATAACCAAAATGACAAAGACATAATGCTCCTTATCAAGTTTCAGCTATTCTTTACATAATGAAATATGCTATCATCCTCTCCTCAAAATTACATCATTTACCATATCTGTGAGTTTTTTTTCTGCCGAAAGTCCACAGGAATATTCTGTCCTCTAAATTTACAATTTAATCACTATCATCATTTCTTATATTAAAAAAAGAGAAGTGAGGGGAAATTTAGTTAACATATACAAATATATACTTACCTGCTGTTCTCTAATCCTCATATATGAATAACTTCCTTCATCTACTACCATGTTTATTTTGCACCCAGTCAGGATCTCAGCTGACAGGATCCTTTACCTGGTGGGGGTGAGTCAAATCATCATTCCAGAAGGTCTGAATTCTGAGTGGACCTGCCTTATTGTGTTGTCTAGGCTTCCATTCATTTTAACAATTGAACATTAGAGTACTAAGAGGGTCTACAGAAAGTGCTCTTGATACCAGACGTAGTTTGTCTGGCCTCCACTACAAAAACGAAAACCAAAACCAGTCGCTTCCGACTCCTAGCGACCCTATAGGACAGAGTAGAACTGCCCCACAGAGTTTCTAAGGAGCGCCTGGCGGATTCGAACTGCCGACCCTTTGGTTAGCAGCCATAGCACTTAACCACTATGCCACCACTATGAATGAAAAACCTAATTCCTCTTTGCTAATCAGAATCCATCACCTTAGCCAGGACCCAGTAAAAACCACCCAGTGCTGTCGAGTCGATTCCGACTCATAGCGACCCTATAGGACAGAGTAGAACTGCCCCCTAGAGTTTCCAAGGACAGTGACCCCTTATTTGCCTGTTGTTCAGTGGAACAAGAACCACAAAAGGGCCACGTGGCAACCTCAATTGCAATTTCACTGAAAAAATTATGTCCCCTTGTTAAAACAGTATTCACTATAGCAATAAGTCCTCTCACCCAACTGAGCCCAAAGTTGTAGGAAGGGGGGGAAAAATAATAACTGGTTTACTCCATTTCCTAATTAGTGGATTAAAGGTAAAACAGTGTTGTATTGGTGTCTAGTAAAAGCTTATATTACATGGCATTCCATTGGGTCGATTCTGACTCATAGCAAAATTATAAGACGGAGTAGAACTGCCCCATACGGTTTCCAAGGAGCACCTGGTGGATTCAAACTGCTGAACTTTCCGTTAGCAGCTGTAGCTCCTAAACACTATGCCACCAGGGTTTCCACATTAGGAAAGCACCCCAAATTAGTAGCATATTGACTCTCAGGTGGTATTGTAACTAATACTTCAGGAAGATATTCTGTTTCTATTCAGGCAGCCAGTCACTATGAGTCAGAATTGAATCAACAGCAATGGGTTAAGATCAATGAATTTTGGAGCCCATGGCTGCACTTGTTTTGCTTTGTAATAACTTCTTTGGTCAGAGCAGTAAGTACGGAATAGCTTCATAGTGAATAAGGCACTCTAAAAGTCTCCTGATCTTAGTACTAGAAGACACAGTCGAGGCAAGGAAAGCAGACCCAATATCCATAGTAAGTGTCAGTTCCAGTGAGGACAAATCATTTCCCCATTTAAGGTGGAAGAAGTCCAAAGCAATCAATCTGATGCCACGTCGTTGGCTGTTCTCCTAACGAATGATGCCATATCAGGGTCTAAGTTTGGCCTCTGCTGTTTAGTCTTGTGTACTCAGCAGTGATGGTAGTGAAATAACGTTGGTAAGGGAAGGCCCGTATTGTGGAGCCCTTGTAAAAATCTCTTTACCTGTCACTGTCGACACTTTGCACGTGAGCTATTGATCAAACACTAGAAAGTCTGGAAAAGAGCTATCTGGATGACATCCATGAATCAGGTCATTGTGTAGGCCTATTTCTCTGGCAGTTAAGCCCTGCAATGTGGTTTCTTCCATTGAGGACACCTATAATTCCGTGTCTCTTATAGTTAAGCACTGGCACTTAGTTCTGCCATTCAGGAACCCCACCAATCCCGCTGAAATCAGAGAGCCAATTTCAAAGTTGGCTTCTGCCCATGTTATCTCCACCCAGGAAAAGACAGCCACCACGAAGATGATATATTTTCTATAATTTGTGTTATAGTAACCCCAAAAATATAAAAAAAGAGGAATAGTATAATAAATCCACCATTACCCACTCAACTTCAACAATTTTCAGTTTATCAGCAATATTCTTTCATCTATACCCACTAAACTAGTTCAGTCACAGAGTTTTTGTGGATGCTGGTAGTTCCCTCACCAATGCATTTATCAGTGAATGAAATATTCTCTGGGGTCACCTGGGGAACATGGTGGGGGATGATCAAGCTTCAAATAATAAACAAATGCTGTTACTTGTGCCTCTCTAATCTTTGAATTCTCCCTCAATCTTATGGCAGGGAAATTGTGCACTCTCAACCTCACTGAATACAGGCTACAGGAGAGTCCAGTGTTGAGTTCACTATGGAGCCGCTCCTAACCGCTCAAAATAGCACATTAAATACAGAATCTCTGCAAAACACCCATTTTCTCAAAACCCTTAGAGTCCATTTTCACATGTATTTCCCAAGTTTAAGCCAACATGATCTATAAAAACGTTACTGTTATTTTTTTGTATATGTTATGTCCCCCTAAGTAAGACTTTACATTTTTCCATTAGATATATGCCTAAACCTGACAAGTTATAGGTCTGAAGAGAGCGAGTTGGATGGGAATAGGCCTGTTGAATAGGCACCTGCTTGCAAAGTAGCTACTTTAGAGGAGGCTTAATCTCCTTCGTCATGAGACATTATTTCTGCTAACAATGGAAGCTCAAGAAGATTTGTGGGCTCATGTTTCTCAGACTCCTCTGTATCTACCCAAATGTCCCCACTTTAAGTCTCAGAGTTCCATTTTTCCCAATAAATGCACTAAATTTTACAGAAGATCATATGCTGTCAATTTTACGTAAGATACTTGGTGAGACAGTGAATTCAACTTACATCATAATTCTGGAATTTTCACTTTTATATTGGGTATGGTATTTGCAATTTCCCGTACAGCTACAAGGAACAGAAGATTCTTTTAGAACCACGATAAAAACTCTTTAGGTCTCTTACTTGACATAAACTGACAGTTTAAAGCCCTGATATTGTTGGTTTCTTTCCATAAGCAATCCAATGCAGCCTTAAAACAAACACTCTTATTCCACAGTCTTTGTAGTTCATCACTTCTACTACAGCAGTTGCATGCAGTAACCACTTGGCTTCCCACAGCCTTGCTTTAAGTAGACCTTTCATCTAAAGAAACAACAGGTAACAATTTAAGTAAAGGTAATGGTACTGCATTCCATAGATTAGCAGTAACCCATTCTTCACTGGTAATAAGCTCATCATTATACTCAAGCTCAACAGCATACTAAACCAAGAATCCCATCTCTGAAGACTATTTCCTGGAACACAGTAAAACAGAAAGCACCCAAAATATTTCACAAACTGGGCTTTAATTTGGAGAATCTAATTCAGGCAAATGTTGTTATGTGTGTTTTAGAAGGTTTGAGAGAAATGAAAATGAAGTACACCAGAGATTGGTAATTGCCGAAAGCAACTACTTCATCTGTTTCTTAGAGAGTAAAAGAAATGAGATGGTTTAATCAGAACCCAGGACAGCACTCACTGCTACCATGCTAGGGTGATGTCATGCCAGCATTGGAATCATGTGAAAAGGGGCCTGAAGGTTGTGCTGGAGCCATGGCAGAGGGGCCGTTGAAGCTGAAGCTGGATTGCTGATGAATGGGAAGGATGCAACTACTCTCAGAAATGATTCTGGAAGAAGAGCAGAAGAAAAGAACAATAGCATCACTACTCCTCCAACTTTCTGATTCCCCACTAGTATCTTCTCTTGGAAGAATCTATGATGAAGTCAGCTGGCAAAAGACTGAGAAATGTAGTTTGTAGACTTCCATTCCCAGCATTTCAGAGCAGAGAAGGTGTGTGGTGAGAGATAATAAATACACGTGCAGCCAATATGTTTAGAACACTCTTGCAATTATTTCGGAAACCCTGGTGGTACAATGGTTAAGAGCTACAGCTGCTAACCAAAGGGCTGGCAGTTCAAATCCATCAGGAACTCCTTGGAAACCCTATGGGGCAGTTCTACTCTGTCCTATAGGGTCGCTATGAGTCGTAATTGACTCAATGGCAATGGCTTTGGTTTTGCAATTATTTTTGAGTATAAGTCATCTCCTTCTGGGTAAAATTTTATACTTGTCCCCAGGTAGATATTAAAATCTGACTCAAGTATGTTAAGCACCTTCTATATAAGAGATATTGTTTGTATTCTGTAGCAACTGCAATTAACAAGAATAATACATTCTAGAAATAGAGACAGAAAATAAACAACAAATAAATATATAATGTAACTTTAGGTAATGATAAAAGCTATGAAGAAATATAAAATATGGTAAAGAGTTAGAGAGAGGAAGAAGACAGATGGTAGAATCTTTCAATAGAGGGACTAGAAAATTTCTGAGGGAGATATAAGAACACAGATCTGAATTAAGTATGTGAGTAATACAAGACATTCTGGGCATAAGCAGTAGCAAATGTCAAGGTCCTAAAGTAGGAACAAGCTTGTCACCTTGAAGGAACATCAAAGAAGGGTACTGTGGCTGGAGTTAGAGAAGAGAAACAGGAAATGAGGCTGGAGAGACTTAGTGGAGCCATATCACATAATGCCTCCAAGGCTATGGGAAGGACTAAGGATTTCATTCTTACTGTGACAAGAAACTATTGGAGAGTTTTGGTTAGGTGAGTGGCATAATCTGATTTTAATTTTCAGCAGATCACTGAGACTGCGATATGAAGAATTGATTTAGGAGACCCACTGTGAAGCACAGAGACAAGATAGCAGGCTATTGCAAAAGTTTAGCTAGGCAAGATACCATGGTAGCTTTGTGAAGCCCCGTTGACCTCTGTACTTCCAGTTGAGTGAGACAACTTTTTTTTTTTTTTTTTTACTGTGTAAGGTTTCCTATTACTTGAAGCTAGCTGATGAAAAATTTGGTACCAAGTACGTGGCACTGCATCAAGGTAGAAGTATCAGTGAAATGGATCTTGCACTCCTGGGCTGTGATACTTATGCAGCTGTAGATGAGCTGGTTAAAATGACACCTCTACTACCTTAAAGGATGAAGCATAGGGTGAGTGGGAAGGAAAATTCAGTACGTCAGACAGTGTTAGATTAGTCTTCCAGCCTTCAGTGAGGTCTGTATGAGAAACACTGTCTTGTCTTAAATTGAGCTTCCTTAAAATAGGGAAGAGAAAGAAAGAGGGAAGAACACAACATTTGTTTTTGCCTGACTCAAATACAAATTATTTCAAATCCACTGATAGGGAGAGGTTTTTGAATGCCAAGTGTCTGTCTCTAAACTAAAGTTTTTACTAACAAAGCGGGTGGCAATAGATCTAGAATATGATGAGATTGGGACACAAGATGAGCCTACCTCTTGTGATGAAATTCTCCTAAGCATTTTCCAGTTGATGAAATGATTTTTCGTGCCATTGAGAAAGTGCAGGTGGTGTTCAGTAATGATGAAAGCTTTTTAGCTTAAGGTTTTTTTTTTTTTCCCTAAATGATCTAAGACAGAGGCCAAGATGAAGATAGATGTCATTCAACCAAGGTTCGAGGGATTCGGATGTGCATAGAATCTTGTGGCTAAGAGAATGAAATGATCAGAATCAGACTATGTTCAGATAAACTACTCTGGTTACCATGCTTGCAAACTTTTTGAAAGCAAAAGACCAAAGTCTGCCAACTTTTTAAGGGAGCTGTTCCACCAAAGAAATTCCAAGTCTGACCAAAAACACTCTGATTGCTCAAACCCAGGGCAATCTGTAGGCCCTCAAATTTGCACCAACTGTAACTGCAGCACTAGAAAGGACATACTGTCCAATATCCATCTTGAATATTGTCATGGAAAAATACCGGCAAAAGAAACCCACCCAAACAGTAGAATGAGGTACCATCAGTTTGGTTGACCAAGGACCAAGGATCTCACTTTATTTGCAGGTCATGAAGGCTTTGATATTCCAGTCCAATAAAAAAAAGGACATGGTATGCCCTTTCACTCCTGTGTTGTTTATCCCACTTACCCTGTTTCTAAATAGAGATCTTTTTTTTTAATTTGTTGTTGTTATTGCTTGTTTGTTTCACTAAAGGTATCCAGTTCTCTTTCCATCACAGCATGCTGGAGTGAATATTATCACCAAACCATGAGAAGTACATCTAGACCTGAGGTAAAAAAATGGATGCATCTTCATGTTGTCTCCTTTGAGCATGGATACTTTTGAAGGTATACATTTGGGAGGAGGGTTATGTGTGAACATTTGGTGGGTAAAACTTTGATTGTGGTGAGCATTGTTGATTGCTTACCATTTATAAATTCCTCTCCCTCCTTCCAAACAGGATGCTAATTTTAATTCAGGCCTCCATCCTTCCCCATCTAATTCATGTGCTCAAAGGAAGGTCTCCATCTCCAAATCCAGATAATCACCACCAAAAGAAGAGTAGCTCCTGCTCCCTTACCACAGCAATTGGTTTAAGTACACGGGTACAATAGCATACAGTATGGTATTCCTCAGTTCATAGAATTTTTTTCATAAATGGTCATGTGTCTCAATAAAGAGAATGAGAAAAATTGGATGTTTGCTGTGGAGTTTTTGAGAAACAAGATTTTTAATATTTAAAATTCTCTCCCTCCCCCTAATGGATATCATGGTACATTGAGGTAAAACTGGAAACTGCCATAGCTATTTTGCTACCATGAGAAATACATCCTATAAGAACAATGGCAAAATTAAAAAAAGGAGACATAGTTTAAGGAACTAAAAAACAAAACAAAACCGGAACTGGGGCCACTGAATTGTGACAACTTGAACCTACCCCACACCAATACATTTCTTGATTCTTTAAGCAAGTTTGAGATGAGTTTCTTGTTACTTGTAGCCGAACTCACTCTGATAGTGATATACAAGGTTAGGAATAGGATGACATGCAATTTCAGATATGGGCATAATTCTCGGAAGAGATATTTCCTGAGGTGAATCTGAAAGGAAGGTGGTAATTTGTCACTGACAAGGGAGAGGAACAGTAGGCAGACTAAATGATATGTGGCAGACTTTTGTAGCCTTAGTTAGTATTGGGTCCTCTGGTAGGAGATAACCTAACTCCACTTCAGTAAGAGAAGAATCAGGGGCATGGTGTGCTGAAGTTAACTTCAATACATCGATGTGAGTGAGTTCCCAAGGCACTGAGAAATTTAAAGTCATACAAAGGTGGGTCGACATCATCTGATGTAACATTCTGCTGTACAGGGCAGAGAAATAGAAAGATAGAGAACTAACAACCATGTGATAACTGTTGATAACAGGTGATGAACAAGGTAGCAGCAACAAGAAGAAATGCTAAGAACAAATGGAGCAATATCAACATAGCAACCAATGGGCCCCAGACCTGAGCCCAGACCTGAGGACATATAATCAAACGTCTAGAGGTAATTGAACCACAAAGGACAGAAATGTGTGAGATGATAAATGGCAACTGGCAACTAACAACCAGCCTTGGTATTGGAAACAAAGGCAGTGTTTGAGGCTATGATGAAAGAAGACCACATCCCTCCTCAGCTTGTGAAGTATCCTGCCATCTAGGACTGTGGGCTAGTGTTGCCTGAGCTAAATTTTTATGGGAAACCTCCTACTTTAAAATATTGACAACTAATTCAAATTTAAAAGGATATGTAGGCCTATACTGTACAGGCCAAAAGAAACTTATCTGCAGGCTGGACTTGTTCCCCAGTCTATCAGTTTTCTATGTCTGCCTTGGGGGAACTTTTTTTATGAATGAATATTTCTCACGGTGAAGAGACCATTTTCTGAAGTTCAGCAATCCCTTCACTTTTATTTATTTCTTCTTTTGCTGTTTTTAAGTTGCAGGAGATTTAAGTTTAATATTTTCCTTAAAAATGTACCTAGAGTTTGAAGCATTTTTGTTAAATAAAATTATTTCTCCTTCCATATATATATATATATAAATTTTTTTTTAATATATGGATAGAACATAGCTATAAATAGACCTATTAGACGGGCAATATACGGATATATATCTGTATGAAGATAAGTCAAAAAGTACTGATACTAGGGTTCTAGTTCATACATGCACAGGTTTATTCCAAAGAAAACCCTTTAAACATGTCTCTGTGATCAGTGGATGGCTGCAGACAAACTATCTTAGTAATACACTCATCTTAGCCTCATTAGTGTGCCTTCAAAAAAATGGAAAAAACAAATTTTGAGGTCAGGGCTAATATCAAATTTTTAACAAAGCTCAAGTAGATATCTTTCCAAATCATTGAAGCTTTGCAACACGCAACATATTTGTGGGAATGCTGCCTCACATAAAACAAGGGTTTTTAAATGGATCATGTCTTTCAAGGAAGGTCAGGAAGACTTCAAAGAACAGCCAAGAGAGGGAAGACCGCTCAGAAAGTTATGGCAACTGGTTTTGGGGATTCCAAAGGGGTAATCTTGATAGGTTTTCTCGAAGGACACAAGATGATCATGAAGGCTTATTCCGGAGTTCTAAGCAAATTGAAAATTGCATCAGTGAAAAAAAGGCCAGGAAATTTGCACCAAGGAATTTTTTTTCCAATGCACCTGCTCATTCTTCGAGGATAGAAAGGGCTATCCTACGATAATTTCATTGGGAAACCTTACTCCATCCACCCTACAGCCCTGATCTTACCCCTTCAGACTTCTTTTTGTTCTCTAAACTCAAAGAACATTTAAAAGGAACAAAATTTGAGTCCCTTGAGGACGCCAAAACTGCCATTTTGACATGGTTTAAATTGAAAAGTGCAGAATTCTTCGGGGTAAGGTTAGAGAGACGGAAACACTGCCTTCAGAAGTATACAGACCTAGATGGAGGATATGCCAAGAAAAAACAGTTTCACATTTTGATATTTTTGTTTACTAAAGGTTTCTATGGTCTTGTAGCAATACTTATTACTTACCCTTGTACGTACATATATACACAAACTAAATTAGGAAATATACAATGATTAGAATAAAATCATGAAATAATGAGCATTTTAAAAGCAGCAAAGTTCAGACCTGTGGGTACATATATACATCCTTGGTAAGGCTAATCCAAAGGGCCCTGGTGGCTCAGAGGTTAAGTATTTGGCTGCCAACCGAAAGGTCAGAAGTACAAATCCACCAGGTGCTCCTTGGAAACCCTGTGAGGCAGTTCCACTCTGTTCTATAGGGTCACTATGAGTCGGAATTGACGGCAACGAGTTTTTCCTTTTTTTTTTTAGGCTAATCAAGAAAAGAAAGAAAATAGAAATATTCAAAATTAAAACCAAGAAAGACCCTGTAGCAACAGATAGATACAAAAGTAAATACCAGTAATTTGTAAATCTCAAAAGATGGATGATATTCTACAAGAAAACTAATTGTTAACATTGATTTAATCACTAATGGAAAGGGGAAAATAGGAAGAGACAAAGGAATGAAAAGTTAGTAAAAAAAAAAAATTATATATATATATATATATACCTTTAAAGAGTTTTTTTTCTGCATTGGTTTTTGTATCTTCCAGCTTTCATCCTTCTAAATTTTAAGACAACAATTATATCTAGAAAATATCCATTTTCTTAAGATTCATTGTTTAAGGTATAGGCTAGAAAGTCTTCAAACACTTTTAAAAATATGTGGAGTATTTCCAGACTTTTTTAGATCTCAAAATAAGAATTACTGTGATTATAAGATGCACATCTATAATGGAAAACATTTAGCATCTGTGGAAGCTAGATACCTATTTCTGCCTCCTGTTTGTGTACTTCCTATACCCCATAGGGTTTCCAAGGTGCAGCTGGTGGATTCAAACTGCCAACCTTTTGGATAGCAGCCTAGCTCTTAACCACTGTGCCCCCAGGGCTCCCTACAGTGGCTAGAAAGCTGAAAACTACGTTTCCCAGACATTCTTGCTACCAGAGTTCAGGGTATGAAATTCATTATTCAAATAGATGTACTTGTATCACATTTAGAAATCCTGAATGAGAACAATGCTATCTTCTTACCAAATTTTCTGTTGCTGCTTAAAAGCATGGGTGGAGAGAATTGTCTTTTCAGCCTTTTCTACAGGGTGCCCCCCTGCTGTCCAGTTGATTCCTACTCATAGCGACCCTATAGGGCAGGGTAGAATGGCCCCATAGAGTTTCCAAGGAGCTCCTGGTGGATTCAAACTGCCAACCTTTTGATAAGCAGCCATAGCACTTAGCCTCCACGCCACCAGGGTTTCCCTCTATAGCATACAACAAAAACAACAGGGCCTCAGCACCAGCTTGGAAGGTGTGCAGAGGTAATGGTCTTCGCAGAGACTGCAGGTTCGCAATCCCTGGTTCTTACCTACAATAGTGTGATTTTTAACTCAATAGTTCTAGTGGTAGCTCCAGATTCTGCATCTTTGTAATGGAAGCAGGAGTTATAGGCCCCTAGAAGCCAAGTTCAGTTAATGTTATGGGAAGCTTTTTCCAATGCCCCGCCTTGAGCCCTCCAGCCCTTCCAAGGAAAAAGTCTCCAGTAATAAATCCCTTTCTGCTTAAAATAGCTGGAATAGTGTCTTAGTCATCTAATGCTACTATAAGAGAAATACCACGAGTAGATGGCTTTAACAAAGAGAAATTTATTTCTTCATGGTAAGGTAGGCTAAAAGTCCAAATTCAGGCTTCAGCTCCAGGAAAAAGCTCTCCTTCTTTTGGCCTTCTCATCAATCTTCCCCCGGACTAGAAGCTTCTCTGTACAAGAACCCCGGGGTCGAAAGGATGTGCTCTTCTCCTGGCACTGCTTTGTTGGTTGTATGAGGTATCTACCCCCCACCCCATCATTTCTCTCTTTTATGTCTCAAAGGAAATTGCCTCAAGACACAATCCAATCTTGTAGATTGAGTACTGCCTCACTAACACAACTGCTGTCCATCCCTCTCATTAATATCATAGAAGCAGGATTTACAACATAAAGAAAAATCACACAATACCGGGAATCATGGCCCAGCCCAATTGATACATACAATTTTGGGGAGCCATAATTCAATCCATGACAAATAATTTCTATTTCTTGCTCTTGAATTCTAACTATGGCTACTTACATCTAAATTTTCTTGGGATTTGAAGATGTTTTCCCAATAAGGATGGCACATACTCTCCAAGTTACCTAAAAAAACCCTAAAATTACTAAAAAACCAAAGATTTTGGCAGTATATGAAGCTTGAAGTGGCTGACAGCATGGCAGTCCTTCTACTGCACAGACTGTCATACTGAGCCTTTCCTATAGTCGTTTTATCAAGGTCTTCAGCACGTTTAAAAAAGAACTGGTCATGCCACCTATGTTAACTAATCTCCTGTCTACCTTTACAACTTGCTACTCATACCCAGGCTGATTGCTTGGTTGGGTTTTGTATTTCCTTGGTTCCTAAGTTATGTACATGTACTTCCCCTTTAACTCTAAAAACATTTGGAATTAAATGAATGAGACCTGGCATTCCTCATATCCATTGGACACGTAAAAACTTACTGACACTTCAAATATCTGATTGAATTTTGGATGTCATTCCTGGATTTGCCATAAAATAGCTCCACTGACACTAACAATTTTTTGAAAAAAATCACCCTATATTTTTAGAGCAAAAAATTATATATAAAAGTTATTAAAATAATATAATAACCAAATGCTTCTATTAATTTTCTTTTACCAAATTGTCCTATGATGTCTCTTACATGACATATAATCATTCTAATTATCCCTTTAAATTGATACACTATTTTTAGCTCTTCCTTCAGAATGCAATTAGACTTCTAAACTGGTAAGACAGGTCAAGGTAACCGATTCCCTGAAAAAGCCAGTTTTAGGCCTAAATGGTAGAGAAATGTTCATGAAATCTGTGGGGATACAGCCTCCTTACAAGAGAATATATCTTACGCTTTCTTTTAAAAGGCTTTGGTTTGACAGCTAGAACTAATAAAAATGAGGTAAATAAAGAAATCAACAATATGCAAATTAAATTGTAAAATATACACTAATGAGAATAAAAATCATGAAATAATGAATTTATTTTATGAGGACTAAAATTCAGACCCATAGCACATAACAAATGCTGTTGAAAGATGAATTAATGAACCCAACATTATTCTCACATCTCTTCTACATATGCTGTAGAAGAGATGCCTTTTGTTTTTTCCTCACGGTTATATGATTTAGAGGAAGGCTTTCTCTGATAAAGTAATTATTTATAATTTTACTGAAATTGTATATGCCATGACGATTCATTCAGCTATTCCTACAACAACTATCCTCACATCATATTGAGGCGTGGAAGAACACTGCAGTTCCCAGTATGGGAGAAGAGAATATTCCCTGGGACTCTGCTTAGAAGTCTGACACAAACTCCTGATCTCGCAAGATTCTCTAGCCCACCTGGTTTTCTTATTACCTTTCTATCCTCTAAAGGATCAGAAAATTCCTCAATACCAAAATAAAAGACCTTGAATGACTATGTCTTCTTCAAAATGTATTTTTTCCAGCAGGAACTTTAAAGCCTAAGGCTTAAATATCAGAAGCGCCTAAGTCCAAGTTTAATAACCAATGATTCTACCTTTTTTTTTCCTCCCATATTCTGTTTTAATAGCTCTCCCAGGAGACAATGGATCCTTAATTGTTTAGCTGCCTGGATGGCAGATGGTCATGTTGTAAGCAGAAAGTACCCAGAATGGGAGGGAAGCATCAATTAAAATCTAAAAACACTGAATGTATACCAGATTGGTGTAATCTAAAGGGGAAGCTGATTCTAGGAATCCTCAGAGCCCTATTGACTCACAATGAGTTTGTCATCAAAGACTCAGCATAGGCCCAAGGATCCAATGAACAATGGTGCCAGAGGTGTAGCAGTGTAAAGGTCAGAGATCCACTCACCAGAGCAAATTGAGAACCCAGCCCAGACATGTAATTATCTACAGCAAGGACAGACAGGTGGTTTAAGACAGGGTCCAAAGAATACACCATCATTATGCATTTTCATGCAAGTGTGAATAAATTCTGATTCTACAGGAGTAGTAAGCCTGAAGAAGTTGTAGTTGTATATTTTGTTGTTGTTGTTAGGTGCCATTGAGTGAGTTGCAACTCATAGTGACTCTATGTACAACCAAATGAAATACTGCCTGCTCCATCCTCACAATCATTGCTATGTTTGAGCCTGTTGATGCAGTCACTGTGTCAATCCATCTTATTGAGAGTTTTCCTCTTTTTCCATGACCCTCTACTTTACCAAGACAATGTCCTTCTCCAGGAACTGGTCCCTCCTGATAACATGTCCAAAGTATGTGAGACTAAGTCCTGCCATCCTTGCTTCTAAGGAGCATTCTGGCTGTACTTCTTCCAAGACAGATTTATTTTTTCTTCTGGCAGTCAGTGGTATTTTCAGTATTCTTCAGTAACACCATAATCCAAACGCACCTCCTTCCAAAATCAAAAACCAAACTCATTGCTGTCAAGTTGATTCCGACTCATAGCTACCCTGTGGACAATGTAGAGCTGCCCCATGGGCTTTCCAATGACAATATTCTTCAGCAACACCATAATTCAAAGGCATCTTCTTTAGTCTTCCTTGTTCATTGTCCAGCTTTCACATGCATATGTGATTGAAAATACCCTGGCATGAGTCAGACGCGCCTTGGCCCCCAAAGTGAGATTTTTGCTTTCTTTTTAACACTTGAAAGAAGTCTTTTGCAGCAGATATGCCCAATGCAATATCATTTGATTTTTTCTTTTTATTGTATTTTAAGTGAAAGTTTACAGCTCAAGTTAGTTTCTCATATAAATATTTATACACACGTTGTTATGTGACCCTAGTTGCTCTTTCTATAATGTGACAGCACACTCTTCCTTTCCACTCCTCATTTTCCATGCCCATTCAGCCAGCTCCTGTCCCCTTCTGCCTTCTCATCTCACCTCCGTACAGGGGCTGCGCATTTAGCCTCATGTATCTAATTGAACTAAGAAGCGCATTCTTCACAAGTATCATTTTATGTCTTATAGTCCAATTCTAATCTTTGTCTGAAGAGTTGGCTTCAGGAATGATTTTAGTTCTGGGTTAACAGAGAGTCCAGGGGCCATGTCTTCTGGGGTTCCTCCAGTCTCAGTCAAACCATCAGTTCTGGCCTTTTTACTACAATTTGAGTTCTGCACCCCACTTCTCTCCTGCTCCATCAGGGATTCTCTGTTGTGTTCCATGTGAGGGTGTCATTTGATTTCTTGACTGCTGCTTGCCTGGGCATTGTTTGTGGAACCAAGTGAGATGAAATCCTTGACAACTTCTATATTCTCTACATTTATCATGGTGTTGTTTATTAGTCCAGTTGTGAGGGTTTTTTTTTTTTTAATGATAAATTGTGATCCATACTGAAGGCTGGAGTCTTTGATCTTCATCTGTAAGTACTTCAAGTCCTCTTTGCTTTCAGCAAGGGTTTGCCATCTGCATATTGCAGGTTGTTAATCAGTCTTCCTCCAATCCTGATGCCTCGTTCTTCTTAATATAGATCAGCTTGTCAGATTATTTGTTCAGTATAAAGATTGAATTAAATATGCCAAAAGGATACAACCCTGACATACACCTTTCCTGATTTAAAACCATGTGGTATATCCCCTTGTTCTATTCGAACCACTACCTCTTAGTGTATGTACAGGTTCCTCTCGAATACCATTAAGTGTTCGGGAATTCCCATTCTTTACCATGTTACCCATAATTTTTTATGATTCACACAGTCACAATGCCTTTGCATAGTCAATAGTAGGTAAACATCTTTCTGGTATTCCCTGCTTTCAGCTAAGATCAATCTGATATCAACAATGATATCCCTTGTTCCATGTCCTCTTCTGAATCTGGCTTGACATTCCGGCAGTTCCCAGTCAATGTACTGCTGTTAACAGCTTTTGAATGATCCTCAGCAGAGTTTATTTGTGTCAGATTTTTATTAATAATATTGTTTGATAACTTCCTCATTCTGTTGAAACACCTTACTTTGGAATAGGCATAAATATGGATGTCTTCCAGTTGGTTGGCCAAGTAGCTGTCTTCCAAATTTCTTGGCATAGATGAGTGAGTGCTTTCAGTATTGCATTGCTTGGTTGAAATATCACAATTGGTATTCTGTCAATTCCTGGATCCTTGTTTTTCACCAATGTTTTCAGTGCAGCTTGGACTTCTTCCTTCAATACCATTGTTTCCTAATCATATGTTAACTCCTGAAATGGTTAAATGTCAACCAATTCTTTTTGGTACAGAGACTCTGTGTATTCCTTCCATCTTTTTTGATGCTTCCTGCATTGTTTACATGTTGCCTGATGAATTCTTCAGTGTTGCAACTCGAGGCTTGAATTTTTTTCTTCAGGTCTTTCAGCTTGAGAAATACTGAGCGTGTTCTTCCCTTTCGGTTTTCTAACTCCAGATTTTTGCACATTCCATTATAATATTTTATTTTGTCTTCTCAAGCTGCCCTTTCAAATCTGTTCAGCTTTTTACTTCATCACTTCTTCCATTCCTTTTAACTACTCTATGCTCAAGAGCAAATTTGAGAGTGCCCTCTGACATCCATTTTGGTCTTTTCTTTCTTTTCTGCTTTTTTAATGACCTCTGGCTTTCTTTATATATGATGTCCTTGATGTCATTCCATAACTCATCTGGTCTTCTGTATTAGTATTCAGTGCTTCAAATCTAAATTCAGGTGGGATATACTCAAGGTCCTACTTTGGCTCTCCTGGGCTTGTTTTAATTTTTTTCAGCTTCCGTTTGAACTTGCATATGAGCGATTGATGGCCTGTTCCACAATTGGTCTCTGGCCTTGCTCTGACTGATGATATTGAGCTTCTCCATTGTCTCTTTCCACAGATGTACTTGATTTGATTCCCGGGTATTCCATCTGGAAAGTCCACATTTATAGTCCTCATTTATGTTGTTGAGAAAAGGTGTTTGCAATGAATGAGTCCTTAGTCTTTCAAAATAAGCTGTTGGTCTTGCAAAAATCTCTCGAGACATTTCTATCATTAAGGCCATATTTTTCAACTACCGATCCTTCTTTGTTTCCAACTTTCGCATTCCAATCACTAGTAATTAGCCAAAGCATTTGTTTTTTTTTAATTTTTATTGTGCTTTAAGTGAAAGTTTACAAATCAAGTCAGTCTGTCGTACAAAATTTTATGTACACCTTGCTATATACTCCTAGTTGCTCTCCCCCTGACACAGCACACTCCTTCTCTCCATCCTCTATTTCTGTGTTCATTCAGCCAGCTTCTGTCCCCCTTTGCCTTCTAATCTCCCCTGCAGACAGGAGCTGTCGTAATAGTCTCATATGTCTACTTGATCCCAAGAAGCTCACTCCTCACTAATATCATTTTCTATCTTACGGTCCAGTCCAATCCCTGTCTAAAGAGTTGGCTTTGGGAATGGTTCCTGTCTTGGGCTAACAGAAGGTCTGGGGGTCATGACCTCCAGGGTCCTTCTAGTCTCAGTCGGACCATTAAGTCTGGTCTTTTTACGAGAATTTGGGGTCTGCATCCCACTGCTCTCCTGCTCCCTCAGGGGTTCTCTGTTTTGTTTCCTGTCAGGGCAGTCATTAGTTGTAGCCAGGTACCATCTAGTTCTTCTGATCTCAGCCTGATGTAGTCTCTGATTTATGTGGCCCTTTCTGTCTCTTGGGCTCATAATTACCTTCTGTCTTTGGTGTTCTTCATTATCCTTTGCTCCAGGTGGGTTGAGGCCAAATGATGCATCTTAGATGGCTGCTTGAGTCAGAATTGACTCGATGGCAGTGGATTTGGTTTGGTTTTGGTTAGATGGCCTCTTGTTAGCATTTAAGACACCAGACGCCACTCTCCAAAGTAGGATGCAGAATGTTTTCTTAATAGATTTTATTATGCTAATTGACCTAAATGTCCCCTGAAACCATGATCCCCAAACCCTGCCCCTGCTACTCTGGCCTTCAAAGTGTTCGGTTTATTCAGGAAACTTCTTTGCTTTTAGTTTAGTCCAGTTATACTGACCTCTTCTGTATATCCAGTGCATCTTGATTGCATGTTTGATCAATTTCAGATTGCAGAAGTTAGCAAAAATCTTCAATTTCTTCATCTTTGGCCTTCCTGCTTGGTGTGTATATTTGAATAATAGTCGTATTAACTGGTCTTCTTTGTAGATGTAGGAATATTATCCTGTCACTAACAGCATTATAGTTTAGGATAGATCTTGAATTGTTCATTTTGATGATGAAAGTGATGCCATTCCTCTTCAATTTGTCATTCTTGGCATAGTAGACCATATGATTGTCCAATTCAAAATGGCCAATACCAATCCATCACAGCTCACTAATGTCTAGGATATCCATGTTTATGCATTCCATTTCATTTTTGCTGACTTCCAATTTCCCTAGATTCATAACTTCGTACCTTCCACCTTCCAATTATTAATGGGGGTTTGCAGCTGTTTCTCCTCATTTTGAGTCATGCCACATCAGCAAATGAAGGTCTCAAAAGCTTAACTCCATCCGTGTTAATTAAGATTGACTCTACTTTGAGGAGGTGCTCTTCTCCAGTGGTATTTTGAGTGCTTCCAAACTGAGGGGCTCATAGGCAGGCACTACACCACTGGTCCAGTGCTATTCACAAGCTTTTCACTGGCCAGTTTTTTTCTGAAGTAGACCACCAGGCCTTTCTTCCTAATCTGTCTTAGCTTGGAAGCTCTGCTGAAACCTGTCCACCATGGGTGACTCCTCTGGTATTTGAAATATTGGTGGCATAGCTTCCAGCATCACAGCAGCATACAAGCCACCACAATATGACAAACTGACAGATGAAGATGAGAGGTGGTAGGTGTATATATAGAGAGAGAGAGAGGGAGAGAGAGGTATCTGGGAATGTAATGGCATGTCTCCAGAGAGTGGTTAGAAATATTGGAAACAAGATCTAGCATACTTTAATGATGAAATTGGCAAGAACTATGCCACCAGATGAGTGAGCTGGGCTCCATTCCTAGAATATTAAAGCAAACAGCAGAGTATAGAGTGGAGATCATTGCATAAACTGAAACTTCTGGGCATCAGATGGGCAGTCATGAGCATTCCCTGCAGAGAGAAGATCTTGCTCTTCCATGCCTCCATTTCTAGGTAAAGGGAATCCTGAACTGATTGGGTCAAATTATCAGATAATGATTTGGCCACTCAAATTAAACTCAGTGCTGTTGAGTCGATTCCGACTCATAGCGACCCTATAGGACAGCGTAGAACTGCCCCGTAGAGTTTCCAAGGAGTGCCTGGTGGATTTGAACTGCCAACCCTTTGGTTAGCAGCTGTAGCACTTAACCACTACACCACCGGGGTTTCTGATTTGGCCACGGTTATGTATAAATTGAGTCACAGTGCATCAAAGGCCATAAACTTAGTCATGTCTCACTCTCTTTTCTCTTCTTTCTCTAATTCTGTGGCCTTTCTTTTTGCTTATGACCCAGGAGGAGGAAACTGAGCCAGGGCCTGTCTGCTTGGAGTAGATTATATCGTCCTTTCTCTGCTGTAATGGAAAAGAACACATTGTTTAAGGATGTTGCTGTTGACGTTAAGAGTTAGTGTTTACCTAGACCTCTAAGCTGTATTTATCAGATAGCCCTACAGTGACTATGGGTACAAGCCTAACAATAAAATAATGCCTTGTTCCCCCACTTGCTATTGTTCTTGTGTGAATATATATTTCCTCCAGATCTCCTGGGGGAAGATGTATGTTGTTGTTGTTGGTTGCTGTTGTGTCAGGTTCTACTCATGGTGACCTTATGTATAAGAAGGAGACCTTGCCTGATCCTGAGCCATCTTCATGATCTTTGAGAAAGTACAGCTGCAGTAAAAAAAGTTTTAAGTATGCCTGGGTCTCCTGACTACAATACTATCTTATTACCATCTAACAGGGCACCAATCTCTTGGGGTTAAAATGTAGGTTCAGGGCAGTTTTGGTGCTTAAAGATCAGCAAAGAGAGCAGGAGTTGATAACTTGGCTTATTATCCTTACAGAGTCAATCGTAACAGCAAATAATAGCAGGACAGAGAATACACTGAGAGTAATAGAATGAGGGAAACATGCTTATATTCAAGGGAGCATAGGAGACAAAGAAGATCACAGAACAAAAGTAGTCAGAGCGATATAAAGAGATCCAAAAGTGCCTCGGAAGTCCATAAAGGAGAGAATGAAGAACAAAGGAGTTGTCAACGGGGTTATATGCTACAGAGATTAAATGGAGAGTGAAAGTGGAAGAAAGGCTAATTAGAGACAGCAGCTAAAATGGATATTTTTGGACGTGTAATCTCAATAGAATGATGGAGGCATAAACAATTGTTAAGAAACAGAATGGAAACAAGGTAATGGAGGCCAAAAAACAAATGTGATGTCCAAGACAGCTGGATAAGGAAGAGGTATTTTCGAGGAGGGAAAAGAAATTGATGAGGCTAACAGCATGAAAATAGAGTCAAAGAAAGATCTTTATGAAATTAGAAATGATTTCAAGGAATTGCTGGGTCAGGAGAAGTGCTCAGCGAAAAGATCATAAGTGATTGGTTATACAAAAGCTACAGTGAGTAACTGATTGAGCGAGAGTCCGAAGGAGGTAAATGTTGTAGATGAACCATTCTCCATGTTCATCAGTCTAGCAACCTTGTTAGACACTCAGTTCAATGAGTTGATTTTTGGCAGGTCCTGTTCATTTTAAACCAGTCTGGCTGCTGGTAATCATTTCTACCCTCCATAGCTAGCTGCTTGATCATCTTTTCTCTACTTCTTGCCCAGTGTCAGTGGCAAACTTATAGACCTTCACCACAGCGTAGGCAGCGCTCTACCTGCAGAGGGTCACACATGTCTTGAACTGTCTGTCCTTTCAATGCCTCAGATCTTTCATTTTAAAGATGAAGAAACAGGACTAGCATGTATAAGTTACTGACCTCCCAAGCCATCATGTACTTAGTAGCAGGGCCTGAGCACAGGTACACTTTCTGCTTCATTATTGAGAATTTTGTTTTAGTTTTTAGCTTATTTACTTCATATCCATACCGTTTTTTTTTTTTTTTTTATTGCCATATAATAACTACTCCAAAGATGTGGTTTAAAACAACTATTTATTGTTGTCTCTCATGGTTTTCTGGGTTGACTGACCTCAGCCAGGTGTTTCCCACTCAGTTTGCCCATGAAGTCACAGTGTGTTGATGGATGGTGCTAGAATCATCACAAGGTTCAAATGGGTTCGATGTCTAAGACAACTGACTCTTGTGATGCTGAATGAAGGCTGAGAGCTCAGCTGGGGCTGACCACGAAAGCCCTTGCACAGAGGCACGTTCATGGGCATCTACCATCATGGCATCCGAGCTTCCAAATGGAATGTTCCAAATGATGTTCCACTAAGTCCTACACAAAGTTACAAGGCTTCAAATGACCTAGGCCCAGGAGTCCCAGGACAACATTCCATCACATTCTGTTGATCAAGCAAGACACTAACCTTGATTCAAGGGTCAGGAAATTAGTCTCTACTGCTTATGCGAGAAGCATCATGTGAGTACAGAAGGGAAGGAATTGATGGAGTCTGTCTTTGGAGACTATCTTCCTAACCCATTTATGCTTAACAGAACCAAAGGTAGTTAGTTTGCAATTTAAAGGTTATTTATAAGCTTTGTTTTTTTTTTTTTCCTAGACTTGCTGAATTAAAGGTAGATCTTTTTCAGTAGTTGATGTGTCATTTGTACAAATTATACGCCCTAGGGAACCCAATGGGGCAGTTCTGCTCTATCCTATAGGGTCGCTATGAGTCAGAATCAACTAGACGACGCACAACAATAATAACAAGGAAGTAGTGAGATCGATTGATCTAAAGTTGGGGGAGTCATATAAATTCTCTAGCTTGCAGCTGCTCTAAAGTAGGGGGAGCCATGTGAATTCCTTGCCTTGTGCTGGTTGGAGGTCTAAAGAGTCATATGTGCTCCCTAGCTTGTAGCTAGCATATGCTGACCTAGCCCTGAGCAAGATAAAGGAGTGTATGGGGCAGCTGGGATCTGGACTGAACAGGGAAAGGAAGCTGGGGTTTTCCTGAACTGGTTTGATACCACAAATTCATGTCAATAGAAGTAGGTTCCAGTGTTAACAACTGACCCTGGGAGCCATGTGGTTTAGCAGGAGAAGGCTGAATGGGCGAGGGATTCTGGATGGTAACTTTGGTCTTTGATTTAATAATCAGCTTTTATTTGCCAATACTTTGTAATTGTCTCATGTGTGTAACTCGATCAGCCTAGATGGATGTAGCACCCACGAAGTAGTTGTTGCCACTGGGTAGAATCCTCATCCTAGGAGTCTTGTCACTACTTAGGATCTTAGGACCACCTCAGAGACAACCTGAGTGTATCATGCACCAGTACAATCAAATTACTTAGAAACATCTTTAAAAAATGAATGAGTCCTAATGATTCTAAATCCATTCCTCCCCTTCCCATGGCCAAAAATGTTTCTACTCTCCACTTTTAACGTGGCTACCAAAAATAATTCATTAGGTCCTCTAGGCAATGGATGGTTTATGAGACATACAGTATGAAAATGTTGTTAACTTCCTATTTAGGGAGAAATGACTATGCATGGCTCTTCTCCCATTAAAAAAAAAAAATCTCATTTCAAAACCTGAAAAGAGATCCACCAGGCTGAAACAACTATGAGATGGTGTTTGTACAGAGGAAAGGGGCTCTACTTAAGTTACCAAGAAATCCTGCCTCCTCCAATGCCTCTGTCAACCATACACAGACAGAAAAGTCAAAGTCCAGAGACTTGGCTGTGCCATTGTCTATGCAGGTCACGAAGTGCTCTGTGCCTCTTTTTTCCTCTTTCAAGCAGAGTTAATAAAACCTGACTTTTTTTTTTTTTTTTAATATAGTCTTTAGGATGACCAAGTGAAATGAGTTGTCAAAGCAATTTGCAAACTTATAAGCACTATAAAATATAATTTCTTTAGATTGTCCCCAAATAAATGTGTATTGTGCATAATTCACAGGACAATAATTTGGTAGGTAGAAAAGTTTTTGTTAAGCATGAGTGGCAACATTTTAAAGTGAATCTTCAAAAGCTGCTGATCTCTTGCCATCTTCTTCATTTAAAATAGCTCCTCTATTAGATGTACAGTACCCAGATAAATTGCATGCTGTGATTCCATTATTTGTTTAAATTAAAAGAAACATTTTATAGTTTTTTTTTTTTTGTAGTATAAAAGCAAGGCATGACCATAGTAGGAAAATTTAAATACAAAAATAAGTGAAAAAAGAAGTGTATTATTCTACTACACAAAGTAACAACTATTAACCTTGGTGTCTATGTCTGTAAATATCCATCTATGATCTTCATATAGGTAAAGATGGAGATGGAGAAAGAAATGACGATATATGGCCTGTCTATTTTAGTTCTAGCTATTTGCATATAACAATATAACGTGTTCTAATGGAGAAGGGAAAAAAAAATTTTTTTTTTTTAATGGAGAAGGAGAATGGCCTAAAACAGAGCTTAGACTTTTCCTCTTTCTCAAATTCCTTTTGAGATAGTCCAGGTAAAATAGACAGGAAATTCTGCCCTCATTAGTAGAAACTATAGATGGTGTCATCCAACTAACAAAAATCTCAAAGAATTTTTAAGCAAGGGTGAGGTAAAAGGTAAGGAAAGGAAAGCAATGTGACACAGACCCACCATTGCTTGTCAAACGTCTAGAGACGCTTCCTGTGGATACTATGCTTAAGAGAGCTCATGACACAAGCTGAGCCCAAGGGAGGACTGACCTGTAAAAGCAGTCCTGTCCAACATACCTGGGAAGAAGCCTTTCCATCTACCATCCTAGGTAAACTCTTAGAGGAAGTCCAGCTTGGCTACCTACTTCCAGGTGGTCTCCTTAGAGGCAGATAAACTACATTAAAACCAGGAAAGGAACATGATTCATTGTGCCTAACTACACTCAGGGAAGAATCCTACATCTTATTTCTACGCATCTGTGCGAGTCAGAGGTGAGAGGCAGGGAGGTGATATCACTGGCCTAAACTCACCATGCTGTGATGTCAAGCTGAGGTCTGCAAAGAGAAATACATGATCTGCATAAATACTGACCCAAACTACCCCCCACCATTTCCAAACAATTGTGTATGTGTTTTTAAATGTAGGAGACCTTTGTCTGCTGGACTTATTGTTAAGGTGTTTTGTGCTGGCATTTCTCAAAATAACTCCTTTGAAGAATGTGTAAGCATTCCATTCAATGACCTTCCATCAGATGTTCACATGGCTCATAGCTTTATCTCTTTTAGGAAATATTTCTTCACTTCTATCACCTCTGTCTTCCTTCCTGCTTTACTTAGCTCTATAAAACTTGTCACCATCTTAAATACTGTATGTCCAAATTATTTATTTTATGATTGTCATAGACTGAATTGTGTCTCCAAAAAATATGTATCAACTTGGTTAGACCATGACTCCCAGTATTGTATAGTTGTCCTCCATTTTGTGATTGATATAATTTTCCTATGTGTTGTAAATTCTAATCTCTGCCTGTGGTTAATGAGGCAAGATAGATTATGCTAAAGAGGATTAGGGTGGGATGTAACACCATTGCTCAGGTAACATCCCTGATCCAAGGTACAAGGCATTTCCCTGGAGTGTGGCCTGTACTACCTTTTATCTTACAAGAGATGAAAGGAAAGAGAAGCGAGTTGGGGACCTTATGACACCAAGAAAGCAAAGCCGGGAACAGAGCAAGTCCTTTGAATCCGAAGTTCCTGCTCAGAGAAGCTCCTAGAGCACGGGAAGATTGATGACAAGGACTTTCCCCTAGAGTCAACAGAGACAGAAAGCCTAGCACTGGAGCTGAAGTCCTGAATTTGAACTTTTAGCCTACTACAGGAAACCCTGGTGGCGTAGTGTTTAAGTGCTACGGCTGCTAACCAAAAGGTCAGCAGTTCAAATCTGCCAGGTGCTCCTTGAAAGCTCTATGGGGCAGTTCTACTTTGCCCTATAGGGTTGCTAGGAGTCGGAATTGACTCGATGGCAGTGGGTTAGCCTACTACACTGTGAGAGAATAAATTCCCCTTTGTTAAAGCCATCCACTTGTGGTATTTCTGTAATGGCAGCACTAGATAAGGAAGGCAAAGATCTATTACTTCCCCCATTTGAAAGTAAACTCTGTGGGGACAGATTTTTATTTTTTTTCCATTTGAGTATTCCCATGTCTAGAATAATCTAGCACATAGCAGATAATCAATACACAGATGTTGACTAAAGATTTGAACAAGTGGACACTTGGGATATAATGCAACTTTATGTTTCCTCTCCACTGTCTATTTAAATTTATTCTGTGGAGCTAGTTTTCATCATTCCCCTGGGTGAAATTTGTGGGAGGCCCTTTCGATCTTTTTAGGTCATATAGGTATTTTATGACTTATGACCTATTCAAGTTATACGAATCACCCTTACAACTGTCTTTTTTTTTTTTTTTGTATATCTTAATGTTAGTAATACGTATGCGTGCACGTATGTATTAAAATATATCTGTAAGTTTATATGTAATGTTTCCAACCCCAAAGACAAATAAAGATAGGATTTATAAAGATACTGACAATAAAAGGCAATAATAATGGCTACCTGAATATGATCCTCTGGTCACTTTGCATCATAAAGTGTAGTTTTATCTCTCAGTTCTGTGATTCTTATATCTACTTCAATGTAATAATCAAAAACTTACAACATGATTTAAAGGTAGATTCTCACTCCTCTCTCAGTTTGGGCTTAATGAAGTGGGAAAGGGGAAAAAAATCTTTGGAGAGGAGAACTGTATTACCCTTCAGTAAAGATTTTAGGTTTGGCCTATGTGATATTGCAGTGCAATAGGTCTCTTTTATGTGTTTTTTTAGCCATGGTCTTCCAACTCCCACAAAATGATTGGGTGGGACTATGCAAATAAAGTTCTTGAGGGTGGCCCACCAAAGGAACTGGACAGCTTGCTAATAATGCAAATAAGGTGCGTGGCACCCTTGTGGAGGTGGGACAGTGCAAATAAGGCATATGGAACCCTAAGAAGGGCATTGGATATTTTTGCCATCCAGTAGACTTAAAGTGAGTCATCCCAGAGGCAGAGAAAGAGGGGGAGAGGACCTCATTTCCACCAAGGAGAAGAGACAAGAGCAGAGAATATCCTTGGGATGTGGGGTCCCTGAGCTGAGAACTTCTTAGAACCAGGAGACAGAAAGAGAGAGAGAGTTGTAACACTGGAGATAGCACAAGACAGCAAGAAGCAGTGGCAGAGAAACAATGGCAGCAGAACCAGGAGAGCAACACAAGATAGTTCAGTGGGCTTCTTGGCCCACAGAGCAAGGTAGTTACAATGAGTGCGCCAACTCAGAGAGTGAGAGAGCTGAGCACTTTGGGCAGAAGGGCAGAAGGCTTCCTAGTGGAGTGGAGTGCCCCTAGATACTTATTGGTGGAGCTAAAAAGCTTTGTAACACTTGCCTGAACAGGGCAGCGGAGCCAAGGGGCCAAGAGGCTAAGAGCCAGAGAGAAGCCTTCCTGCAAGCACAGCTGTGAAGAGACTGTCTTGATTAAAGAAGTGTATCCTGAGTTGTTCCTGATTCTGAATAGTCATTTGTTACTTCCCTAATAAATCCACACCTGTAAGTATAGTCTGTGAGTTCTGTTTGGCCATTGCAATGAATTAGCAAACACAGTAGAGAAGTAGAGAGTGCCGTGGGAAGGACAGCTGGTGTCAGAATTGGTAAAAAGGTTGGAGAGAGGACGTATGTCTGACCTCTGCCTCATAGCAACTAGCCCTGAACTATTGATGTTGATAATGATTCTCTCCAAAGTAAAAGGACCTCAGATGCAACTGTGCCATTTTAACAGGAACTTTTTCTTCTGAAAGGATTGTACATCATACCCTGTTGAACGAAGCAGTATTTAGGTTCTGTAGTC
Source organism: Elephas maximus indicus (assembly GCF_024166365.1). NCBI lineage: Eukaryota > Metazoa > Chordata > Mammalia > Proboscidea > Elephantidae > Elephas > Elephas maximus. Next base: position 55,813,151 of record NC_064835.1, read on the forward strand.
AGCTTATGATATGGCCCTCCATGATCCCTTATGTAACCTTCTCCCCGTGAGTATGGGCTGGACTAGTCACTTGTGTGAAATGAATGGAAAAGTGATACGCAGTTATTTCCGTGATTAGGTTATAAAAGACAGTGACTCCTATCTTGCTGGTATGATCTCTCTGGCTCTTCACAAGTGCTTGTCGTCATGGAGAGGGTCATCTGACAAGGAATGGAGGGCAGCCTCTAGCCAACAATCAGCAAGGAGCTGAGACCCTCTGTCCAATAGCCACTGAGTGAGCTCATAAGCAGATCCTATCCCATTTGAACTAGATTAACTGAGGCCCAGGCCAAGACCTTGACTAATGCTCTTGATAGGCGCTAGAGCAGAAAAGCCAGGTAAGCTGTGCCTGATTCGTCGCCCACAGAAACTGTGAGATGATAAATGTGTTGTTTTAAACCACTAAATGTTGGGGTGATTTGTTACGCACTAATTGATAACTAATAGTTCGAGGGGACTTGCTTTGGCCAATGGAACATAGGCAGAAGATATTTATGACGTTCTATCAGAAACTTGAAAAGTTAGCATGTTGTCCACCATGTTTCTTTTCCCTTTGCCATATTGACTGGTGATATTCCAGACAGAGGCTGAATTCTGCCGTGGAGACAAATGAAGCAGAGCCACAGCTAACCTGCAATGGACACCAAGCCCAAATGAGAATGAAATCTTTGTTCTTTTAAGCCTCTAAAATTTGGAAATTGTTTGTTAAATCAGCATATTCTAGCTCTGGGTTTCTCAAACACCATATTGACCTTTTGGAACAGAATGATTTTGGAGGACTGTCCTGTACATTGTAGGATGTTTAGCAGCATCATTGGTCTTTACCTACTGGAAGCCAGTAGCACTGTGCATCTCCCTCCCGAGTTCCAACAACTAAAAATGTGTCCAAAAAAAAAAAAAAAAAAGTTGCCTTCGAGTTGATTCTGAATCATAGTGACCCTATAGGACAGAGTAGAACTGCCCCACAGAGTTTCCAAGAAGCGCCTGGCAGATTCAAACTGCTGACCCTTTGGTTAGCAGCTAAAGCGCTTAACCACTATGTCACCACTGTTTCTGAAAATGTCTCCAGATATTGTTAAATATCCATTGAGGGGCAAAATCATTCCTGGCAGAGAACCACTGTTCTAGCCTACCCTGACGGTTAAGGTCAGTTTTCCCTCACTTCCCTGCTGTCCTAAGCTCTTTTGGCAGAAATGAAGGCCATCTGTTCTGTCTGGTTGCTTCTGACTTGTTCTTTAGCCCCCTAGATAGGCTCCTGGCTTCTTTCTATTACTTTTTTTTAATTTTTCATTTCTCCAAGTAGAGTTCTTACGATCTAGAACAATCAGAAGCTAGTATTCTTGTGCACATGACCCATACTTAGTTCACAGGAAACACTCTTTTGCCTCAGTAAAATTTGGAAATCTAGGCGGATTCCAGCATACCATTGCCAGAGCAGTTGAGTAGCCAGTTTCTGCCCCTTATATTTCTCAGGCTGAAGCCAAGAGCCAACCCACTGTGTCTCCCCAACACTCTGGTACATATTTCAAACTCTCTGAGTGATGTAGTTGAAGACTTACTCCTCCTAGCTTCAAGGTCGGGAGAAGGGTACCTCCCACTCTTCTCTCTCTTTCTCTCAGTGTGTGTGTGTGTGTGTGTGTGTGTGTGTGTGGAGGAGGCATTTCTTCAAGGAATGTAGTCTATTTTAATGCCCAATTCCTATCCTTTTAGACCCTTGATGTCACTCAGGAATCAACATCACCAAAATTTTTTTTTTCACTACCTGTACAAATCCTTCATGACCTCCCATTTGAAATGTAGCCTCAAGTGTTTTGAAGTCTCACGGAAACTGACACTAATTTTACACAGCATTTTTCAACTGTGAGGAAGAATAAAAACTTACTCTGAATCTGTACCACAAAATGCCCCATTCAGCTGACTGAAAGCCTCACTTTCACTTGGGGTTTAATGTAGTATGGGTTTAAGATTTCTCTTTGCTCGAGCACTGGTGCTGTAGTGGTTAAGAGCCTGGCTGCTAACAAAAATGTCTGCAGTTTGAATCCACCAGCCTCTCTTTGGAAACCCTAAGGGGCAGTTCTACTCTGTCCTATAGGGTTGCTATACGCTGTAATTGACTTAATGGCAATGGGCTAGGTAAAATGTATTTGGCCAACTTTACAAAATAAATTCCAGCCTACTACTTTTGTTTCATTTACTTCTCCTCTGAGCTTTCTGTGTATCAAATCACACAGATTCTGCCCTGGAGTGTGTTCAGAGTACAGCGAGTAGCACAGAGGGGCTTCAAAATTCACCTTTCATGTGGTCTTCTTTACCTTTTGCAACATCTCAGAAAAAAAGATGCTTCGCACTGTTTCCCCTCACTGCCTCAGCACAAGCAGGTCTGTCCTGTTCACGATTTAGCAAACATGTCCTGTTCTAGGTTACTCCACTTTTGAAAAGGAAAGGGCAAGAGGGTCAGTGAGACTGTGAGAATGAGAAACAGAGCAGAATTAAAGTAGCTTTTTGTTTTCTTTTCATTAACATGTAATTAGAGAGAACCTACTTTTAGGATTCACTTTGCTAGAGGGCAAATTCAGGGGCACTGAATCCAGAATGATTTTGTGTGGCCTACCTAATTTTTTTCCAGTTAAATAATTATGATTACATTTTAATCAGTGAAGGGTAGTTTTAAAATGAAAGTGCTCTTTAATATTCACTTTATTCAGAATTAAGTTTTCTTTTAAAAAATTGTATTCATGAGAAAAATTAGTGTGACTTTTGCAGTTCTGGGAATTACTTATAATACTTCCTTTGAAATGAAAGATAATAGCCGCTTTGCCTTGGGCTTTTTTTTTTTTTTTTCAATAAAGTACATTAAGGACATTAATTTTGAGGTAGGTATGTAATTTTTATTTTTTTTTTTTTTTGCATTTAGATGGAGTGTTCATGACCCAGTGGCTAAAAGCATGGCTGCTAACCAAAAGGCTGGAGTTCAAATCTACCAGCCACTCCTTGGAAACTCTATGGGGCAGTTCTACCCTGTCCTGTAAGTTTGCTATAAGCTGATACTGACTCAACAGCAACATTTTTTTTTTTTTTGTAATCAGACAATAAAATATTTATCATCCAACTTTTGAAAAGAGTTATCAGCTAAAAGGAGGGGAGCAATAGTAACACAGAGTTCAAAGGACCCTCACCAGGACAGGATTAGTGCAACAAACAAAGGTAAATTCAAGAATATTAAAATCCATATTATTAGAAAACTTTAAGAAGTTGTTGCATTACAAGAAATCATGTGGTCATGAAAAAATGAAGAATTGAAGAACCAGAGTGTGTAGTATGAAACGTTGTTCCTGAAATTAACCAGAAGCACATACAATGAACACAAAATACCCATTGCTAACAAAGAGACGAGTAAATTAGCAGGAGGAATTAGCTAAGAATTCAAAGGAAAAGTTAAAAAAATAGAAAAAAGATAAGAAACATGGAAGATACATCTCAGAGTATTGATATCTACATACTATGATTTCTAGAAAAATACTATAAGGTGACTTAATAGAACCAATAATTTAAGGAATAATAGAAGATAATTTCCCTGAATGAAGAAAGACCTGAGTTTTTGGGTTGTAAAACTCCTAATTAAATTTATAAAAGAAAGAAATAGCTTTCTAAATTTGTACAGTAAGAAAAAGAAAGAGAACAAACAAATTAAAGGGAGAGAGAGAGTGAGAAAAACAGAAAGAAAATAATCAACCTGGAACTTGATTTTATGTTTGCAACATCAAATGCTAGAAGGTAATTCAGCAATGTCTAGAGAGTTATAAGAGGAAATTACTGGCATCTCTAGAATTCATCTTGGTAAGTATAGTGGTCTGCATCTGAAGTTTCACCCGAGGTAGTAAAATACAATAGATATGGTATTCCAAAGAGAGGTGCCAGGTCAAAATGGAAATAGTCAAAGCATTTAGCTGGAAAAATGTTTGCACAGTTTTTGGACTTCTCATTCACATTGAGTCCAAAAAGGTTGGGGTGTGTTGTGAAAGAAAGGGGACATTTGGAGGTAACTGCTGATGTGCTGTGAGTCCAACCTTCATCAAGGCAACTGAGGTATGGGGTCCTATCTCTCAGCTCAAGTCACATGAGAGGAGACGGTGAACTTCATTAAAAAAAAAATTAATGCACAAAATAAGACATCTTTAATAATTTTAAATGTGCTTTCTCAGTGAGCTTCAAGAAGCTATTAACAATAAAATATGAGCAGATAATCAAGAAAAAGAAGAAATTGAAAACTATAAACCCTCAGTACAAAACAAATTAACAAAATAATGCAAACATACACACACATTCATACACTCACAGAATTGATATGTATCTCCTTTAGTGAAGTGAATCTAGTAGACTGGTGTCCAACTCCTGGAAAGTTTAAAAGGCAAAAGCAGACTGGAAAGCTTCTCTGATGGCGGGAGTGGTTGGAATGAAGATGAGATGGTAGCCTGTGCTCTCAGAGTTTTTTGGAGCAAAGGATCTAAGTTTCCAATGGATGAGAAGAGCATCATACATGAAATGGAGCCAGATGAGTGCCATCTTAGATGTTCAGGCAAGGATCAGAAGTGAGACACCGATATAATTCCAATTTCCGAAAAGACGTAGAAGAACGTGGTCAGCAAGTGGAGCCTACATCACCTGAATCAAGATAGCTGATAGTGAGAGGTTGAAGAAGTATTCAAGGAGTATGTCCTATGAACCACCATATTTGTACCAGACAAGCACAAATAACCCTTCCTTCCTTTGTTTCCTCCATTACAGTATTAATTAGAGTAGGTAACACTGGTTACCATAAAAAATAACCTCCACATCTAAGTAGCTTCATACTATAGTGGTTTATTTTCCACTGCCATCAGAGTTCTGTTGGGTGTTAGGTGTGCAACCTCCCATCGGGTAATTAAGGAAATCAGCCCGCTTCCACTTATTCACTCTGCGTTGTATTTCCTACATCTAGCCAGGAGATGAGGAAAAGGCATCCCTCTTAAATACCTCATACTGCTAGTGATCCATCACTTCCATACACATTCCAATGACAAGACCTAGTCCTATGGTCCCATCTAGATGAAGGGAAGCAGGATGTCCAGAATGAAGACATGGGTTTGGACAGCATCTAGCTAGTTTATTCCAGTCCCACCCACCCCAGATCCAGCCTCAATGGAATTGTAAATTGGGGGAGAAGAAATTGAGGAATAGAGCAGAAACTTATCCATTCATCATTTTTTTTCACTTGCAGCAGTCCCAAGTTGAAGGAGGGCAGGAGGGGAGCTGTAACTTAAAATTAATTTAGAAGCTTTGACTAATACATGGAATTGGGAATTTTCAGTAGCCAGTTAAGAAAATCATTTGTGTCTTGAAATAATCTCAGGGCTTTACAATGCTTAAAAATAACTCCAAAAAAAAAAAAAAAAATGGAAACATCAGACTTTTCATTGTGGGGGTAAAACTAGCCCCCCACTGAGCAAAGTTGGATGGACAGTGGAGAAACAAAACTAATTTCTCTTGAGATTACATCCCACGAATTGGGTTAGTTTAATATACTACTTACATAAGTTATTCTTAATTTTCTTGAGACATTAACTGACATATTTTGTTCCTCTCCCGTGAATACTCCTTTCAAATCTAGATGCCTGGGCTTCTATTAATTCCAGAGAGAGATGTCAGTTCACAAGTCAATGATCAAAGATGATAGATTCTTGATTTCTGGGCCCCTCAAGGCACCAACAAGTGGTGAAACAACAAAGTCTGCATTAAAAAAAAAAAATGCCATCACGTCAATTTCAACTCAAGGCAACCTTATAGGGAAGATCAAAAGACAGAACATGTTCTTCAGCCATGCTTATTCTTTCCTCTTTCTTTCACACACACACACACATACACCGAAAGCTCTGGGAGGTGAGGGAGGGAGTTAGAAACAATGCAGAGACTTAGTCCCTCTCCCCATTATGAACCTGACAGGGTATGCCATAATAGACTTCTCTTTGATATCTAGGGAATACATCAAACAAACACTTTTGCTCTGTATTCTCATATGAAATGTTTTGAAGGCAGAAGCCTAGCAGAAGGACTCCTGTCCAATGTCATAGGAAGGGCAGTAGAGACATCTTCTTCAGGTTTCTAGCATATGAGTGGCTGGATATCTCCCATCTCTTTTCTTGGGCACTGAGTTTTGTGAGTATATCCATGTAACCTGAATGGAATGGAAAGGCAGCTGAGAAAAACTGCCAATGGTTAGCAAAACGTTGTCATAGGATAAGATAAAGAGACCCAGAGACTGCAAGGTGAAGAGTACAAGTCGACATCAGTGCATAAACAATGGCCTGAAATCTGAGAAGACGACAAGGTCTTTAGAACTGAGGCAGAAGTCAGGCCAACAGGAGCAGAAGGGAACAATGTGCCTAATAGATGGTCCTTATCTAGATCAGACAACCATGGATCAAATTTTCCCCCATGCCATCGTCCTTGTATGACAACTAGATTTAAATGTCATTCCTAGGAAAATTCTAAGAAAGGAGGCAGAATCTTGACTTGAGAGATGTGGAGTACAGAACGAATTAAATGTATAACCAAAGGATGTATTAGATAGGTGGAGTGTTAGAATCCTTTCTCTGGCTTTTCCTGTGAGCAATGTATGTTTTCTTGATCTTATGTAAACTGATATCAAAAAAGGGCTGAGAACTCATGATGCCCACCACCAACTAGATTGCCACTTGTAAAGCCCTCTGTCACCCAAGCAGAAAGACTCTAAAGAAAATATTAAATTAAATTATAAATATAAAAAAGTTTATTTTTGCATACTTATATTTATTACTGTAAAAATTCATAGCCATTATAAATTTATTTAACACCTTATATATTTTAGAACCTATCATTTTGTCATTTCAAGTAGAATTCAAGGCAAAGTCCTTAAATGAGACACGATGTGATTTATATTAATAATGGTACAATTTACCAGTTATTATAATCACAAAACTTTTCATAGGAGCTGTCACTGTGATGAAATAATAAGCCAAGATGTTAGAATTATGAGTTAGGGGGAAAAAAGAATCGTTTGAATTTCTTTTTAACACCTCTCAGCATTTGAAAGATCAAGTTAGGCAAATAGATAAAGGTATAAAAAACTGAATTAGCCTGTCAATCTACTTGAAAAAAAGCAGACAGCAAAACCCCTATGGAACGTAGTTGTACTCTGACATACATGAGTCACCATGATTTGAAATCAACAGGATTCAGTTCTGGTTTCTAGAAAACTGGAATATTATAACTCATAAGTTTTACCCAGTAGGTATCTAGAATTCTGTACCATTAAGAAAGTGTGATGTTCTTGAATAGTTGTGAAAATTTATAAATACACATGTAGTAATTAGGATCCTTTGAAATTTATATTTACTATATCTATGTTAAGAGCTATGGCTGCTAACCAAAAAACAGGTCAGCAGTTGTAATCCACAAGGTGCTTCTTGGAAACTCTAGAGGCAGTTCTACTCTGTCCTATAGGATCACTATGAGTTAGAATTGACTGGACAGCAAGGAGGTTTTTTTTTTTTTTTTTTTAATATCTATGTAAGGTCAAAAAACTCCAGCATTAATATAGAAAGTGCATGACAAACAAATGTAAATGAAAAGCCCTATTATTTTTTTAATGTAACAGGTGATCGTATAGTACTATTGTAGAAAAACAGAAATAGTATGCTAAGTAAATGTAATAAAACCAGGGTCTTAAAAATACTATTTTTTTTTTCAAGGTAAACCTTGAACTATATTTATTCTGTTCAATCTAATCAGTACACTATAAACTGCAGCCACCAGAATGGCCTTAAGTACACATCCATTAGTTCTCTCCTCATATGCTCTTTCTCTGAATGTTTAGAACCTTGGGCTTTCCATTTGGCTTTCTTGCAGGCTCAGTCCTGCCTTGGTTACCAGGACATGTTTACAAGAATCACGAGTTCTTAATTCTAAGTCATCCTCAGCAGCAATTAAGTGGTATTTCATGTAAAACATCATCTCTTTGGAAGATCTTTCATTCTCTTACTGACTTGAACATTGATGAATTTTTCTTTTGATCTACTTGCCACTATTCGCATGCACCCAGGGCAAGTCCAAGTCAATGACCAGACTCATAAGTTGTTTTCCCACCAGCAACGTCCTTTTCTATAAATCTTCAGGTAACAGAGCCATGTATTTTGCTCATCAATTTGTCTCCATGGTCTAGCACAGTACACAGTAGAATTTCAGTATGTATATTCGGTAAATGAATGAGTGATTCACCTCCATCTTTGGAAGGAAGGTGATATACCTATCTATATTTACACCTTCTTCTTATTCCTGACTTCCTATTCTAGAGTGCTGATACTTTAGTCTCCTCCTGGGACTGGAAACTTATCCTGCCTCTGCTAGACTTCAGTCCCGAACAGCATCATAAGTGCTACCTATATATAGGCTTCCCTATGATATGCCAACAGCCTTCTTGCCTACATATGCTGTAGAACCATTACATATTCTCTAGCCCTGTCCCTTTGGAAAATATGCTAATCTGTGAGTTTGTGCAAGCCAAATTGTATACCATATACGGATATCGATGTAACCTATGGGAACAAAACTATACTGTTATCCCTAACCCAAAATCATATGTCTGAGCTGTAACGTAATCATGTATTGCCCTTCCCCTTTATTGGAGGCAGAAGGAAATTAGGATTTCAGCAGTCTTCTTTCCATTTATCAGTAGAATTCTGAAAAATCCACTCCCAAATTTAACTGAAGTATTAAAGACTGCTTTAATAAAATTTTAAGGTAACGGCTGTCATGTCCCTGTAAATTGCAACCTGGGCTGTCTTCTGCCTAATTCTTTTGGATTCTCAGGGCTTTTCTGTTCCTCCCTTGGGACCCTGTAAATGGGAAGATGCCTGTGTCTATACTCCAGGATGCTGACTCTGCCATATTCTTGTCTTGTATCCCTGTTCTTGGTTATCCTTGCCTACTCTGGTTGAAATCCCTGGCCTTATGTATGACGCTCCTGCCGTCTCCACTGCACGTGTTGATCTTGATTTTTCCAAATGACTTTATTTCTCAACTTTTGGAGTGACATTGGGCAAGATCTTTGTATTTTGTTTCTATTCATTGACTCCCTCTGCACACTTAGAAATGATGATAAATTAATGGGTGTTAATTTCATAAATGTAAATGGCATCATCCCAGGAATCTAGATTGCTGTTGAATTCAGCTATTAAATGTTTCTTTATAGAAATACTTTGTCACTGAATAGAGCCAAAAAAAAAAAAAAATGAATCTAACTCAGGGTTAGTCAAGTGCCCTTTATCTTATTTTAGCTTTTTCTTTCTATACAGCAGTATCCTCTTAAAAAAAATAGTTATTGAATATTACCAAGCACAATAATGCACAACTAGGGTAGCTTATGAACTGTTAGCACTCAATCTCATTCAAGGCACTATTGAAGAAGAAGAATAAAGCAGGAGGACTCATGCTACCTGACCTCAGACCCTGCTGTACAGCTACAGTAGTCATAACAGCCTGGTACTGGTACAACAGATACATTGATACATTGACCAATGGGACAGAATTGAGAACCCAGATGTAAATCCACCCACCTACAGTCACCTGATCTTCAACAAGGGCCCAAACACAATCAAATAGGGAAGAGACAGCCTCTTTAAGAAATGTGCTGGCAAAACTGGATGTCCATCTGCAAAAAAATAAAACAGGGCCCATACCTCACACCATACAAAAAAACTAATTAAAAACGGATCAAAGACCTAAATATAAAACCAAAATCTATAAAGATCATAGAATAAAAAATAGGATCAATGCTAGAGGCCCTCATACATGGCATTAATAGGATGCAAACCATAACTAACAACACAGAAACTCCAGAAGATAAGCTAGATAACTGGATCTTCTAAAAATTAAACACTTATTCTCATCAAGAGACTTCACAAATAGAGCAAAAAGAGAACCTACAGACTGGGGAAAAAAATTGGGCTGTAACAAATCCTACAAATGTCTAATCTCTAAAATCTACAGATAAGTCCAACACCTCTACAACAAAAAGACAAATAATCCAATTAAAGAATGGGCAAAAGAACAGACACTTCACCGAAGAAGATATTCAAGCAGCTAACAGACCCATGAGGAAATGCTCTAGATCACTAGTCATTAAAAAAAAAAAAAAAAAACTCGGTGCTGTTGAGTCAATTCTGAATCATAGTGACCTAAAGGACAGAAAGAACTGCCTCATAGAGTTTCCAAGGTGTGCCTGGTGAATTCGAACTGCCAACCTTTTGGTTAGCAGCCATAGCTCTTCACGACTAGGCCACCAGGGTTTCCCACTAGCCATTAGAGAAATGCAAATCAAAACCACAGTGAGATACCATCTCACCCCAGCATTACTGGCATAAAAAAAACAAAAACAGAAAATAGCAAATATTGGAAAGGCTGCAAGGAGATTGAAACTCTTATGCACTGCGGGTGGGAATGCAAAATGGTATAACCATTTTGGAAAAACGATATGGCACTTCTTTAGAAAGCTAGAAATAGAAATACCATGTGATTCAACAATCCCACTCCTAGGAATATATCCTAGAGAAATAAGAGCCATCACACGAATAGACATATGCATACCCAGGTTCATGGAGGGATTGTGCATAACAGCAAAAAGAAACAACCTAGATGCCTGTCAACAGATGAATGGATAAACAAATTATGGTGCATACACACAATGGAGTACCAGGCAGCTATAAAGAACAATGATTAATGTGTGAAGCATCTCACAACATGGATGAATCTGGAGGGCATTACTGCTGAATGAAATAAGTCAATCACGAAAGGACAAATATTGTATGAGACCACTACCACTAAAACTCATGAAAAGCTTTATACACAAAAAGAAACCATCTTTGATGGCTACAAGGGGGTGGGGTAGGGAGGGAAAAATACTAAAAAAAAAAGTGGACTATAAATAAATGGTAACTTTGATGAAGGGTAAGACAGTACACAATACTGGAGACGCCAGCACAAGTTGTACAAAGCAAGGTCATGGAAGCTCCATAAAAAAAAAAAAAAATTTTTTTTTTTTTTTTTTGCACATCCAAATACCCTGAGCGACCGAATTACTGGGCTGAGGGCTGTGAGGACCACGGTCTTGGTGAACACCTAGCTCAATGGACATAGCACAGTTTATAGAGAAAATGCTGTACATTCTACTTTGGTGAGTAGTGTCTGGGGTCTTAAAAGCTTGTGAGTGGCCATCTAAGATGCTCCACTGGTCTCACGCCATCAGGAGCAAGGGAGAATGAAGAAAACTAAACACACAAAGGAAAGATTAGTCCAAAGGACTAATGGGCCACAACTACTGTAGCCTCCACTAGACTGAGTCCAGTATAACTAAATGTTGCCCAGCTATCACCGCTGACTGCTCTGACAGGGATCACAATAGAGGGTCCTGGACAGAGCTGGAGAAAAGACCTGACTTACTGGCCTGACAGAGACTGGAGAAACCCTGAGAGTATGGCCCCTGTATATACTTTTAGTTCAGTAATGAGGTCACTCTTGAGGTTCACCCTTCAGCCAAAGATTAACAGTTCCATAAAATAAAATGAGACTAAAGGGGAACACCAGCCCAGGGGCAAGGACTAGAAGGCAGGAGGGGACAGGAAAGCTGGTAATAGGGAACCCGAGGTCGAAAAGGGAAAGTGTTGACATGTTGTGGGGTTGGCAACCAATGTTATAAAACAATATATGTGCTGTTTAATGAAAAGCTAGTTTGTTCTGTAAACCTTCACCTAAAGTACAATAAAAAAATAATTAAAAAAAAATAAAAGTATTTCAAAGTGAAAAAAATATGTGGAAAACTCTGGGGCAAACTGAAGAAAAAAGACCTTTACAGGAAAATTCCTCAGAGTGGTTATCTGCATTCGATTTAAGGATTACCTTTTCTCATTCATATTTTTCCCTCCTTGTTAGTAAACACAGACGACCTCCTGAGGATGATGTGGCTAGATGGGTTTTAGTTTTCTGTCTCATTCTTCATGGAGAGATGGAACAATTTCACACACCTTTACCGCAAGAGCCTATACCTTGAAACAGTACCAGGGTGGTGGGCAGACGGAATGGAGAAAATAAAGACACTATATAGGGGTGAGAACATAGAAGACCAGTGAGTGAGACATGGAACTTCTAAATCACCAAACTAAATTGCTCCGTGGGTGACTTAACGTGAAAAGTAAAAACAAATTTTAAAACATATTCTGGACTCTGGACTTATGGTAATTTTATTTGGAAATTAACCACCGTTAGATATTATAGGCATAAAAAAATACACTTAAGTAATAGACTGTACATTAAAATTAAAAGACAATGATTATTCTATTTTATATACCTTTCTATTTTGGAAAAAAAGAAAAAAGGTTTTCAGCTTTAAAATATTAATATAAATAAGGTACAGAAAAATTTACTTTTCAGCAGATAGTTCTGTGCCCCTTTGTAGTCAAGGCATCCACCGCCCCTAACCCCTGGCAACCACAGATCTATTTTCTGTCCATATAGGAATGTCTTTTCCAGAATATCATGAAAATGGAAGCATAAAGTATGTAGCCTTTTTATTACACTGAACTTAACTTTTTTTTAATTGAGGTTATATATATATATATATGTAATTAACCATATTAAAGTGTACAATTAAGTGTAATTAGTGGAATCCCAATGATGTGCAACCACTGCTTCTCTCTAGTTTCCAAACTTTTTTATCACCTCAGAAAATCACTGCATACCCTTGAAGCTATCACCTCCCATTCACTGCCCCTATCCCCTGGTAACCAAGAACCTGCTTTATACATCTATGAATTTACCTGTACTGGACTTTCATGCTGAAGGAATCATGCAATATGTGACCTTTTGTTTTTGGTTTCCTTCACTTAGCATAATGTAGTTGTTGTTCTAAAGTTCATCCCAGTTGTAGCATGTATTAACACTCCATTTTATGTCTGAGTTACATTTCATTGTATGGATACACTACATTTGTTTATCCATTCATCAGTTGATGAACACTTTGGTTACTTCCATCACTTGGCTGTTGTAAGTAGTGCTACTATGAATTCATGAAAAAGTATCTGTTTGCAATTCTTTGAAATATATACCTAGGAGTGAAATTGCTCAATCAAATGGTAATTCTATGGAGCCCTAGTGGTACAAATGGTTAAGTACTGGGCTGCTGGCAGAAAGGTCGAAGGAACCTAGCAACAACACAGTAATTGTATGTTACCTTTTCAAGAAACTGACAAATAGTTTTACATAGTGGCAGGACCAGTTTACATTCACACCAGCAATGTACGATGATTCCTATTCTTCCTCATCCTTGCCAACATTTGTTACTTTTTGTGTTTTTATTTTCTGTCTTCTTTTTTTATTATAGCCTCCCTAGTGACTGTGAACTGGCATCTCATTGTTTTAATTTACATTTTCTTAATTAGCAAGGATGTTGAACGCCTTCTCCTGTTCTTGTTGGCCATTTGTATGTTTTCCTTAACGAGTGTTTACTGGTGTCCTTTGCCCATTTTTTAAATTTTTTGTTTTTTTGTTATCGAATGTAAGAATTTTTTAAAAATGTATTTCAGATACTAAATACCCTATCATATACATGAATTGCAAATGTTTTCTCTCATTCTTTAGGCTGTCTTTTCACTTTTTTGAAAATGAACTTTGATTTTCTTTTGAGAAAATGAGAAAAATCACTCTAGCAACATTGTGGAGAATGGATGCAATGAAAGAAGAACGGAGAGAGAAAGCTTATATAAGAAGCAGAAATTCAGATGAGGTTTTGGCTTATTGTGGTGGTGGGGTGGAGAAGAAAATGTGAGAGTTTTGATAGATATTTAGATAACATAATAATAATTTATTGATCAACTGATTTTAGGATAAATATCTGAAATAAGTTAAGTTTAGGATAGCTTCCATTTTCTGGCCCAAATGACAGTGGAGGTGTTGAATCCCAAAAGGATATAGGAAAAAGGAAAGACTGTGAGGCAATGAGCTGAAGGAGGGACTGAGGTGGAACACAATAAAGTCACTTTTGGACATAATGAACTCGAAACAAACGTATTATTCCTCGGTAGAGATATTTAATTGGATGTTAGCTATATGGGTCTAGAGTTTCAAAGAGAGGATTTAAACGAAGATATAGATTATGAGGAGGTCTTCAATATATTAAGGCTTGGAGAGGAACCACGAGAAGATGCCAGGCACTGTCGTAGGTACATGGGGTACAACAGCTGAGAGACCAGGTCATGTTCTGGGGAAGATTACATGCTATTGGAGGGAAAAAAAAGCAATAACAAAGTAGACAAGGGTGTAAGTAATGTAATTTCAGACTGTTATTAAAAAGAAGGCTAAGAATAGACTCTTGAAGGATGCTAAATTTAAAAATTGAACGAAAGGGAAAAAAATTATTTGCCAGGAATCAAGAAGGAGAAGTAGATCTGTCTGAATGGTTGAAGACAAATCAAGAGGCAAGAGAAATCAGAGTATCAGAGAGGAGTGTTCAAAACGACTGACGCTGAAGATACTGAACAATCAGTAAATTTCCTTTTTGGTTTCACTCGAGGGCTTATGGCTCTGCTTTTAGAAACCAGAGCTGCTAGAGTGAGCATACGGGTGCTGGTTTTGCCACTCTGATTGTGGAATTTCAAATCTTACCACATTTCTGGTCTCCCTTCCCTAAAAGGCTTCAGTGAGTAAAATGGACTAATTCTAATGCTAATTGTAAATATCTCATTTCTCAACCAAGGACAACTTTGCTCCCTCAAGCCAAGAAGAAAATGGATAGAAGATGCTGGTGCTCTGTTTGAATAATGAAAATAATTTTCAGTCACAATACTTAAATATTCTTTTCTTTTTAACTTTTTTTTTTGTAAAATCATATTTGTCCAGGCACATAAAAGAATTTTAAAGGTAAATTAGATTATTGTTTGTTCCTAGAACCATGAGTTCTAATACATAGTTCATAGCACAAAATTGTTCTTTTTAACAATGCAATTGTCCTTTATGTTGAACATGGTACTTTGAAGATTCTTCTGAGATGTATGAACTTGTTCCTCAAATTCATTATTCAGTTGCTTTTCCATGTTGCTTAGAATAGACTCAATGTGAGACATTTCATCTTGAATGCACTTGAGATGTAATTATATTTTAAATTCTGTCAGGTTTTACTAGAACCGTTAATGCATTTAAGTGTGCATAAAAACCCAATCGTTTCTCTTGATTTCTTTTTCATAGGCAAAAATTGTAGTTTCAGGGTAGTTATTTTCTGAATTAGCTGTTAGCCAGGCAGAAGTTTTTCGGTGGCATGCATTTTTTAGAAATGGCAGGAGAACAAATTTCACAGTGGGAAGCATCACTTCGAAACCAAGATTATTAATCTTTTTCTGAGCAAATGTGCAATAGATAAAGAAATTTGTTCAGTGGGAAAACCACCTAAACTTTTTTGTGTGTTTGTTGCGTGGTGTGTGATGGAAAATAAAATGGGAAAATTACAGTCAAAATTCATTTTCCCTAGAAAGCTATGATTATAAAACAAGGGCAAATATATAATGAAATTTATTATTATTATTTTTTTCTTTTTGGACTTGAGAAGACACCAGCTGTTCACCTTGTCAAGTGCAGGGAAAAGAAGAATGGCTGTCTGATGGACTTGGGCCAGATTGAGCTGGAAAATGCCCGCATCATTATGAACAATCTTACTGTGGTAAAAAGAAGTGACTGTAAGAGTTTTGTTACAACACTTCACAGTCTTTTTCATAAGAAATCTCATTAAAGTACAAGGGAAAACTTTGTAGAAAAGAATGCCCATGAGAGGGCTCAGGCCGTTCACACTTGCTCATCCTGGTCACACTTGTTGTTAATCTTTTAGGGCTGCATTGGGAAATGGTTTTACTTCTCTCAAACTTACTCATTTAGTAAAAGAGTAGAAGATGGCTCTTGGAAGAAATAAAATGGTATTGTTTTGGTGTTTTGCCAGCAGACAGAAATATTTAAATCTTGCAAAGACATGAGGAACTACATCTACCTCCACAAGCCCGAGTAGCTATATGGACCTTTGTATCATGGGTGAAGCAACACTGTATTTTCTGCTGAGGCTTTAACCTTAAACTTCAAAACTAATCGTTACTGTGATGGTTAATCTCCATGGAGATGCTCTTTAACAACGCTGGGTAAACATGGGTTACCCTGGCTACAATGCTTAAAACTGAACCTCCGATTGTTTCTTTCTAAAGTGAAGGAAGGGCTCTGGTGCCAGAAACAGCCTGTTTGGCAGCAGTGTCTAGATGAAACTAGCTGCCTCCTGTTCTTCAGCATTCTTTAACCGAGAGCAATAGCTCCTGGGCTCAGGTGCTGAGAGTAAAAAGTGAAGCAGGGGGTTGGGGGGGGGGACAAAAAGGGAGAGCAAGAAAGAGAACTTTAACTTTTAACTTACAATGTGAACCCCTCTGCTAACACAATGGACAAAAATCCAGTCAATTTGCTGCACTATTTTTTTTTTTAAGAGAAACTGTGAAGGAGCTGTAAGGAGGACAGGTAGGAAAAAAGGAAACAAACAAAAACTTTGAATTTCCTAAGAGACTAAGCTTCAGCATATGTACTCTTCGTAAGAATCTTTTAATTGGACTTCAATTGAGTGGTACAAACAGGTAATGTGTTTGGCTGCTAACCAAGAGACTGGAGGTTTACGTCAACTCAGAGGTGCCTAGGAAGAAAGGCCTGGCTATCTGCTTCTGAAAAATCAGCCTTTGAAAACCCTGTGGAGCACAATTTTACTCTGATACATGGGTTCGCTATGAGTTGGAGTCGACTCTATGGCACGGCAACTTGGTTTATGTTTATGATAAAGTTCTACATACAGATTAAATACATTAAAATTTTATATTTTCCCTATTTTGTAACCTGACACTCCAAGGTCTGCTCAGTGCAGCTATGAAGATACACAGAGCAGATGAAAGCGCAAGAAGCTTTTTTTATTTGGCCAAGTAAAGGAGCACACTGGGACTCTCTTTGCCAAGGTGTCTCTCAGAACAACAGCCCAAGGGGTTTATATGGATAAAGTAAATTGGGTCTGGGGTCCCCAGGAGCACCCCAGGGTGGGGCCAGCTTGCTGATTGGTTTGATGTAAGAGGGCATTCTCGAGGCTGTCTGTTCTTCTATGCCTGTTCAGTCTGAAAGGGGGGCCACAAAGATAGCATTGTGCCCACATCCAGGGAGTAGATGGGGGTGTGGTTTTCAGCCTCTGATGTCAATAAGATGTCCCCGGGGCAAGGTCATCAATATTGCACAGTTCAGGGGGGCCTGAGCTGGTCCAAGACCGATTTTAGCTGGACTGAAGGGCCCAGTGTCTTTTTTTCTTTAACTGAGTCGGAACTGGAAGTATATCTAAATAAGGAGATACTCTAAAACCAGAGGTTAGTTCCTGTTTTGCCTAATAAGGGGATAGTTTACATGCTGGGAGTTAACTCTCTATGTTAGTGAAGATGTCAGGCTCTGCCCCTTGGCATGGCCCTTTACTCATTCAGCATGGCCAGCTTACTGTTGGTTTCAGTAAGACCTCTAGTTATTTGCATTTACAGGCATCTTAATTTCAGGTTTGAAAAGCAAGTGTTTACTTTTTCTGTATTGGAAATATATATCTGACCGTTCTTCACTGTGAAAATATTGGTCTCAGAAATGTAAGAATTGAGATAAATAGCCTATGCTTAGGTATTTGCTGAAGTCTTCAAGGACGACAAAATTGAATGGTATGTCTTTTATTCCTCACTCAAGCAAATAGGTCTGTTCTTGGAAAATAGCATTTCACTGCATACTTTGGATTATAATTATTTAACATTTTGAAACATTTCCTATGCTCTTACTGTGTTCCACCACATATATTTAGATTTTTGCTTTTCCTTCCTTCTACAGAAAAAGAAAGAAAGAAAACATGAGATTCCCTTTCATAGACAGAACTCTGGTGCTAAGATTGCAGTTTTAGCAATGTCAGCATTCTAAGAAAATGTCTTTTTGCTCTCCAGATTGCAATTGTTGCAATGGTGGCAGAAACAATATTTTCCAAAAGTGTATGTGAAAATTCAGGACAATAGTGGTCCCACATTGTAAAACTTACATAAAATACAACACAATTTGTAAGTTGATATTAATTTTCCTTGTAGAGACTACAGAAAGTCAAAGATTTCCCAAAGAGAACCAATGCACAATCTCACTCTGTTTTACAATAGCACCAAATGAGATGTAATTTTAAAAACTTCTTACAAACACAGCCACATGAAGTAACTCTTACGGATTTGGGGTTCTATTTAATGTTTATGTGATTAATTGTTGTAAAAATATTTTTAAAGTGGCCTTAAAAATTTTATTAATTGTTGAGGATAGAAAAACTGAATTATCATCAATAGTGAAAAAAATTGGAAACCCTGGTGGTGTAGTGGTTAAGCGCTACAGCTGCTAACCAAAAAGTCAGCAGTTTGAATCCACCAGGTACTCCTTGGAAACTCCACGGGGCAGTTCTGTGCTGTAGGGTTGCTTTGAGTTGGAATTGACTCGATGGCAATGGGTTTTAGTAAAAAATAATTGCAGGACAGATTTTGTGCTAGATATTGAATACTAGCTTCTCCTAGCCATTGCGGGGCATAGAGCTTTAATGGGAAGATTACAATTTCAGTTTGATAGAATATTGTAGTCTGACAGATTTTGTAATTCTTCACTCACCTTGAAGGAAAAAGCTCCTTTTTGATGAAATCTCTTACCAAGACATCCTCAACCTTTGTCAGGTATTTTT
This sequence comes from Elephas maximus indicus, assembly GCF_024166365.1. Classification (NCBI taxonomy): domain Eukaryota; kingdom Metazoa; phylum Chordata; class Mammalia; order Proboscidea; family Elephantidae; genus Elephas; species Elephas maximus. The sequence goes on from NC_064835.1 coordinate 55,832,043, forward strand.
AAGTCTGAGTTTTCATATTTTAAAACAATGTCCTGGGTCTTATCTCTAACAAATCTATAATGCAAACCCAGTTTTTTTTACCTAGTTTTTAATTTTCACAAAGTTTAATAGTAGAAAAATGGGCCACAACATCTCAAAGTACAAAATATTATTTATGGCAAAATGATCCCCAAAACTTTGTCTTATGGACAAGCTGAGGGTCTGGTCAGAGCTGTGATGACCAGTGACCTACATGCAAGACTTTTTGCTTGATCATTTCCTTGACTTCCATGGGCCAGGGTCCCAGCAGGAAGCTGATAGCACATGCAGACTGAGTTCTTTTAAGAGCATTTATTAAAACAATCTATTTGAGAGGATGTGTGCAGGTTATAGAGAACAACAAAGAAGAGTAGAGTACCTGGGACTGGTAAAGGAGGGTTGACATGACCCCTACTTAGAAAGGGAGAGTATTTGCTAGAACCTGGAAACAGAGAAGAGAAAGAGGGTGGCCAGATAGGAACTGAGACCTTTGGCTGTGAGACACAGACAGCTCATGACAACCCCACAGAGGGGACTCTCGAGAATAAATACAATGACCCCACTTTTCTCCCTCCCAGCACAGTGGAGAATAGATGTGTAAGAGCATAAAGAAGGTGCCCAGAGCATCCCAAACTAAATAAGACACAGTCCCTAGTGGACAACATTTTGAATATAAATATGGTTGAAGAATATTTTTCTTCCACAGATTTAGGAATTCTTAGTTACTTCTTTTAATGCATGATATATCACGATTTTTATGTCTGTTGCCCTTTGACTCACACTAATTCTGGCACTGATTTTATTCCTAACTGTTCTAACTTTCAAACCAACTTTTCTACCATAAACTCATTTAATAACATGGATTGAATACAATCTAGGGTTAAGGCACTGTGTTAGGTACTGTGGATACAGAGATGAACAAGACAGTCTCTCTCATTGGAAAACTCACAGTATAGTAGATAAGATAAATATATAGATTCAATATTCCAATATTGTAGAGTAATAATAAAGATATGAACAAAGATTCACAGACCTCCATCTGCAGAGGGATAGTTTTTCATAGAAAACAAGAAAGAATGAGGCTTCCTTTAAGGCAATTTTCTTTTCTTATTATTGAAATTAATAAAAATGGCAACCAGATTATAATTAGCCTTCTCCTGTGAGTCTGCATGCAAGAAATATAGACTGACTACATAGATTCAATTATCAAAACACCATGGTAATTTTTTTTAATCTGAGTTTGGTTAATATGAGTTTATACTAGAAAGATAGATCCAAAATTAATGTGCTAATTTTTTGACACTTCAAGACTGAGTCAGGATTCTGGAGCAGGGTACTTTCCATAAGAGAGTTTAAGCTATTTTCAGAGATCTTTTAGTTAAAAAAAAAGTGCAATTTCCAAGCAAGAACTCTTATATTCCATATTTCAGGACATTGATTTCTTATTTAGATTATTATACTGTCAATATAACATGAAAAAGGAGCTTTGAACAGTAGACAGACCCATAAAATAAACAATAACACCTGAAAGGAATGTGCTGCTTAGAACAATCAATTATAAGAGTTCAAAAAGACAATATTTGCCCAAAAAGCGAAGATGAGAATGTAAGAACGTTGAAAATCCATAAAAAGAAAACAAGAAACCCAGAGTGGAAATTGAGGGAGTGCTGACACATTGTGGGGAATGCAACCAATGTCATGGGACACTTTGTGTACAAACTATCAAATGGGAAACTAATTTGCTCTGTAAACTTTCACCTAAAATACAAAAAAAAAAAAAAAAGGAGCCTAGGTGGCATAGAGGTTAAGCACTTGACTGCTAACCACAAAGTTCGAACCCATCAGCTACTCATGAGAGAGAAAACCCGGCAATCTACTTTCATAAAGATTACAGCCTAGAGACTCTATAGGGCAGTTCTACTCTGTCCTATAGGGTCGCTGTGAATCAGAATCAACTCGAGGGCACATGACAACAATATAACATGAAAGAAACATAGGGAAAAGATTATGGAATCATAAAATGTGTGTGTGAAATTGTGTGTGTGTGTGTGTTTGTGTAGAATTAGGGAAAAATAGGACAGAGCAAATGTGAGAGATGTCAAAATTTCATAAAATTAATTACAAAAATTGTGAATAGTAATTCATAGTTCAATTACTATTAATTAATTCATAGTTCAGTATTTTTGTGTCAGTGTGAAATTAAAAATTAATCACAGGATAAAATTAAAAATAAAACAAAGAAAACTGTGAGCATTAGGAGAGTTTGCGCCAGAATCACTGAGTTGGAGAAACAATCCAGCAAATGAAGACTATCAGAACCATGGAGAGCGTCACATATAACTTGACCCTCTTGATCATCTATCTATATGCTTCCAATTCTGCTCCTGATAGCTTAACAGACTGGGTTCAACTTTGTCCTTCTAGACTTGAGAGTTTTCATGTACGACATGAGAAAAAAGGTTTCTAAAAAAAAATTTTTTTTTTTTTTAGCACCAGAATCTCTTTTTTTCTCCTACAGAAGCCCACTATTCCGGTGACTGCTTTTGTTTTCATCACGAAGCAGGCGGACTATCTTTTCTAACTACCTTCTTCTCTCAGCCCTGTCCCCATGGCCTCTGACATACCTTGAAAGGATAAAGCTTGAAATTCACTGAACAAATGATCTAATGGATTGTTTCAGTTATAAAATTCTCACGATTAAAGCAGGAGTAGCCTGGCTGTATACTGAACTTGCCTCCAGTTGTGCTGGGATAAAGAGAACCTCCCCACTCTTTTGAAAAACATTTATTATCCGTTCTATATATCACCAATCACACTGGGAAAGGGAAATGACTGAACCCGCTACCCTGAGTCAACCATATTTCATCTGCTGAAGGGCCTCATGTAACCCGATTTGAGTAGGTTTGCTGCTGGATTAGGCAAGTATACTCTCTTGCAGTACTACACAGGATGGGTAATTTTTAACTTATCTGCCTGAACATATTTTTAACAACTTGTAAATATTTACTGCTCCTGTTTACATATGTCTTTGCCACATTCATGGTATGCCAATTACTTGAATTAAAGTAGCCAAAGCAGGAATCATATTTGAATTTTCTGTTTAAAAAGGATACTACCCACCTCAATACTTCTTTTAGGCAGAGCTGTAATTTATTTTTGTCCCCTGAACCTACCTTACTTAAATGCTTTAAAACAAACATCTGCTTTCCACAAAGCAGCGTTGTAACCTGGGAATATGCCTAAACTGCAAATAGTATTTACATAAAAAAAAATATTAAAGCACATGTTTTCCTGGATGTGGCGTACAACAGCAGCTTCTCCTGGAACGTAGCTGATATCCAAGTAAGATGCAAAGGAACACGAAATCAAGAGAATACAAGGTATCCCTGAAAACATTCAGTTTCTATTACTTATGTTTCCAAATTTTCTAAATTTCCCAAATTGTGATGTTTCAGGAAGCTCACTCCTTCATGAATTACATATTAATTTTGATATGATGGAGGATGGTGGGTATTTTATTCTTTTTTAATGATTTTAGGTGACAGTGGTTATCCTTTGAAAAACTACTTAATTACTTTTTTGTCTCACCCCAGACATCTTCTGAAAATAGAATCAATATAAGTTATAATGGAATTCAATGAATGACTAGAATGATAATGAAGAATGCATTAGGAATCTTTATAAATGGGACATGAATGCCCAGTCCAATCTAGTGGAGCCTCATCATGCTGCCCTTCAGATGTTTGAAGGCTCTATATTATTTAGCAGGGCCATTAAACGTGGCTTATCTTTGAAAAGAAGCTGCAGAGATTAATGCAGCCCACCAAATGGCTGGAGTACATGATGCTGTGCACTTTTACAAAATTAGTTCCTGATAGTTAAGTGGAGCTAAAAATATTGGGGCCAGATGTTGATTCTTATTTTGAAAGAAGGTACAAGTCCCTTTTAACTATCACATTTGGGAAATTACTTGTATTACAGAAGTAAATTATGTACCATAATTATATTTTGCCAATGTGTAGGTGCTTTGGCAATTAATACTAGTTAAAAAAAAATTACTTTGGTGGAGGTACTTCTTTTCTTCATGCAGAGGCCCTGGGTCCTGGAGCAGTTATAACTGTAAAGTTTCATTTGAGGCTATGTCTAGTGGTTGAGCTGTGAAGGAATGAACCCCCAAAGTGTCTTTATCCAAAGTGTGGTTGTTGATCTTCCTCTTAGAGACTGAAGTGACTCCTAGTCCTCAATGGGGGGCACTTTTGCCTTTTCAGCTACTTACTCACCTCTTTTTGGGAGGGATACTTTTCCATATTTCTTTAAAACTCTCTTAGTGTTATCAGCTAGCCAGGAAAATAAATGAAGGAGAAACAAGTTGAAGGACTCCCGCGGTGCTGGTGTGCCTCTTTGGAATAAGCACAGAGTTTTCAAAATGCCTGCATACTGGGGAGATAAAATAACCATTCTAACAGTTGAAGTTTTATTCATGCGGCATTTTGCCACCAGAGTACCTAGACATTGATGAGTGGACAATGATTATGATATTTATATATATACACACACATGCACACACATATATATGCATCAAGCCACAGAGTGATATTTAAAGATAAAAGAAATCAAGTGATTTGCAATGTATACTTTGATTCAGATAGAAAAGCCTTGAGCTGATACCCTTGCCCAGTGAATTCTATTCTAGCCCTGATTCTTCCACCGACAATTTAGATTTTTCTTCTTGAAAAAATCACTCAGTTCATCTTACTCCAGCCCCTTCATCTGTAAAATAAAGTCTTGTGAAAAACCAATGATTTCTAACTTGTGGTCTTTGAATTTCTGGGGGTTGCAGAGCTATTTTAAAAAGTTCTCAATTCATAGAAACACCAAACTTTATCTATGAATGGTACAATGATTTATACAACCCTTTGAAATGTTTTATAAGAAAATGTTTATTAAAGAACATTTCCTAGAGCCAGTAGGTATTTGCCATAATGTAATTTCTCAATCAATTGAAAATATTAGCATCTGCAGATCCACAAGGTTTTTGTTTTGACCTTCGAAAAGGGCCCTCATACTTGAACGTGTTTGGCAATCATTTGAAAGATTAGCTTTCAAGTCACTTTCATAGTATTCTATGATTTCAGGAAAATTTCATTGTGTCTATCATGGCTTGATTCAGATGACAAATGTTGTTATTAGGTGCTTGAGCCCACTGTTGCAGCCACTGTGCCAATCCACCTCGTTGAGGGTTTTCCTTTTTTTTCGCTGACCCTCTGCTTTACCTGATGGTGTAGTGGTTAAGAGCTGTGACTGCTAACCAAATGGTCAGCAGTCCAAATCCACCAGACTCTCCTTGGAAACCCTATGGGACACTTCTGCTCTGTCCTTTAGGGTCACTATGAATCAAAATCGACTCGATGGCAAGGGTTTTTTTTTTTTTTTTTCATTTTACAAAGCCTGATGTCCTTTTCCAGGGACTAGTCCCTCCTGATAACATGCCCAAAGTATGTGAGATGTAGTCTCGCCATCCTTGCTTCTAAGGAACATTCTGGCTGTACGTCTTCTAAGACAGATTTATTCATTCTTCTGGCAGTCCATGGTGTATTCAATATTCTTCACCAACACCATAAATAAACCTGGAAAAATGAGTTCTATCTTTTAAAGCTGTTTTAAAAAATACATATCCTGTAAAATTTTAAATGTGACCTATTTTTTACCTCTATATGAATGGCCATGTTAGATACCATCTTGAACTCCTACATTTATAATGTTGGACATAAAAGACAAAGAAGCCCATATTTAAAGCATGGAAGGGCGGACCCTAGTGCATGTAGATCAGCCCTTTGATTGTGCATGAAACACACACATTCTTCATGGCATGAGTCTTTAATGTTAACCTGATATTTATCCCCTTATTTGGTCTTTTAATATCCAAATAATAATCAGGCTTTTCCAAGACTGGTATCAAAATTTTTCTTTGACTCAGGAAAATTTTGTCATGGCCTCTCTATATCTACACGCTTTCGTCTGTGGTGTGTACTTCTCAGGCATCATCATTCTAGAATCCATGCATGTGTCACAATAATGTGTCAGATATCTAAATTGTCAGTGGAAGTAGAAATTGAAGAACACTGCAGTCCCTCCCACTCTCAATTTTCTCCCAACTCCTTCAGAAGAAACCAGACAGGGGAATTATCTGTGCAGTGGATACTTTTTGCAATATCTGTATCCATGATGTCCACATTTCTCAGAACTATCCTTCCCCCCAAATCCTGCATGTCTGTACCCATGTGTGTGATATATGATCCCAGTCTTCCCCACAGTGTGTTAGACCAGGGAAGAAGACATTACCCAAGTTAGATTAATTGGCTTTTCCCTTCTAGGAATTTTCACTAGGGCACTGGGATGCTGTTGTGTTGATGGCTCTGGAGCTAGACATTGATGTGAAACAAGAAGGTGGTGCTCATTTTCCCGCAATACTCTTGGTGAAACAGAATGGGCCAGTTTTCAGAGAGAATGACAGCAAAGTGTAGAGAGAAGAAAAAAAATTAATGATAATAAACCCAACAACATAGAGGAAAACCATTTTCCAAGTTCTTTTATTTCTTCGATCTAGCACTTCCAAGGGGAGTGGTGGCACTTCTTCCCTTGAGTTTCACAAGTTACTCTTGTATCTGCCGATACATTCATCTTCTTCTTTGTGTTTTTAGGCATGGGTGTATTATTTGCAATGAAAAATAAATTGATTGACCAACCGTATGCTAGAGGATAAGCTGATCTCTGTCCCTTGGTGCTGTCCCCCAGTGTCACTAATTGGTTTTCATATTGGCATGTGGCTCATTGCCTCCAATGTCCCTAGGGAAAACTTTCTACCTAGATACGCAAGGTCCTCTGTCTCATTGCCTTCAGTCTCCCTAGGGAAAGTTTTTCACATGGATACACAATATCCTCTGCCTTTTTTCAGTTCCTAAGGGTGATGTGCTTTTCAAGTTCTTTTCTTTTCCTTTTGCTTATATTGAAGTAGGAAAAACTATTTCCCTTTTTGCTTGAGTAACAAGTTCACAAAGTTCTGCTGCCTTATACTCACAGTTTCTTGTGAAGAATTTTGTGTACTGGATCTTTCATTTTAATTTTTTTTTTCCTTTTTTAATGGCAGACATTTCTTAAAACTGTGGAATGAGTCACAGTAACTATGTTGACAGACAAACGAAGTAGTATGTATCATGCAGTCTTAAAATAGGCCATCTACTTCAATCAGAATCTATCGACAATGAGTTAAATGTGTAATTTTTGACTATTTTTGCATTGGAAAACTTACTTCCCTTAAGGTCTCTCCACTGTTCACGCACATTCTTAGACCTCTGGTGGGCTCACTGAACAATTTTTCAAAACATGCTCACACAAGTCTGAATCCACAAGGTCTACAGAGTTTGAGCTCTCAAGCCATGATTTCCATTGAACCATATGGATATCAACACTTTATGACACAAGTTAAATGACATGTGTCTGTAAGTAGCCAGAATAACTGTTACTTAAATCAAAGCTGCCAACTACCTACAGCCCACCTCCATTTCTGAATATTGTTTATTTTTGTATTCCTATTTTTTTTATACTCTATATTCTGTCCATCATAAGTGCCATATTGGAACTCACAGATTCCAACTACTGCCTGTAATGACCAATTGTTCTCCACTGGTACCATCTCAGGCTACTATGTTTTGACAGGCCTGTTGGAGGTGTAGAGCATTATGCTCTGTGTCAACTTTTAATATGATAAGCATGCCGCTTTCATTCACCTGGATCATTGAACAAAACTCTATTAATCCTTAGAGTCAAACACTTGAAAGATTTTGATGAATAGACTAGTCACTGTTAATATTTTTTAAGTTCCTGAATAAATGTATAAATACCTCAAAACACTGTTTATACATAAAATATGACTTATTTGAAGTCATCTGAAGATAAAATAACAGAAATCTACCAGAAACTGAAATTTTTTCTCATTAAAACTACAGATATTATATAGTAAATATCCTTAGGTAAAATCAAAATTTGAAAATACGGAGAAAGTTTTCTTTATTCAAGTGTAAATCCACAAAGATATGTGATAGAATTCAGAATGGCTTATTTGAGATTGACCAGAATCTCATCAGAGCTGTTACGAGAATTTTAAAATTATTTTTATTGTTATAAATCCTAGATTTATGTTCTGTACATTAGGAATATAATTTATTCTGTCTAAAATAAAATGTGGAGCCCTGGTGGCACAGTGATTAAGAGCTCGGCTGCTAACCAAGAGGTCAGCAGTTTGAACCCACCAGTTACTCCTTGGGAATCTATGGGGCAGTTCTATTGGGTCCTGAAGGGTTGCTATGAATCAGAATCGACTGGACAGCAATGGATTGTAAGAAAATGTAGTTGCGTACTCCTGGCCTACAATTTCTGGAAATTTAACATCAGGAGATTAGAATGTCAGAATTATTTTCTCCTCTCTAGCCATCCTCAACACTGATTTACCCAATACCCAATGAGATTGAATTTTATTTGGTGTTATTTACATAAAGACTCAGCTTCCCCCCCACCTTTCCAGTTAAATCGATGCTGCCATTAACTCTTGTAATACAAGTTGTAATTTACATGTGGTGATGGGAGTAGAGTCCACTCAATTTACATTCACATGTACTGGTTACCTTGAGCAGATGCCTATCCAGATTGGGGGGAGGGAGGTGGGGCACATGCCCTGGGCACCTCGTGTGTGACCGTGTGCCACTCAAGGTGGGGGGATCAATGAGCAGTTTCGATTGGCCGTCACAGTTTCCATTGCCAACTGTGAGAGATCACTCAGCACCTTTTCTGTAGATAGGTCCCTGCCTGTGAGCTGAGTACTGTATAAGCACTTAGGTAAAATGGTTATCCACCCCTCACGGAACCCTGTGAGGTGCGCCTTCTCCACACTTTTTCAGATGAAGTCACACAGCTAGCAAGTGGCAGACCTAGAATTTGAAATCCAATGTCTATGTTGGTCTATGCAATTGGTATTCAGAGGGAATGTCCTGGACAGCAGGTGGTAAACTGCTCAAGTAACTAATTAGAATTGACTCAGCGGCAATGGGTTTTGGGTTTGGTCCTTAATCTTGGAGCCCTGATGGCATAGTGGTTAAGAGCTCAGGATGCTAAACAAAAGGTTGGCAGTTCAAATCCACTGGTCGCTACTTGGAAGCCCAATGGGGTGGTTCTACTCTGTACTATAGGGTTGCCATGAGTAGGAATCAACTCTATGGCAAAAGGTTTGGCTTTTGGTTTTGGTACTAAACCTTTGTAATCCCTGGGTGGCACAAACTGTTAAGTGCTCAACTACTGACTGGACTACTAACTGAAAAGCTGGCGGTTGGAACCAACCCAAAAGTGCCTCAGAAGAAAGACCTAACGATCTGCATCCAAAAGTTCACAGCCGTGATGACTCTATGGAACACAGCTCTACTCTGCAACACATGAAGTCTCTATGAGTTGAAATAATCTGCCAGCAACTGGTTTTCTTTTTTCTTTTTTTTTTTTTTGGTGCTTAACCGGTAATCCCTGGATGGTGCCAGTGGTTAATGTGCTCGACTGCAAACTGAAAGTTTGGAGGTATGAGTCTACCCAGATGCACCTCAGAAGAGGTGCCTGGTAATCTACCTTTGAAAAATCAGCCATTGAAAATCCTATGGAACAAAGTACAGTTCTACTCTAACACACATGGGGTTGCCGTGAGCCGGAGTCGCCATGAGCATGAGTCAACAGCAAGTGACTCATGCTTAACCTTAAAAGATCACTTTATAGAACGAGAGTTTCAGACAGTTTCTTTGCTGCCTGACTCCTTCGCGCACGATTTTGGTTTTCTTTCTTCAGTTTCTCGCATCTTCCCTCCTTTCCTCACCTGCTGGGAAGGCAGCAGGTTGCCATTCTTAAAGTTGGGTTACTCAGGAAGGAGCATGAAGATGAAATGTGGACTTATCTGGGAAACCATTTTTAATAAGATAAAGCAAATATTTCTTCAGTGGATGAGGGTTTGTTGGAATGGCTTGAGGGATGCCATAACCAGATCAGTACAGAGATCAGATAGCGCAGCATTTTCATTTTTCTCATGAAAAAATCCAGGCCAGAGGAAGAGGAATGTATTCCCCTAAAAGCATCTATCTTAATACTGACAATGTGAGAACTTAAACCCAGGTCTCCTAACTGCCCTTCCAAACTTCTTCTTGTCTTTATTACCCTACACTATGAATTGTGTCCCCCCAAAATGTGTGTCAGCTTGGCTAAGCCATGGTTCCCAGTATTGTGATAGTCCATCATTTTGTCATCTGATATGATTTTCCTATGTGTTGTAAATTCTACCTCTATGATGTTAATGAGGCAGGATTAGAAGCAGTCAGGTTAAAGAGGCAGCACTCAATCTATAAGATTAGGTTGTATCTTGAGTCAATCTCTTTTGAAATATAAAAGAGAGAAGCCAGTAGAGAGGCAGGGGGACCTCCAACCACCAAGAAAGCACAGCGCACCCTTTGGACCTGGGTCCCTGCTCTGAGAAGATCCTAGAACACGGAAAATATTGATAACAAGGACCTTCACTTAGGACAGAGAGAGAAAGTCTTCCCCTATAGCTGGAGCTCTGAATTCAGACTTCTATCCTCCTAAACTGTGAGAGAATAAATTTCTCTTCTTTTAAAGCCATCCATTTGTGGCATTTCTGTTATAGCTGCCCAAGATATACTGTTTGTGTAATGAGTAAATGGCAGTATGTTGGTTCTCCTATTTAAAGTTGTACATCTATGTATTTAATTTTTTTTTCTTTTTTTATTGTACTTTAGATGAAAGTTTACAGAGCAAATTAGTTTCTCATTAAATAATTAATACACTTATTGTTTTGTGACATTGGTTGCCAATCCCATGATATGTCAACACTCTTCTTGACTTTGGGTTCCCCGTTACCAGCTTTCCTGTCCCCTTCTGCCTTTTTGTCGTTGCCTCTGGGCTGGTGTGACCGTTTAGCCTTATTTTGTTTTATGGGCCTGCCTAATATTTGGCTGAAAGATGAACCTCAGGCGTGACTTCAGTACTGAGTTAAAAGGGGGTTTGGGGGCCATACTCTCGGGTTTTCTCCAGTTTCTGCCAGATGGGTAATTCTGGTCTTTTTTTGTGAGTTAAAATTTTATTCTACATTTTTCTTCAGCTCACCCTGTATCGTGATCCCTATCAGAGCAGTTGTGGTGGTAGCTGGGCACCATCTATTTGTGCTGGACTAAGTCTGGTGGAGGCTGTGGTAGTAGTGGTCCATTGGTCCTTTGGATTATCTTTCCCTTGTATCCTTGGTTTTCTTCATTCTCCCTTGCTTCAGACTGTGCATCTATATTTTCAGGGAAATATTTCTCAAAGTCGTTACAGAGACGACAAAATACACATTTTAGAAAAAAAGTCTTTAGACAAGTTATTTTTCATAATGACATTGGGAAGAAAATGAAACAACAGCTTAAAAAATGGATTAGAGGAAACTAAACAACAGTATTCAATTCTTAGTTTAGGAGTAATTTAGAGTATCATTTGATGAAAATTCTAAGTTTGCTTTTTATGTCAGTTACAATATACTAGTTTTATATTTGTTGTCTGGGTGGCACTGTCCTTTCCAATCTAGTTTATTCTCTGGGCTTTGGCTGAAAGCTGCAATCTTTTTCAGAATTGATCATTGACTGCACGTTATATTACATCAGCAGCACTGTCAGCACATTAAACCCTTTCTCCTCCATCAAAGGAATAGGCCACCAGAATGGTTTGGGCAAATGCCTGGGCTTTCTGTGAGCCTGAGGACAATGGGTAATTTTGCTCCTGTGCATGAGGAGATTTGCACTTCCCTAAGCAAATTTGCTTGAAAGGAACCACTGTGGTGTCCGCTAATAGGGCATATGTCTTCTTCAGCAGCAATTCTGCATCTGTTGCTGTGAAGCTTCTTCTAAATCCTGATGAATGAAATCCTTTGAAAACCGGCCTGGGAATTTTGGGAAAAGCCTTGGAGAACCATCTTTCCCTCTTCCAACTTTCCATGTAGGGTGACTTTGAGGTTCATTTGTTGGGGTACAAAGTATTCCAATTTTTTCTAAAAATATTGTGAAGCAGCGTAGTCTTTAATTTATTAATCTAATTGATTCTGCAAGTATTTATCAAGCCCAAGTTAGGTAGGTGTCAGGTGCTTCAGATTCGACAGCAAACAAACTATGGTCTCTGACTTCAGGGAGCTCTCTGAAAGCTCCCTTTGTCCCAGTACACACTGCCTGTAACTGACTAGTCTGATATTTGAACTCAAACTGAGTCTGACTCCAGAGCCCAAATGCTTAACTACTACATGATAGTGCTTTTCGGTGACACACATCAGAACTTTACCTTGTTTGCTAAGTCCTTTCTAGCTCCTTTGTGAATTTGCCTGTGGATTGATTTCTGGCACTCACAGAATTTACTTGGCTTGAGGGGAAGGGTTTACTCAACAATGTAAATAAAACAATCATTTGAAGAAAAAATGCGAATAGAAAGCATTACTGCTCTTGTTTTATTTTATGTGGTTAATGGAAATTTCAAAGTAAATGCTTTATATTTGTTTTGAAGCAATTAAATCACAATTGGAGTCAAACTCCATGCATGGACCCCCATCTTCTAGGAAGGACAGGAGTTTTGAAAGCCACCATGGGGGAGGGCATCATCAAGGGCAAGGTTTACTTCTAGGCTACTCTGGTGCCTGAACTTTCATTGTGGGATGTTTCAGACATCCCACGACCAATTTTTTAGAACCACTTTATCAAGAGGTGATTAAGTCAAAACTGAAGTTTGATAGGTGTGAAGTTAATTTTCACTTAAATGGAAAATTGCATAACATCTAATAGAAGCTAAAAGGAAACACTTACCAGTTCACCTTTTCAAAGGGCTTTAAGCTATTATTTAATTTCCACAAAATCACTTTGAGGCTCAGAATTTTCATCTCCATTTCACACATAAGAAAGAGAAGAAACCATGGGAGGTTCACCATCTGGCCCTGGGCCATGTAACAAATCAATATCAGAGTAGAGATCAGAACTTGGATCCTTTTGACTTTTCTGCTTTGAGGACAATGCAACTTGGAAATTGACCCATCTTTGAAAAACCAGGCTCCTTGGTAAAGTCCCTCTGTCCTTTGTAAGTCAAAACCTTCTGACTTTTATTTCAGGCTCTTTGGAAGCTCTCACCTCTTCAAAAGACATTGAAAAAAAAAATCAAAGAATCATGATGGACATTAAAGAGATACAAAGCCCCATGCATCTATTTCATCTACTAACCATGCCTGTCTAGCATCTTTCAAAACCAGTTTATACCCCTTCATTTGGTAAAGTATGATAATTCTTAGATCGGCCCGATAGTATTCTTGTGTACTTCCAGTTGACCTGTGAGAAGAACCTAGTCAGATATAAATTTCCTTTCCTGGTTTCATCTTCCAGGGTAAAGAAATCAGCAAACAAGGTCATTGCAGAAAAAATAATTTCTTACCTTTTTCCAACATAACCATTCCAAGGCAAGAATAAGCAAGGGTCAGTAACAGAACTAACAGAATTTGAATCATGGGCATCTAGGTGGTAACGTGAATCTCTTTCTTCCCCTTGGGGAGACATTCAAGCTCCTCTCAATCTCATTTGTACCATATTGCAGACCATGTGTATACAACCCCACCATTTGACCCATATTCATATTTAGAGTCAGTGGCCCTAGTGGTACAGTGTTGAGAGCTACAGCTACTAATCAAAAGGTCATCAGTTCTAATGCATCAGTCACTCTTTGGAAATCCTATGGGGCAGTTCTATTCTGTCCTATGGTGCTGCAATGAGTTGGAATCCACTAGATAGTAATGGGTTCGGTTTTGCTTTTTTTTTTTTTTTTTGGAAACAAAAGATCACTAGGGCTAATTAGAGCAGAAAAATCCACTTGAGAACCACCACGGTGTTTGTAAGATAGGGGATGGGGCGGAGAGTCCGGGCAGGCAGAGTAGGCAGAGGCAGAAAGGAAAATAGCAGCTGAAGAGTATCAATTGGCACCTAGTGAACACTTGACAGAAGAGAGATTTTTAAAGCCACTCTGTCCCTCTGTCTGCTACCTTTTACACTCCATTTTATCTTTTCGTAAGTATCCTACCCACTTCATTGAATTGCACATATTGATATAGCATGCTTCTTAAATTTTTGTTTGTGGCTATAGGCACACGTTTGAAAGGTACATAAGGTTCATGTTTAAAATTTTCCTATGGAATATTGTTAGGATATTCTTCCCCTGGGGAAAAAAAAATCAAACATCCTACTATTTATGTGTCTTCGTTATCTACTGCTGTATCACCACTTGCCCCCAAATTTTGCAGCTTAAAATAGCACAAATGTAATATCTCGCAGTTTTGTGGGTCAGGAATCTGAGAAGAGCTTAGCTGAGTCCTTTGCTTCAAGGTCTTTCACAAGGTTGCACGCAAGTTATTGGGTCGAACTATGGTCTCATCTGAAGGTTCAGCTGAGAGAGATCAGCTTACATGCTCACTCACTTGGTTTCCTGAGAGCTGGTGGACTGAGGACTTCAGTTTTCCAATGTTCATTGCCATTTTAAGATCCTTGCCATGTGAGCTGCTCTTGCTTCATCAGAGCAAGCACATGAGGAAAGCCACAGAGAGATAGAGAGAGCACAAACAAGGTGAAAGGTCATGGTCTTTTGTAATCTAATTATGGAAGTGACATCCTATCACCTGGTAGTACTCTGTTCATTAGAAGCAAACTGCTAAGAAGGGGTCCACACTCAAGAGAATGGATTAAACAAGAGTTTAAATATTAGGAGGTAGGGATCATTGGATCCACATTCTAAGCTGTCTACCACAAAATATGTTTGGGTTTTAGATAGCAAGTTTGTGTTTGCTTAAAGTTTATTATAAATCTGAGAAAAATGTGTATTAACATAAACTTTTAGAGAACGTTTTGAATTCTTCAGTTAGTCAAATTCTCTGTTGCCGAGTAAATTAAAGCCGATGAACTAATAGATAATGTATTGTTGTTTTTAGCTGCCATAGGGTTGACTTCCACTCATAGCAACTTTATGTAAAACAGAACAAAAACTTGCCTAGTCCTGCATGATACCCATAATCGCCAACATGTTCAAGCCCATTGTTTCGGCTATGTGCCAATTCATCTCAATGAAAATCTCCCACACCCTTGCTGGCCTTTCACTTTACTAAACATGTTGTCCTCCTCTAGTGATTGATCCCTCCTGTTGATGCATCCAAAGCAAGCAAACTAGACAGTGTTCTGCTGCTGTATTCCATAAGGTTTCCATTGACTAATTTTTGGAAATAGATTGTCGGGTTTTTCTTTCTAGCCTGTGTTGGTCTTGGAATGCTACTGAAACCTACCCACCATGGGTAATCCTTCTGGTTTTTGAAATACTGGTGGTATAGCTTCTAACATCAGAGCAACATGCAATTCACCACAGCACAACAAACTGACAGATGGGTGGTATATAGAAAATATAACCTCCCCAACTCCTCTGACAGGGTCTTCTGGTGAAATAAACCAGGATAAGATCAATCCTCACTTCTGTTACATTAATCCTGATAAGGAGGGACCAGTGAAGCATCACATCTCTGATTACGATGATCAGTATGTGCAGGGTGGAGGTGGACCGTCTGGGGGTGGGGGTGGAGGGTGATGGCAGAGCTCTGCAGGAAAGTCAAGCCCTGTCAGTAGACAGGCCGATTATACCTTGAGATCTAACTCAGTCTGTCACAACATGCCTCATAAATATACAAAATCAAATAGGGTCCAAGAGTGTTTGCTATTATCATGCATAAAGCTGGCTATGTTTAGCCTGAGGAAAAATGTCTATTTTGAGTCTTTTATCTCAGGATAGGGGTAAAAGAAAAAGGAAAATGGTGATTATATATATATATATACACACACACACACACACACATAAACACACATATATAAACATACATACACACACACACGTATATATATATTTTTGGCCTAGGTTTCCTTTTTAAAGTATGATATTCAGTTTAACCACATAGAGAGATTAAGAAGGATTTAGATAAGCTAGTTCTTAATTTCTCAAGCGAGACTGTAAGACATTTTGTAACAACAGAATGCATATTTATACTGGTTTCAAAAAAGAGGAAAAGCAGAGCAAAGAAACTGAGTGAGCTTTGAAAAATATGCCCTATGTTACTGCCTAGACAATTTCAATGAAAGATTATTATGGCAGCTCATTAACTAGCATTAATTCTTATAAAATGAGCAGCATTTTATGTACTATTGCACTGCTTAGCAATAAATAGACCAGGTCTTAGTCCTTGTGAGCTTACGAGAAAATAAAAATTTTAAGTTGATTCATCTATTCAATAATATTTGTTGATGGCTTGTTTTATACCAGAAGTTTGTACTAATCATTAAGGATAAAATACTAAAATAAACTTTTCTCTTTTAGCATACGCCAGTGTCAAGAAAATAGATAATAAACAAGGAAACAAATAAATATTTAAAGTAATTGCAGGTTGTGTTAAGTACAATGAAGAAAAGCTGTGCACTGTAAGAGAAAAGAAGAAGTAATTGCCAATTGGTCCCAGAAGATCCCCCTGAGAAGGCAAGATGCAGGCTAAGCCCTGAAACATGAGAGTGCATGTGAAGAGCCATGGGAATGGTGTCTTTTGGGCATGGTATAGCAAAGGTAAAGGCTCTCTGTGGGTACCCTTGGATTTGGACTTGGGAACAAGTAGGTCAGTGTGACCTTAGAACCCATCCTTCTGAGAAGTTCCACCTCCACCCTGCACCTGTGGCTGGAGACAAGTCTTACGGTGTCTTGCTGGTCATGTTAAGAACTCTGGATTTGATTCCAAGTACATCTGAATGCTATGAAAGGATTTTTAATTGGTTTGAATGATACACAAAGAAATGTCAAAAAATTGGCTCACAGGTTTTATGTTTTAGTACCCAGGTGGGTGGTGGTATCATTCATCAAGATGAGGCTGGGTATTCAGTGGGAATGGGGAGGAGGCCATTAGAAGTTAAAATATATTGTATTTTATGACTATAAAATATAAACATCACACTGCGTAAAGTGATAAGAAGAGAATAGTCATGGAAATGTTTTCATTAATAGAGTTAATACATACTGGCTAATTGGAAAATTTTAACTTGATAAAGTTTCTGAAGGAGATGGACTTTAAGACACACCCTTAATGAGGAAAGGGATGCCTCATGGACAAAAAGAGAAGCAACCTTCTTCATAAGGGGAAATCTAATACCTGTGTTTATAATTAGGTCAGCTAATTGGACAAGAAAGCATTTACTTAGAGAATGAATCAGTTCATTTTGGGGTCAGTGAATCCTTTTACTGTGGTCAGTTCCTGGATGGAATCTTCTCTCTCTGAGATGTTTCTGAAAAGGAGAACATTACCTGGGACTCAACTACTCCTTACCAAAACTTGTACAAATGAATGAAATGATGGAGCTTATGTTTTGATAAAGGTAGAAAGCATGAACACTGATGTGGTGCTACTTCAAGAGCCATGAGGATGAAAGAGAGAGACAAAGCTGGAAGCCTGGTGACAGGGTCAATTGGCTGTGCATTATGAAGTTCTATCAGCGTCCTGGAATGAATTGTGCACCCCCCCCAAAAAAATATGTGTTGTAAATTCTAACCACTATGCCTGTGGTTGTAATCCCATTTGGGAATGAGTCATCTTTGCTATGTTAATGAGACAAGATTGATGTAGTGTGGGTCTTGAGTCCATCTCTTTTGAGATATAAAAGGATTAAACAAGCATGCAAAAGAAGCAGAGATGGGGGGAAGAGATATGCCAAGCCTCAAGAAGACTGCCCAGGAGCAGAAGCTCAGAAGAGAGAAGAACTTTCCTCCAGAGCCAACAGAGAGAGAAAGCCTTCCCCTAGAGCTGACACTCTAAATTCGGACTTGTAGCTTCCTATACTGTGAGACAATAATTTTCTGTTTGTTAAAGCCACCCACTGTGGTATTTCTGTCATAGCAGCACTAGATAACTAAGACAGTCAGATTCTTGGGGTTCTCAGTTAATGATCAGCAGAGTCTTCCCAAGATCTGGCAATAAATTAGGGATGCGGGGGAGCACATTCACTCTTCAGACCAGGAGAAGCCTCTTGAGTGAATAAAGAACTTGGGATGGCTTAATAAAGTGTGTGTCTCATTCAGAGTGTGAGGGCACTTAGGCAGGTGGATGGGTTTTACTGAGTCTCCAGGTGTATTCAGCTCTGTAGAACTGAATCCCCAAGGACTAGATCTTTGTATTACAGTCTTAATCTTCCCCAGGAAAACAGACAGAAAACAAACAAACAAAACTCATTTTTTCCCCTCTTCTTAAAATTAAAACAACAGTGTACCTAGCATTAAAAATGGACATTCTCTTTTCCTTCCACAAAGGGACAGTCAAATACAGAGGCACCATACACAGAAAAGATATGGCTAAGTGATAAGACCCTCCAGTTCACTGGTTCCAGGGCTAGAAAGTATTCCTGTCAGTCCCAGTCTCTCTCTATGAGCAGTCTGTCTCCATTTTCCCCTCCCCAACCCCTGGAAACCATTAATTCCCAGCCTATCATCTTTCTCTATCTTTCTGGTATTCTCTGCAGAAAGATGGAGAAAAATGTTTACCCATGTTTAATTGACTACGCAAAGGCATTCGACTCAATTAAGGATAACATTGTAAAGAAAGGGAATTCCAGAACGCTTAACAGTGGTCGTGAGGAACCTGTACATAGATCAAGAGGCAGTTGTTCGGGCAGAACAAGGAGATACTGCCCAGTTTAAAGTCAGGAAAGATGTGCATCAGGGTTGTATCCTTTCACCGTACCTACTTGATCTGTATGCTAAGCAAATAATCTGAGAAGCTAGACTATATGAAGAAGAATGGGGCATCAGGATTGAATGAAGACTCATTAACACCCTTTGGTATGCATGTGACTCAAGTGAAGAGGACTTGAAGCACTTACTGATGAAGATCAAAGACCACAGCTTTCAGTATGGATTACGCCTCAACATAAAGAAAACAAAAATCCTCACAACTGGACCGAAATGCAGCATCATGATAAATGAGGAAGAGATAGAAGTTGTCAAGGATTCCATTTTACTTGGATCCCCAATCAACACCCATGGAAGCCGCAGTCAAGAAATCAAAAGATGTGTTGCATTGGGCAAATCTGCTGCAAAAGACCTCTTTAAAGTGTTGAAAAGCAAAAATGTCACCTTGAAGACTAAAGTGTACCTGATTGAAGCCATGGTATTTTCCATCGCATCATATTCATACGAAAGCTGGACAATGCATGAGGAAGACCAAAGAAAAATTGACACCTTTAAATTGTGGTATTGGCGAAGAATATTGAATATACCATGGACTGCCAAAAGGATGAACAAATCTGTCTTGGAGGAAGTACAAACAGAATGCTCCTTAGAAGCAAGGATGGTGTGACTGTGTCTTTCATACTTTGGACATGTTGTCTGGAAGGATCAGAGCCTGGAGAAGGACATCATGTTTGGTAGAGGGTCGGAGAAAAAGAGGAAGACCCTCAATGAGATGGATTGACACAGTGGTTGCAACAATGGGCTCAAGCATAACAACTATTGTGAGCATGGTGCAGGACCAGGCAGTGTTTCATTCTGTGGTACATAGGGTCGCTGTGAGTCAGAACTGACTTGGCAGCAGCTAACACCAATAGCATCTTTCTCTAAACTTCCATTTCTCCTTCCTTTTTGGATTTCCTTTCCATCTATTTCCTTTTCTTCATTCCAAGCAGCATGCTGTGAGTGAATAGGTAAGTTTGATGTTAGCACATACATACCAATATGCAAGGAAAAGGCCATTTGTGTGACTTCTTACTTGGCACTTGTTTTAGTTTCTTAGTGCTGCTGTAACAGGAATACCACAAGTGGGTGGCTTTAGTGAACAGAAATTTATTACCTCACAGTTTAGGAGGCTAGAAGTCTGAATTCAGGGTACCAGCTGTAGAGGAAAGCTCTCTCTGTGGGCTCCAGGGGAAAATCCTTGTCTCTTTCAGCTTCTCTTTCTGGGTTCCTTGGAGATCTCCATGTGGCAGCAGTCTCCATTTGTGCTCCTTTTTTCTGTGCCTAATTGGTTCTTTTTATATCTCAAAAGTGATTGCTTTAAATGATACCCTACACAGATGGATCCTGCTCATTAACATAACAAAGAAAGCCCTATTCCCAAATGGGATTATGTCTACAGGCATAGGATTTAGGATTTACAAGACATATTTTTGGGGAACACAATTCAATCCATAACAAACTCCTGAAGCAAAGTGATTTCAGCTCTTAATGGACTCTTACAGTACACCATCAACAAAATGGACTAGAGCCCCAAAATAAAGGGATAAAATACCTTAAGAACAAGTTCCTACAGTTCTAAGGCTAAATTTTCAAAGTAATATGACTTATACTAAGTGTACGTGTTCATATTAATAATACTTTCACTCTGTTTTCTTAGTAAAAGCCAAATTTCTTGCCCCACGCCATTTTTGCACTTAAGAAGAGAGCCAGTCAGGGACGGGATGATTTGGTGCCAGGGTTCTCAAACATTGCATGTATTAAAATGACCTAGAGAGCTGCTTAAAAGAGATTGTTGCACCCCCAACTCCAGAGTTGCTCATTCAGTAGATCTGGGATGGAGCCTGAAAATTTGCATTTCTAAAATGTTCACAGGTGATGCTGATGTTACCTGTTGGGGAACATATTAGAAGAACCTCTGTTAGGTCTAGGATTTTGCTTCTCAAGGTGTGATCACCAGTAACTCAGGCCCTACTCCAAGTTTAGAGAATCGGAACCTGCATGTCAACAAGATGACCAAACAATGATTATTATTATTATGTTTAATAATGACTTTATTGAGATATACTTCACATGTCATAAAATTCACCCGTTTACAGTATACAATTCGGTGCTTTTTAGTATACTTACAGAGGTGTGAAACCATCACCACTATCCAATTTCTGAACATTTTCATCACCCCCCCAAAACCCCAAAACTCTTTTAACAGTCACTCCCCATCTTCCCCCTTCCCCCAGCCCCTGAAGCCACTAATCTACTTTTTGCTTCTATGGATTTGCCTATTCTAGATATTTTCTATAAATGGAATCATATATTATGTGGTCCTTTGTGTCTGACTTCTTTCACTTAGCTAATTGTTTTCAAGGTCCATCCATGTTGTAGCAGGTATTAGTATTTCTTGCCAAATACTTCCTTGTATGGATATATCCCATTTTGTTTATTCATTCTTCAGCTAATGGACATGTGGGTTGTTTCCACTTCTTAACTGTTGTGAATAATGCTGCTATGGACATATATGCACAGGTTTTGTGTGGACATATGTTTTCAGATCTCTTGGGTATATACCTAGGAGTGGGATTGCTGGATCATATGATAGCTCTACAGTTAACTTTTTGAGGAACCGCCAAACTCTTTTCCAAAGCAGCTGTACAATTTTACAATAAAAATGTATGAGCATTCAAGTTTTGCCAAGTACTTGCCAACACTTGTTATTTCCCATTTTTTATGTTTTAACTATTCTGGTGAATAAGCAGTGGCACCTCATTTTGGTTTGATTTGCATTTCTCTAAATATTGATGATGTTAAAACATCTTTTCATGTGTTTTTTGGCCATTTATGTGTCTTTCTAGAAATGCCTATTCAAACCCCAAGTGATTCTCGTACACATTAAAATTTGAAAAGTGCTGGCCTAGGGGAAGTTTTGGATTACACAGCAACTTACATCTAGGGCAGTGGCTCTCATATGGGGGTGATTTTTTCCTGCCAGTGGACACTTGGCAATGTCTGAAGATACTTTTGATAGTCACAACTGGAGAAGTCCTACTGCTATCTGTCTTAGTTTTTGATAGCAATGGATTTGGTTTTGGTCTCTCTGTCTATGCTGCTACACGTAGCTCAGAAATCATTAGGTTTTCGAACACATCCTACACTGATATGGCCTCATTAACATAACTAAAATCTTATTTCCAAATATGATTATATTCAGGTTAGGATTCCAACACATATTTCTATGTGGGACCCAATCCAATAACATGTAATGGATAGAGGCCAGCGATGCTACTAAACCTAGTACAATGCACAAGACTTTCCTCCATAACAAAGAAGTATCCAGACCGAAGTGTCAATAGACATTGAGAAACCCCAGCGTAGGGTGACCAACCATCTCCTTGAGGAGTTTTCCAGAATGTGGGACTTCCAATGCTAAAACTGGGACCCTCTGGAAGAAATAGGGGCAGTTGGTCAACCTACCTCACAGTTTAGGATCTCTGTCCTAGGCCTTCAGATGTGAACACTCATGAATGAGAGAGACCACAATGTGACACAAAGTCTGAGGAGCTGGAAAGGCAGCTTCTCAGGGGACCCCACTACATTCACATCTGTGAGCTTCAGGGTGCTTCCTGCCCAACAGGGCCCACAGGAAACCCATGCTTCCCTGCTGGTTTTTGCCTCTGCATCTTCATGTACATGAGTGGGCCCAGCAGTGAGTGGTTATTGATTTTGCATAGAACTGAATGACTGCTGCCCAGCATATGAGGCTTACTGCTGCCATTGCCCTCTAGTTCTTTCTTTACAAAGGGGTATAACAATAGGAACAATGCAGCACAGAGTGGCCTGAGTGGAGTCCGGGGACAAAGGCATAAAAATCATCATAGCCTCTTTAGCTGGCGAGTGGTGGGATCACAGACTGTCAGATGTAGAAAAGAACCCGGAGAGTGTGTCCAGCCCCCTCATTTTATGGAACCCTTGTTTGAACAAAGAGCAGTGTGTTGAATTCATTACCATTTGGGGACCATGTGAGAATATGGCCATTTAATTGTCAAGATAGAAAAAGAGAAAGACAACTTCTCTTTTTAAACCCTAGAAGCCCCACTGAGGAAGACTCAGTCCCATTCAGAGAACAAAGTGTCCATGGCCAAACTCAGCCATGTTAAACAGTGACAGATGGTTATTTTTTGAAGCAGAGAAGAGATTTTCAAACTGGAGCATGGGTCAGAACCACCTGTGGGGCTTGTTCAAGCACAGCGCTGCCCCTTAAGGCCTCTGATTTGGTAGATCTGGAGTGGAACCTGGAGCCCTGGTGGTGCAGTGGTCAAGGGATTAGGCTGCTAACCAAAAGGCTGGCAGTTCAAATCCACTAGCCACTCCTTGGAAACCCTATGTGGCAGTTCTACTCTGTCCTATAGGGTCACTTTGAGTTGGAATTGACTTGACTGCAGAGCTTTTCGTTTTTTTGGGTCTAGGGTGGAACCTGAGAATTTTCATTTCTAACAAGTTCCCATCACTAGAGTATAGTCTTTCAAGTCCTAGCTATTCAAAGTGTGGTGCAGGGACCGGGAACATAAGCGTCGCCTGGAATTTCCTGAGAAATGTACAATCTCATGCCCCACCCCCGGGCTGGATAAATCAGAATCTGCATTTTGATAAAATTCTTCTGTGGACTCATGTGCATATTAAAGTTTGAGAAGCCCTGATCAAATTGTTTAATCAGCGTTCCTGTGCTGTTGCCAATCCTTGAAACCAGAGTTTACGGACTACACATTAGAATCTTCCGAGGAGATTTAGAAACTCCCCCTGCCCAAGAACATACCCAAAGCCAATTAAATTCAGAACCTCTGGGGGAGGGTCCCAGTGTTTTTAAGTCTGCAGGTAATTTTAATGTAAGAACGTCTGCTTTACACACAACCAGCCTCCCCATTGAATTTAACCTGGCAAAGGTGAGGCAAAGTGAATCAAAGCCAACCACAGGAAACACCAGCCCTGGCTTCAAGGCTGTACCAAAAAAGCCTTTTTACCTGCTCCACTAATTGACTTGTGATTGTCTCCAAATTTCCAATCATTTGCTTTGAACTTTGAGTCCCACCACCTGCTTTCCTCTTGTTTAATGGTCTTTCCCACCTTGTACTACCCTCTTGGTGTTAATGCTGGTGGAAAGTGCGATTACTTGTAATATCTATGGTCAGTGTTCATCAGTCTTGAGAGTAGACCACCTGCACCAGAATCACCTGTGCGGCTTTTAAAAAATGCAGAGCCCTGGTGCCAGACCAGACCGAACCAGAAGCTTTTTGGGAGGGTTCATAGATCTGTGCTATTTCGCTAACAACCCAGATGATTCTGATGTATGTAAGAGGAAACCACTGACCTACCCCTCCCCAGCTTAGTTGAATTCCTATTAAACTTAGTATCCAGGATATGTTATTCTTAAGAACAAAAATCAAGAACTACACTTTAGTGAGTGTGCTCTCAGCTCACCCTAGAGAGCCTAGAACAGTGTTACCTGTGTTACCCAGGCCAAAGCTAAGGCCTGGGTCAGTACTGGGCCTTCTCCAACGCTGCTCCACCTCTCTAAGAGATCAACTGTGTGCTTCCCCAGAACTCCAGTTTCCTGTCACCTTTGCAGTTACCAAGGAAAATCAGGTTCAGGGGGAAAGAAGCTGAGTTGTTTATCTTATGTTTGGTAGGATAGGTAGGAGCTTAGGGGGCTCTGTCGTTTACAAGTGATTTTCCCTTTGATAAACAAAGAATATGGAATTGCCAAGGAATAGATTGGAAGGCCCTTCTGAGGTTTATCTCCTTACACAGCAACTGGAGTGGAGCAAGGTGCATTTTGAGCTCATTTCTGCAGTGTGGTCTGAGGCTATGTAGTGAACTGGTCCAATACTATTATCCCTGAAGTGGACGAAGCCTTCGAGAAGTCATAGGACACAAATCTGGACACTGATGGCATGCCCTGTTGCACATAAAACTGGTCGACAGTGGATACATATGCTGAACATCAAGTATGCCACATAGCTCTACTACCTTGTTGTTGTTAGGTGCCATTGAGTCAATTCTGATTCATAGTGAACCAATATGTTACAGAGTAGAACTGCCCTATAGGGTTTTCTAGGCTGTAATCTTTATGGGAGCAGATCATCAGGTCTTTCTTCTGCAGAGCTGCTGGGTGGGTTCAAACCACCAACCTTTCAGTTAGCAGCTGAGTGCTTAACCATTGGGCTGCCAGGGCTCTACTACTTTTACACCATGTTATCCACCAATGGGGAGTACTAAAGAAATGTAATCTGGAATTTATGAGCTAATGCAAGTGGTTTAATCCTGTAGTTTCTGACCCCAACTTCCCCCTCCCTGTACATCTAATTCATCTTTCATTGTTCTTCTCTGTGCCTGATCTGCCAAGACTCAGTCTTCCTCCCTACATCTCGACGCCCCATCACAATATTCCGAAATGAGAAGGAATGCGCAAGTGTATTTGTTTCTCATCCTGCCTTATTTGGTGACCTGACTGGGCTCAGACTCAGCTTGCTTTCTCTGCTCTACTTGTGGTGTCATCTACGACTCAGGAGAAAGACATTTTTACTTCAAGTCTTGGCCCTATTTGATCCCCAAAGTGCTTACTCTGCTCCTACAGAATCAGGGAAAGTTGGTGCCCATTGCCACTGAGAAAAGAGTGATTAAGCAAGGAGGTTTGATTTCATCATTCAAACTCCACCCAGGCCATCTTTTTTTTTTTTTTTTATTATTTCTTGAATATTTACAAATCTACTTCCCTGCCAAGAATATTCTCTTTCCTTTTCTATGCTTTTTTTATCCTGTCTGTTTTCAACTTCTTTAATTCTTTCTTTATGTATTTATGTGCTTTAAGTCAAAGTTTACAAATCAAGTCAGTCTCTCATACTCTTTCATTCTTTTAAGGTCCACACCTCATGCATGCTTTTTTTCCATTGTTTGGTATTTTTAGTAATAATTTATTTTTCAACTACTATTTAATGATCACCTATAACAAGATTTTTTTTTTCTTTTTATTATGTACCAGGTTCTGTGCTAAATCCCAGTGGATGGAATTGGCATGGCTCTTACGATTACAGAGTTTAAAAGTGATATTACTTTGGTTTCAGACATATTTTCTTCTGTTAAATCTTGTGGCTTTTAAATGGTTTCTTGTTTTTCCAATCATATTGAAAGTTTTCTGGGTACAAAGATATATGTCTTCTAGCATCAATTTGTACGCATATTTGGGGCAAAAGATTTTTTTCCTCATAGGCATAGAGCGAGCTCCTCTTTGGAAGGTAATTAACCAGTAATGAGGAAAGAAGCAAGGCACAAAAATACAATTTTTGTCTCATTGGTTCAAACAAATCTTAAGGGAGAGTTTTTAATATAGGCCTGAATTTTCAAAAATACCTTCTAAACAAGTAAAGCAGCAAGCAAAGGCAGCATCCAACTGCTTTCAAACATCAGGCATAAGGGTCCCCAGCAGGATTAACTTTGGAGGGAGGCCCGGGTGTTATGTGATACCTGGTCTGCTGTAGCCAAAGCCTCAGTCCTACTCTCATGAGTGCATACACCAAGTGGAGTTCAGGAGTGGTTCTATCCTAACTTGTACCTGTTCCCCTTAGTATTCATAAAATAATTTAGATTTAGTAAAGATGTGTTCCTTTTTCAAACCCAAACAATGATTTGAAAGTATTTCTAGATTTGAAAATGCTGTTGAAGTGAGAATGAGTGTAAGGTGGTATGAAAACATCAGGCTGCTGCTGAGGAGAGTGAGCTGTGAACTGGGGGATGGAATCCAGCCATTGGAACAATCTCATGAGCTGGCTCCATTTCCCTCACATCACATGCTGGCATCGGCTTCTATGTGAGCTGCAGCTGAAGCATTTTCTCCAGTTGCCATTTGAAAACAACCTCACTGACAAACAAGGACAGGCCAGTTTGCCTTTATCCAACTTTTACTTTGGTTTTAGCCAATTAGCTTTGGCTAGAGGTCCATTTAAATAATGATATAGTTTTCAGTTGAAGATTAAATTGGCTAAAAGGGAGTATTTGTTATTAGGTATACATGTATATATATATTGGAAACCCTATGGGGCAGTTCTACCCTGTCCTGTAGGGTCACTATGAGTAAGAAATGACTCGACGGCATGGGGTTTTATCTCTCTCTCTCTCTGTGTATATATCTACATAATAGGGAAGGGAACCCTGGAGGTGCAATGGTTAAGGGGGTTTGGCTGCTAATCAAAAGGACAGCAGTTTGAACCCAATAGCCACTCTGAGTGAGGAAGGTGTGGCAGTCTGCATCCATAAAGATTAACCCAGTGCATAAAGATTACAGCCTTGGAAACCCTGTGGGGCAGTTCTACTCTGTCGTATAGGGTTGTTATGAGTAAGAATACACTCGACGTCAAAGGGTTTTTGGTTCTGGCTATTAGGGAGTAGATGAAAGTGAGAAAACAACCTTTGAATGAGTATCAGAGCTGGCCCCTGATAAAACTGTGGTGGAGGATAAGTTTCTCTTTGATGCTTTCCTGGCAACACCACAGCCTTCCTAAGTGAAAATATATCCAAAGATCTCGAAGGCTATCACTAAAATGAGAATCGAGTGGTAGGAGGAGTAACTGATTTCGAGTTTGAAATTTCCCAGGCTTTTCCTTTGTGATCTCTCACTGATCAGTGTTTCCAATTTCCTTCCTCTGGGGAAAATGCTGTACTTTTCTTTAACGCTTTGTCCAAAAAATGGGTAAGGAAAGTAAATGAAAGTAGAGCTAAGGAAAGGCCAAAGCATTTAAACAGCACATCACCAAAAGCAACAAGTAAAATAAATCTAGATAATCCCAACTAACATTGTTCAAATACCAATATCCAACTTGTACCTCGCTCCAGGGGACTTTAGGGAACTTTCACCTTATCTACTGATATTTCTCCACGTAGTTGAAGGTTGAAGCACTCATTATCTAGCGGATGAACATGGATTTTGGAATCAGACTTGGGTTGAAATCCTCGTTCTAACTATCTAACCTTGAGGGAGGTAGTTCACTTTTTTGAACCACCATATTCTTAGCCACTGAATGGTCGTGATAACAATGCCTACTATATTTTACTTGTGGTAGATAACATTCTTGTTTGCAAGTATTCCGTTTGGCATTCCGTTCTACATTCACTAATATAAGCCACCTTTGGAGATTTGGAACCATTTATTGCCAGAGCAAAATCTGGCCTATGCTAACTGATAAAGAAATTTTTATCAGAAGTTGGGGACTACTGTTGACAAAAATATAACACTAGCATATGGAGTATGGACCATGTATTAATTAAGAACATTCTCCATCTACATTTTGTTGTTGTTGTTACATTCACCATCCACATTTTGTTATTGTTAGGTGCCGTCGAGTCAGTTCCCACTCGTAGTGACCCTATGTACAACAGAATGAAATGCTGCCCAGGCATGTGCCATCCTCACAAACATTGCTGTGCTTAAAACCATTGTTGCAGCCACTGTGTCAATCCATCTCATTGAGGGCCTTCCTGTCTTTCTCTGATCCTCTACCTTGCCAAGTATCATGTCCTTTTCCGGGGACTGATCCCTCCTGACAAGATATCCAAAGTACCCAAGATTTAGTCTCGCCATCCTTTTTTCTAAGGAGCTTTCTGGTTGTACTTCTTCCAAAACAGATTTGATCATTCTTTTGGCAGTCTGTGGTATATTCAATATTCTTCTCCAACACCACAATTCAAGTCAATTCTTCTTCAGTCTTCCTCATTCATTGTCCAGCTTTCACATGTGTATGAGGCTATTGAAAACACTAGGGTTTGGGTCAGGCACACTTTAGTCTTCAAAGTGGCATCTTTGCTTTTCAGCACTTTAAAGGGGTCCTTTGCAGCAGATTTGCCCAATGCAATGTGTCTTTTGATTCTTTGCTGCTTCCATGAGTGTTGATTGTAGATCCAAGTAAAATGAAATCCTTGACAACGTCAAACTTTTCGCTGTTTATCATGATGTTGCTTATTGATCCAGTTGTGAGAACTTTTGTTTTCTTTATGTTGAGGTGTAATCCATATTGAAAAAAAAAAATTTTTTTTTTTTTTTATATTGAAGGCTGTAGTATTTGATCTTCATCAGTAAGTGCTTCAAGTCCTCTTCACTTTCAGCAAGCAAGGTTGTGTCATCTGCACATTGCAGGTTGTTAATCAGTGTTCCTTCCAGTCCTGGTGCCCGATTCTTCTTTGTATAGTCCAGCTTCTCGGATTATTTGCTCAGCATACAGATTAAATAGGTATGGTGAAAGGATACAACCCTGACACATGCCTTTCCTGACTTTAAGCCACACAGTATCACTTTGGTCTGTTCGAATGACTGCTTCTTGATCTATGTGTAGGCTCCTCATGAGCTCAATTAAGTGTCCTGGAATTTCCATTATTTGCAATGTTATTCATAATTTGTTATGATTCACACAGTCGTATGCTTTTGCAGAGTCAATAAAGCACATTTAAACATCTTTCTGGTATTCTCTGCTTTCTGCCAGGATCCATCCGACATCAGCAATGATATCCGTGGTTCCATGTCCTCTTCTGAATCTGGCTTGAATTTCTGGCAGCTCCGTGCTGATACATTATTGCAGCTACTTTTGAATGACCTTCAGCAAAATTTTACTTGGGTGTGATATTAATGATATTGTTCCATAATTTCTACATTCAGTTGGATCACCTTTCTTGGGAACAGGCATAAATATGGATCTTTTCCAGTCAGTTGGCCAAGTAGCTTGTCTTCCATATTCCTTGGCATAGCTGAGTAAGTACTTCCAGTGCTGCATCCATTTGTTGAAACATCTCAATTGGTATCCTGTCAATTCCTGGAGCCTTGTTGGACTTCTTCCTTCAGTATCATCAGTTCCTCATCATATGCTACCTCCTGAAATGGCTTAACATCAACCAGTTCTTTTTGGTCTGGTGACCCTGCATATTCCTTTCATCTTCTTTTGATGCTTCCTACGTCCTTTAATATTTCTCCCATAGAGTCCTTCAACATGGCAACTTGAGGCTTGAATTTTTTCTTCAGTTTTTTCAGCTTTGGAAATGCTGAGTGTGTTCTTCCGTTTTGGTTTTCCACCTCCAGGTCTTTGCACTTGTCATTGTAAAACTTTAATTTGTATTCTTGTGCTGCCCTTTGAAATCTTCTGTTCAACTCTTTTACGTCATCATTTCTTGCTTTCACTTTACCTGCTTGAGGTTCAAGAGTAAGTTTCAGAGTCTCTTCTGACATTCATTTTGGTCTTTTCTTTCTTTCCTCTCTTTTTAATGACCTCTTGCTTTCTTCATGTATGATGTCATTCCACAACTCACCTGGTCTTTGGTCATTAGTGTTTAATGCTCCAAATCTGTTCTCGAAATGGTCTCTAAATTCAGGGGAATATACTCAAGGTTGTACTTTGGCTGTCTTCGACTTGTCCTAATTTTCTTCAGTTTCACCTTGAACTTGCACAGAAGCAATTGATGGTCTGTTCCATAGTCTGCCCCTGGCCTTGTTCTAACTGATGATATTGAACTTTTTCATCGTCTCTTTCCACAGGTGTAGTCAATTTGATTCCTATGTATTCTATCTGGTGAGGTCCATGTTTTGGACATGTTTTCAGGAGGAATCAGTCCCTGGAGATGGACATTGTGTTTGGTAAAGTACATAGTCATCAGAAAAGAAGAAGACCCTCAATGAAATGGATTGACACAGTGGCTACAACGACAGGGTCAGGCATAACAACTATTATGAGCTTGGCACAGGACTGGGCAGTGTTTCCTTCTGTGGTACTTAGGGTCACTACGAGTCAGAACTGACTCGATGCTACTTAACAACAGGAACACCTAGGATATCAATCTGTATGTGTTCCATTTCATTTTTGATGACTTCCAATTTTCCTAGATTCATACTTCGTACATTCCAGGTTCTGATTATTAACGGATGTTTGCAGCTGTTTCTTCTCATTTTGAGCCATGCCACATCAGCATACGAAGGTCCTGAAAGCTTGACTCCATCAATGTCATTAAGGTTGACTCTA
Organism: Elephas maximus indicus; assembly: GCF_024166365.1. Taxonomy (NCBI): domain Eukaryota; kingdom Metazoa; phylum Chordata; class Mammalia; order Proboscidea; family Elephantidae; genus Elephas; species Elephas maximus. Next base: position 55,862,984 of record NC_064835.1, read on the forward strand.
CTTTGAGGAGGCAGGTCTTCCTCAGTCATAGTTTGAGTGACTTCCAACCTGGGGGGCTCATCTTTCGGCACTAAATCAGAAAAAGTTCCACTGCTGTTTATAAGGTTTTCACTGGCTAATTATTTTCTACCTTTGGTGTCATTTAGAGCTCAGGAGAAAGACATTTTTACTTCAAGTCTTGGCCCTTTTTGATCCCCAAACTGCTTACTCTGTTCTTACAGAGTCAGAGAAAGTTGGTGCCCACTGCCATTGAGAAATGAATTTCTTTTCAGAAGTAGACCGGCTGGTTCTTGTTCCTAGTATTCCCTAGTGTGGAAGCTCAGCTGAAATCTGTCTGCCATGGGTGACCCTCCTGGTACTTGAATACCGGTGAAATAGCTTCTAGCATTACAGCAACACTCAAGCCCCCACAGTACGACAAACTGACAGATGCGTGGAGGAACATCATTTTAGAGGGTCTCTTATAATACCTTCCTGGTGGGATTTCAAGATTGCTATTGACCTTCATGCCTTACATGGAGCCCCAGTGATGCAGAGGCTGCTAACCAAAAAATTGGCGGTTCAAATTCGCAAGCTGCTCCATGGGAGAAAGATGTGGCAGTCTGCTTCTGCAAAAATTTACGGCCTTGGAAGCCCTATGGGGCATTTCTGCTCTGTCTTACAGGGTCACTATGAGTTGGAATCAACTTGATGGCAATGGGCTTGGTTTTTGGTTTTTATATGCCTTACACTTTTCACATTTTTATGGGATAACCTTATCACTGTTATTCTCTCTCTCTTACACCATTGCAGGTTTTCCATACTGGGTATATAAGGAAAGATAGCTCATCTTTTTCTTCCCTAGAAGGGCAACATACAGACCTACAGTGAGAAAACCGTGCATCATCTTGACATTTGGACCTGTAAAAGCAGTGACGGAATGGGACTCTTGGGTTGTCTCCCTTAGCAAGGGAGGTGTGCTCTGCGTATGGAGGGACTGAGAACTAAATGTTATGTGGACTGTAGATTTATCGCTTGCTGTTTGCTATGTATTACATTTTCCCTCCCTGTCCTTCCCTGTAGAGGGATTATACTTCTCCACCATACTGTACTTAGGAGGGAACATGTGACTTAATTTGTCACTATTTCTTGGACAAAAGCAATGCATGTCATGTGTGAGCAGAACCAACCCATGCATTTTCATGTCTCTTTTCCCTCTGTATTGTTCCAGTTAGAAGGTTCTCTTTCAATCCAGAATCTAGAATGATGATAATGTGGACCAGAACCATAGCTCATCTGCACTGAATCTACAGCATGAGCCAAAAATAAGCCTTTGTTATTGTGTGTCATGTTTTGGTTCTTTTGCAACCTTAATGTTCCTAGTGTCATGGATTGAATTATGCCCCTCCCCCAAAAAATGTGTGTATAAATTTGGCTGGGCCATGATTTCCGGTATTGTGTGACTTTCCTGCCTGTATGATGTTAATAAGGGCAATTGTGGCAATTGTGTTAATGAGGCAGAACTCAGTCTACAAGATTAGATTGTGTCTTGAGACAATCTCTATTGAGCTATAAAAGAGAGAAGCAAGCAGAGAGACAGGGGGACCTCATACTACCAAGAAAGCAGTGTTGGGAGAAGAAGGCGTCCTTTGGACCCAGAGTTCCTGCATGGAGAAGCTTCTAGTCCAGGGGAAGATTGATGAGAAGGACCTTCCTCCAGAGCCAACAGAGAAAGAAAGCCTTCCCCTGGAGCTGACACCCTGAATTTGGGCTATTAGCATACTTTACTGTGAAGAAATAAATTTATCTTTTTTAAAGCTATCCACTTGTGGTATTTCTGTTATAGCAGCACTAGATAACTAAGACAGAAGCATCTCAGCACAGGAATCTCAGGTCCAAAGGATGGACTCTGCTCCCGGCACAGCTTTCTTGGTGATATAAGGTCCCCCTGGAGCTTCCACCCTGAATTCCGATTTCTAGCCTAGTGGACTGTGAGAGAATAAAATTATCTTTGTTAAAGCCATCCACTTGTGGTATTTCTGTTATAGCAGCACTAGACAACTAAGACACCTAGATTTTGCTGACTAATCAAGTAGTTGAGGTCACTATGAATATTAAATAAGATAGCAGTTTTTATCAGTATGGGTTCAATAAATTATATTAGGTTCAAATGGTAGGCATAACTTTTAGCCCGCCATGAAGGAGATGACATCTATTGTGTGAACGTCTCAAACACAAGCCCAAAAGAACATCAGTCCTCTCTCCTGCTTGAATAGGACCCTCTTCATAATTCCAGTTTCTTGTCTGAGGGCAAGTTATGCCTTAGTCACTAGTACTGAGAACAATCTCATTCTTTCAGCAAGGCTTGACTTTTTTTCTGCAGAAGTCCAAACAATGAAACTTTCACATAAATGATAACTCTCTGTCCTATAGGGTCACTATGAGTCGGAATCGACTCGACAGCACTGGGTGTTTTTTTTTTTATAAAAATGAAGCATAACCATTTTACCTTACCATTTTAATATGTCAAAGCAGCTGCATAAAATATCATGTACGGAATAACCAAGTCTGTAAGGCAGTAATTTCTTTATAGGCTTTTCTGCCTGGAACATGCCAGTCTTTGAATTTTGGGAACCACCATGGGCATAATTCATTACTTGACAATGACTAATACCTCCTCCAGGCATTTCAGTGTTAGTGGATTTCTATGGCCTTGGGCAAACCAAATGACCTCATCATGCCTCATTTCCTCTATGTACAAAATTATGGTGAAAATATTTTCTTTACATATGTGAGGGTTGAGTGTGATAATACATATAAAAGTTCTAGTAGAGTATTTGGCATAAAACTGACACAAAGTATGACCACAGATTTTTGAAACCACAAAAATGAATTTCTTCTGGTGAAATGATAGATTTTTTTTGTTTGTTGTGCCAATTTTTTGGTTTGGTTTTTGAAGGTGCTGTCTTCTTAAGCCAATATTCAGCTAATTCTGCTTGCTCTTAAGGCCAGCCCTGCTAGGTATAATAACACATTTTCTCATGACAGAATGTCCTGGATTTCTCCAGCTAAAATGACCTACCCTAGAAAAATGAGAGCTTGTAAATGATTGGACAATGATAAGAAGCCCTGATGTGTGATATATTTCAATTTCAAAAAAAAATTATTTTGCTTTGTCCCCTGGGTCTTTGAAGCAAGAACATTTGGACAACCTAACTGAGTTATAGCCCTTTTAGTGTAGTTTAAATCATTGTCATTCAGAGAAGCAGAAACCGTGACTTATAGGATTAAGAGATGGGCTAATAATGTCCCAGCCTGAGAGCCTGAAATTTTTGCCTCCTTCTAGCTCTGTGAGCCTGCGTATGTCACTTGACCTCCTCACACTTCTATTTTATATTATTGTTATTATTTTGGTGCAAAATCAGATTTTCTTCTCATATTTGTGTTTGAGAAACTTGGTTTAAAAAAACAAAACAAAAAGTGGTTTAAAGCCTTTTGCAAATATTAACGTTCTTAAAGATATTAAATAATAATTTACTGAAACAGAAAAATCGGCTTTTTAAATAGATATTAGGTGTACTCTTAAGGCACACAGATATGTAAGATGTTCATTTTTATACTAGTTTTGTTGAACTTTATTATATGCTCAGTTTTCATATTACTTGCTGTTGTTAGGTACTGTTGAGTCGGTTCGACTCATAGCAACCCTGTGTTCATTTTATTATTCCAGCTTTTTTATGGGAATATCATTTAATTATTTTCTTCAGGTCCTCTTCTAGGATATAAATCCACATTCACCCTTGAAGTTTTACTTGAAAATCATTGTTAATTTAAATCTGTGTATTTTCTGCTATACAAAATGCACCTTCAGAGTTCCCTCATATCCTTTGGTTTTACAAGGGTAGTTTCATCCACAGTGAGCATTTTATTATTCTTTTTAATTTGGAGTCCTTGGTGTCATTGCAGAGCAAATTATAATTTCGAGGAGTTTGGTGGGAAATACCAAGGATATCTAGCTAAATTAAACAAAAATTTCAAAAGTTATGATATTATAATGATGATAGTTGCTAGTATTTATTGACTACAGACTACGTATCAGAAATGAACTGGTTGCAACTTTATACATGTTATCTCATTTAATTTCAACAAGCACCTCTGAGTTAGATACTGTCTTTATACCCATTTTCCAGATGTGGAAATTGAGGTTTAGAGAGTTACTTGGCAATTGTCACAGATTTAGAAAGTGGAGAAACCAGGCTGTATGCAAGTTTCCAGATTAAAAAATATCCATAATACTACTTTTTTTTTTTTGGCTTGAAATACAAAAAAATACATATCCTCCCTCTTTTTCTCAACTTTACTTTGATGGCATAGAAAACAAAGCAGTCTTTGCTATCTTAAAATGGACAATTTGAGGAATCGATTAGTTGCTCATTGTCTTAGTTATCTAGTGATGCTTTAACAAACAGATTTATTCTCTCACAATTTAGGAGGCTAGAAGTCCAAATTTGGGGTGCCAGCTCCAGGGGAAGCCTTTCTGTCTGTGTTGGCTCTGGGGGAAGGTCCTTGTGATCAATCTTCCCCTAATTTAGGAGCTTCTCAGCACAAAGACCCTAGATCCAAAAGAGATGCTTACTCCCAGATCTTGTTTCTAGGTGGTATGAGGTTCCCCTGTCTCTCTGCCCGCTTCTCTTTTTTATATCTCCAGAGAGGTGACATAAGAGACAACCTAATCTTGTAGATTGAGTTCTGCCTCATTAACATGATTGCCTCTAATCCCACCTCATTAACATCATAGCGGTAGGATTCACAACACAGGAAAATAACATCAGATGACAAAATGGTGGATAATCACATAATACTGGAAATTATGGCCTAGCCAAGTTGACACACATTTTTGGGGACACAATTCAATCCATGACACTCATCTTGAGAGTTTATTGTGGGTAAGAATAATAAACAAGGGGAGTTGGAGGTGACTAAATGAAAGCAGCCTGAAATAGACTCTTGATGTTGGAAGCAATATCATAGGGATTGTGTTTATCAGAATCAGTCCTTCACCCAGTCCTCCAAGCCCCTCCCAAGCAATTTAATGGGAGCATGTTGTCCTCTTCAAGTAGCCTTGCTTCTCTCTTAGACCTACGGGAGGTTGGATCTCTCATTTACTCACACTCCACTAACAGGCTTGGAGATATATACTATATACACCAACATACATAGGATTAGTGTTACATTTATTGGGGACTGTATGTGATGGTCATTCCTGTGGACGCACTACTGCTGGGCTGTCTTATAAACAGATCTACTGCGTATCTGTCTTTATCGATACCCCTCATGGCTGTGATTTCCATGAGGTGGGGGCCATGCTGTGTATCATGCTGGGGTCTGCTTTCCATAGTGCCTGTAAACTCCATTTAAGTCTAGGTCTTTTTTCTGCATTTTGCTGTTTCATTCTGGATCATTTTCAAATACACCTAGACATCTCTACTTGCACTTTCCATTTTTCGGCCCCAGGGCATAACTACCTTGATCTGAACTTCATCTGTGAGTTCCCTATTCACCCTGGTAAGCACTTTTTGTCCCCAGTGATTGATAGATGTTCCAGCTTACCTTCTGGTCACTCCTGCCTTCTTATCCTTGTTTCCAGCATGAAATAAAGAAGAAAAGACCACAAAGGTATCTAGACCATAAAAGCATTTCTCTGGACACATAGCAGAAATGAAATATTAATATTTGTCTTAGTGACCTAGTGCTGCTGTAACAGAAATACTGCAAGTGGGTATTTAAGAACAGATATTCATTTTTTCATAGTTCGGAAGGCTAAAAGTCCAAATCGGGGTCTCAGCCATGTTAATTCCTTTCTTGTCATTTGCTAAGGCATTCTTTGGTTCCTTAGTGTTATTTGGTTTGTAGACAATCCTCATATGTTATCTGTCTTCCCCTATGTGTATGTTTCTGTGTTTACTATGGTCTTTTTATAAATCAGAAGTTATTAGGTTTAGGATCCACCCTACACTCATATGGGCTCAACTGACTGATTGATTTCATTATAGAAGGTAATATGCCAACTAATTTAATCACATTTAACTACTCCATGGAAACTCTGGTGGCATAGTGGTTAAGTGCTATGGCTACTAACCAAAAGGTCAGCAGTTCAAATCCACCAGGCGCTCCTTGAAACACTATGGAACAGTTCTACTCTATCCTATAGGGTCGCTATGAGTCGAAATCTACTCGATAGCAACAGGTTTGGTTTTGGTTTTTTAACTACTCCATAACAGCACATGTAACTACCCAGTGACAGCAACCAGGCTAGTGTTTGGCCAAACAACTGGGAACCCTAGCCTAGGCAAGTTGACATATAAAATTAGCCATCATACTATTTAAAACAATGAATCAGTTAACTGGTGCCATTTTCATATTCTAAGGAAACTACAGAATTTCTCTTAGGAAGAAAATTACACTGTAACTGGAAAAAAATATTCACTAAACTTTTTGATCAAGGGTCACAAAAGGAGTTAAACTGCTTTACATAATAAAATACAGAAATGATTGACTTAATATGAAATTACCTTTGGCAATTTGAGGACAAAAAAGGAAGACCTACCGTATGCAGATCTTAAGTCTAATTAAAAAACAAATAAATCTAAAAGCTTTCATAAGTTTTGAGGAAGAGTGTCCCCACCAAGGTGGGGTCTTAGAAAAATTGCAGGATGTGGCTGATGGATTTTTGGACTAATGATGTCCAATATGCAACTGCCCTAGTCTGTAATTCCCCTTCATGCAGCAAAACTTTGTTAATCATTAACAGTACTGGCTTTGGGTTACTACTGTCTTTAAAAATAAAAAGCTGACTTTGTTTTGAGGGAAACCAAGCAAAGAGTTATGGAGCTTTGGAGACAAGGCAAAGAGATGGCAAACAGTGGATGAGAAGACACAGGAGATGGAGCTTAGAGTATGAGTAGACAGATGAATGTCAGGTTGTATAAGATTTTGTATTAATTAGGATTTTCCAGAGAAACAGAATATATTATATACATAGTCTCAATATATTATACATATATATTTTTTGTATATTATATATATAGTTTCAATATAATGTATATATATATAAACATCCATGAATGAAGCTAAAAAGTTACAGAAGACATTGACCTTAAGACATTTGTTACTTTGTTACTTAATGGAACTAAAAAGGCTATGTAATGTTACAAGCAACAGAAAGTGGAAAATGTACCACACATAAATATAATATTGAGATCCATAAACTGGCATTAAGACTGATAATGCAATGGTTTATTCATTGAGCATAGAGTCTATTCTCTCTAATGCATGGCTGATATACTGCCTGTTCTTAGTGGTCTGTGCCATTTGACACTACAGTATTTTTAATAGAAATGTATGTCTTGGGCTCTGGCGATTATGAGTCTGGAGTATATTAAGAGATTTTATAAAAATAATGGGAATTAAAAAAAAATTCATAATGGAGCCAAATGTTCTGGAGCCAATTTTGTTCCCCCAAAATGTGTGTCGTCTTGACTAGTCCATGATTCCCAGTATTGTGTGATTGTCCACCATTTTGTCATCTGATGGATTATCCTATGTGTTGCAAATCCTAACCTCTATGATGTTAATGGAAGCCCTGGTGATGCGGTGGTTAAGAGTTTGTCTGGTAACCAAAAGGTTAGCAGTCCGAATCTACCTTCCACCCCTTAGAAACCCTGTAGGGCAATTCTACTCTGTCTTAAGTTTCCCTAAGAGTCAGAATCCATTCAACGGCAAAGGGTTTTATGATGTTAATGAGGCAAGAAATGCTGTCCAAAACTGAGGGGGCGGGGCTGTCATGCCCAACGGGGAGGAGTGAGACCTGCCAGTGCCAAGGAGGTAGGGTCACCACTCAGACCAACTAAGAGAATGGGGCCACCAAATCCGAGGGAGCAGATTTGCTGTCTCAGTGAGCCTGGAAGTTGGAGCTGTACCCCAGGGCCAAAGGGGCTCCACCCAGAACCCAGAGAGTGTGGCCAATACTCAGAGTCTAGAGAGCAGGGTCATTGCCTAAATGTTCCCAGAGAATGCAGGATTATTTTCAAGCTTTGTGAGCTAATGTAATGTGTTCTGCTGACTTGCTTGGTGTCTGTTATCTCTTCTTTCTCTCCAGTTTCCCCATTGGTAAAGGAAATGTCTACCTTGTGCCTGTTCCACCTTGTACTTTGGAAGCAGATAACTTTTATTCTAGGTTTTACAGCTGAAAAGGAATTTTGCTCCAGTATTGTTTTTTTTTGGGGGGGATGGATTTTGAACTTGGAGTTGACTTAAGACTTTCGAAATGATATAGTGGGGTGAATGTGTTTTATATGTGACAAGGATATGATTTTGGGGGGGGTAAAGGTAGAATATTATGGATTGAATTGTGTCCCCTCAAAATGTGTGTCAACTTGGCTAGGCCATGATTCCCAGTATTGTGTCATTGTTCTCCATTTTGTGATCTGATGTGATTATCCTCTGTGTTGCAAATTTTAACCTCTATAAAGCTAATGGAGCCCTGGTGGCGAAGTGGTTAAGAGCTTGGCTTCTAACCAAAAGGTCAGCAGTTCAAATTCACCAGCTGTTCCTTGGAAACCCTATGGGGCAGTTCTACTCTGTCTTATAAGGTCGAGTTACAAGGACTCAACAGCAATGGCTTTGGCTTTTTTGTATTTATGATGTTAATGAGGTAGGATTACAGACAGTTATATTAACGAAGCAGGACTCAATCTACAAGATTAGGTTGTATCTCGAGTCAATCTCTTTTGAGATATAAAAGAAAGAAGTGAGCAGAGAGGAGAGGGATTTCATGCTGCCAAGAAAGAAGTGCCGGGAGTGGACCGTGTCCTTTGGACCCGGGATCCCTGTGATGAGAAGCTCCTAGACCAGGAGAAGATTAATGACAAAGACTATCCCCCAGAGCTGACAGAGAGAAAGTTTTCACCTGGAGCTGGCACCCTGAACTGGACTTCTAGCCTCCTATACTGTGAGAGAATAAATTTCTCTTGGTTAAAGTCATCCACTTGTGGTATTTCTGTTATAGCAACACTAGATATCTAGAAATAAGATGTCAATAAATAAAGTTAGTGCATCAAAGCAGCTCCTATCCAAAGGATGTTATTGCTCAAGTATTTTGAATTTGTTTTTGACCTGCTTTTAGGATCAGCTAAACGGTCACATAGAAAAATATTCTTTAGTATTTGTACCCTATATTTATGTCCTCAATCATCACAACTCAAGTTGATAACCCATACTATTCACCCAAATAAGATCTGCAGACTTCCAAACATTTGATATACATCGTGACTGCTTAGAATATTTCACAAAATGTTTCAAGAGATGGTGGCATCATTGGACACACTTGGATACACTGAATGGTTCAAAATCCACTTAAAGTTTTCAGTTTTAATGTTTGTTTAACAACCAATTATACAACTTTCTTACTCATGATTTAAAGTAGTTCATATGAACAGTGAGCCTATCCATATGTTATGCCTGTGTTAATACTCCAATGTCAATGTTTTGTTCATTTAAAGAAGACCTAAGTCTCCATTCTGGAGCCCTGTGGCACGGTGTTTAAGAGCTCAGGCTGCTAACCAAAAGGTCAGCAGTTCCAATCTACTAGTCGCTCCTTGGAAACCCTGTGGGGCAGTTCTACTCTGCCCTATAGGGTTGCTATGAGTTGGAATCCACTTGACCAATTTTTTTTAAATCTCCATTAGAAACTATAATCATATTTTAATAAAGACTTATCTTTATTCTGGAAACCCTGGTGGCATAGTGGTTAAGCGCTACAGCAGCTAACCAAAGTGTCGGCAGTTCATCAAATCCACTAGGCCCTCCTTAGAAACTCTGTGGGGTAGTTCTACTGTGTCCTATGGGCCACTATGAGTCAGAATCCACTCGATGGCAACTGGTTTTTTCTTTGGTCTTTATTTCTTTGGCAATATTAGTGTGTTGGTTTTTAGAATACTAATTAGATGTGCTAAGATTTCATAAAGACGACAATTATGCAAGCAAACCTCTTAGTGTAAAAGCACAAGCATTTGTAATGGTAGAATTCATGTATTTTTTGATTGCTAACAGACACCAACAATTAACGTACACACATACACATACACACACACACCCGTCCACACAGAAAATGGCCTTCTGTGCTCCCCTGCTAGTCAAAGGGCCACCGGGGCCTTTTCAGTAATCGCTAATCATCCATTCTTAGCTAGGGTAGCTTACATTTTTATTGAGAATTTTTCTTTCTTCTTTGGCCATTGAATGAAAATAGCAGCAATAGGGTTTCTTTTTTTTTTTTTTCTTTTGTACAGAAAGAATAAATGTCTTTCTTTTTTCGCTCTCGACTTAACAGGCCTAAACTTGGCAGGAGAAAAAAGACTTCATTTTCCCACCAGAGTCCCACTCCATTAAGGCAGGAGGTGCTCATTTTGCAGGGATGCATACTCGCTTGGATTTATAAAGTACACATGCCACTGTTCCTTTTTCTACAAATTAAACCTACATTAATTAAACAAAAGTGTGCTTACCATTAGACATGCCTACTTAAGAAAGTCATGAACCCTAATTCTATTTATCCTTCAAACTGTTCCTTTTCTACCTTTCGGCTTATTTGAAAGTCATGGGGCTGAAGCTGAAAGAACTACTCTCCTGCTTTAAATTGTTAGACCTTCCCCAGAGCTGAGTATCTAGGGTTGGAGTTTGGTCTCATTGCATGTTTCCACCCCATGATCTGGCTTCCAGGCATGGTCCTTAGAACAAAATTGTCACTTATTCAGATATTTCTTCAGATTCTTGCATACCTGATGGGAAAAATATAGCAAAGAGTGTAAGAATATAAGGTCGCTTTCACTAAAGATTAACAGTGTGCCCATTAAAAAAAAAAAAAGCCCGTGAAATCTAGCATCGTGTTTAAAGATGTTTCCAGGAAAATTGTAGGAGATAATCCTGCTTTGTTGTGTACTGGCCAGTTCAAATTGGGACCACTTACTTGAAGAAAAATGTTTTCCCAGAAAGGGATAACTGGGATGTGAAGGAACACAAAGAATAATTCAAGGACTTGATGATGATTTGAGTAAACCTGTTGCCATTGAGTCGATCCCAACTCGTAGAGACCCTATAGGACAAAGTAGAACTGCCCTTCAGGGTTTCCAAGAAGCAGCTAGTGGATTCAAACTGTTGGCCTTTTGGTTAGGAACTCTTAACTGTTGTACCAACAGGGCTCCATGCTTTGCCTAGAGAAGATAAAACTGAGGGAGAATAGGGTTCTGAATATCTAATAGGTAGAAGAGAGAGTAAATTTATTCTGGATATCTAAAGTTGATAAAACTAGGATATATGGCAGGCCTAGGGCCATTTGCAAGGGCAGACCAAAAAGCAAGAAGGAGCTATTATCCCCGTTTTACCTCACATCTATACATCCTTGGCTAGCCCAGTCCCTCACCTCCTATGCTCTGGTGTTGATTCTCTCTCTTGACTTGGAGTACAATCAATTTCCCCATCAAAACTGTCAAGCTAGGGAAAAACCTCCTTCTCTGAGGAAATCATGTGCACCAGAAAGTTTAAAAGGATAGGTTTTCATTTGTTTGTTTTGTCTTTCTTTTTTTTTTTGGCCAAGAAACAAAGATAGACAAATCAAGATTTGACAACGTTTACAGGTGACAACAACAGTTACAAAGAAAGTAAGAAAAAAAAATTTTGTAAGCAAATTAATCTGCATAACAGTGCAAAAATTCTAAGCTGAAATTGATTTAAGTTGGCACAGTTTCTATACCTAGTGGGAAACTTAATTCTGTTTCCTACTCTTATCTCTAGGTTAAAAGCTATCCCCTTCCCCACAAGCCAAGCTATAATATTGTAATATACAGCTCACTTCAGCTGAAATAAACAATTTATAAGACAGAATGTTTACCTGCTGTTTTCTTTCTCAGCATGAGAATCTGTCATGGTCAGAGTCCATCCCATTTTCATATCTATCTATATCAATACCAAGAGTTCTTGAAAATGTTATTTTTAAAAGATAATAAAAGGATTTTTCTGTTTGTCTATTGCTGTGAAACAAACATCTGAAAAGTTAATGAATTAAAACACTGATGTTTCAGTGTATCTCCAATATGGAAGAACAGCTACAGCTTGCCTGGCCCTGGTAATTCTTCTTTTCGTGTGGGTTCTACAAAGGTCACTCATTGGTAGGAGCTGGCATATAGGTTGGCCTGGGGGGTCCAAGATGGCTTCAGTCACATGTCTGACATCTTGGTGGGGATGGGTGGAAGACTGGGCTCAGCTACGGCTGTGACAAGCGTACCCACACATGGCTTTTCCAGCAGAGCAGTCTCGAGTTAATCAGAATTCTGTTATGGCAGTCCAAGGCCACCAGAAAGAATGTATTAACAAACAGGAAGTGAAAGCTATCAGTTTTTTAAAGCCTAGGACCAAAAACGGACAAAATGTCACTTCTGTATTTTAATGGTCAAATAGTAACAGAGTCCCCCCAAATTCAACTAGAGGTGACATACAGTCCATCTCCTAAGGGAAGCAAAGTCAAAGAATCTGCAACCATCTTTAATCTTCCACAGACTGTGGAAATCTATGAGAATGTAAGCCCCATTGCCATCAAATTGATTCCCATTCATAGTGACACTGTAGGACAGAGTAGAATTGCCTCATAGGGTTTCCAAGGAGTGGCTGGTGGATTAGAACTGCCGACATGTGGTTAGAAGCTGAACTCTTAACCACTACGCCATCAGGGAATGTAAGCATAATATATACAGCAAACTTCAGTGTGCATTCTCAGTTCCCTCCTCATAAAAGATGGTGATCTGGATGATTGTGTGTCTTTTTTTTTGCTTTGTGAAATTCTTCAGATTTTTCTGTTCCATATAGTACTTACTTTGCACCTGTTTCTTATGCAATGTCACTTTTGTACCACAATGTATTTATTATTTGCTGATTATTATAGTTCTCCTTTACTTGTGCTCAAAGTTCACTTTAATTACAGCCTTTACCACTATATTTCTGAAGATACTCTGTGTCTTCCCAATACATTCTGTGAAGTGCTGACTGCCAGCTTGGAAACCTCCAATTTTTATTAGAGCTCTTTAAGATATATGCTATCTACATCATATTGTTGGTGGTTCTTTGGCAGATAATTCTGTGAATATGAGAGGCATTGGCCTTGGGGCTGTGTAATTCTTTGTCCTGGGAAGGCTTTCCTGTGCATTGTATGATGTTAAGCAGCATCTTTGACCTCCCTGCCCTAGGTGTCAGTACACCAGGCACAAGTTCCTTCTACCCAGTTGTGCCGACCAAAAAGGTCTTCACATGTTGCTAAATGTTGAGGGGAAGTGGGGAGCAGCAAATTGCCCCAGTTAAGAAACACAACCCTAGCAGGGACAGTAACTCACTGGTGAGAGTTCAAGTTGAAAAAAATGATCCTACAACTGGACAGAAATATAGAACTCATGAAAACTTCTGGCACAGAAAAATAAAGGCGTCACTTTTTTTTTACTTTTTTTTTTTTAACTTTTGTTGAGCATCAAGTGAACGTTTACAATTCAAGTCAGTCTGTCACATATAAGTTTACATACATCTTACTCCGTACTCCCACTTGCTCTCCCCCTAATGAGTCAGCCCTTCCAGTCTCTCCTTTCATGATAATTTTGCCATCTTCCCACTCTCTCTATCCTCCCATCCCCCCTCCAGACAGGAGATGCCAACACAGTCTCAAGTGTCCACCTGATATTATTAGCTCACACTTCATCAGCATCTCTCTCCCACCCACTGTCCAGTCCCTTTCATGTCTGATGAATCGTCTTCGGGGATGGTTCCCGTCCTGTGCCAACAGAAGGTTTGGGGACCATGGCCGCCAGGATTCCTCTAGTCTCAGTCAGACCATTAAGTATGGTCTTTTTATGAGAATTTGGGGTCTGCATCCCACTGATCTCCTGCTCCCTCACCCGTTCTCTGTTGTGCTCCCTGTCAGGGCAGTCATTGATTGTGGCCAGGCACCAACTAGTTCTTCTGGTCTCAGGATGATGTAGGTCTCTGGTTCATGTGGCCCTTTCTAAGGCGTCACTTTTTTAACTCATCAAGACCACAGTTTCATGGGCTCTCTGCCTCTCTATATCCACCCTGATTCCCTGAGTCCTTTCCCTGGTTTTTGACCCCAGTGTAAGATAAACTCCCATAGATGTATCTTCCATTCATAGCTAATCTGTTTGGTGGTCTTCTAATGAATCTAGAGGCTGAGTAATGCCTGCTCGGTTCTGATTGTATCACATTTCTCCCCGCTTCAAAGATGGCTAGAAGAAGCTCCCATGAAATTTCTATTCCTGAGTTAGATGATACTAGTCACCAATTAAACACAAATACACAGAGATGGCTAGGATTCCATGAATCAAATGGATGTTTTTGTCTCCCTCCCTTACTCCTACTTGTCGAACACACTTTTTTTTTCTTTTTTAATGAAGCTCCTCATTCTATTTTACTTAATAAATTCACAGGCAACCAGGTGAGTGATTTGCTAAAACCTTGTCAAGAACTTCTGTTTTTAAGTATTGCTGGTCTGCAGTTCTGACCAAGCTGGAGTTAGCCCGTAAACCTATTGCCCCTGCTGACTGTAAATGATAACTCTCAACAAAATACAAAAGCAACTCCCCCAGTACTCTAAAAAGCATATCAAAGTACGTAGATTGTAGAGGGAATTCACAACTTGCAGAAATCACCTGTTTGGGGAAAGTTTCCCATCTTTTCCTCCTCTGACTTGAAACAGTCATAGATCTTCATGGAAACAAAAACTCTGAGAGAAAGCCCATCTTTTTGGCCAGAAGAACTGGGAAAAGAGACCTCTATGGTCCAAATAGTTGGAAGGAAATCTCGATTTTTATTTCCCCTTGCTTTCCTCCTAGGTTTTCCCAGAGGACAGGGTCCGGTTGCAAAGCTGCATGGAAGTGGCATCATGTGAAGCTAAAACTCTGAGGGAAACCTCATCTGTCTAACCAGAGGAACTGGGAAGTGGGGGTTTCTGCAGGCCAGAGAGTATGGAGAGAATTGCATTAAAGAGAAAACTGGGGAAAGAGATCTTCTAATTTTGTGTATGAACCTGAGCAGGCTCTGGAATCAACCCATGAAGTATGCATGCCCACATTTTAAAATAAGCATAGCGAAGGCTATTAGAACTAAACTAAGGTTTCACCCACCACCCACATTTCAGATTAACCCATGAATCACATATATGTAGGGCAAGATTTTAACAGGAACTGGATTCTATACAATATTATATTTGGAAAAGTCTAAAGCAAAATCCAAAATTATCTGACATATAAAAATAACCAAGAAGATGCGACCTGATTTCAACAAAAAACTGTCACTACATGACCCAAATGTTGGAATTATCACGCAAATACTTTAAAGTAGCTATTATAAATGTGGAAGCTCTGGTGGCATAGTGGTTAATTGCTAAGGCCAGCAGTTCAAATCCACCAGGCATTCCTTGGAAACTCTATGGGGCTGTTCTACTCTGTCCAATAGGGTTGCTATGAGTTGGAAACAACTCAATGGCAACAGGTTTGGTTTTTTGGTTTATTATAAATATGCTTCAAGAAGAAAGATAAATACACTTGAAACAAATGGAAAGATAGTAGTTTTCAGCAGAGAAATTGAAACTACAAAAAAGAACCAGATAGAAATTTTATAACTGAAAATACAGTATCAGAAATAAAAGTTCAGTGGATGAGCTCAATAGAAGAATGGAGAAGAAAGTCAGTTAGCTTAAGTATAAATCAGTATAAATTACCTAGTCTGAAAATAGAGAGAAAGAAGATTGAATAAAAATGAACAGAGTTGCAGAAATCTATGGAACAATATCAACAGGTCTTATGATAAGGTCACTGGAGTCTCGGAGAGAGGAGAAAGAGATAGTACAGAAGAATATTTGGTAATGGCTGAAAACTTCCTGAGTTTGATGAAAATTACAGATTCAAGAATCTCAGAAAAATCAAAACCAGTTAAAGTCAAAGAAATCTGTGCCAAGAAACATCATAATTACACTTCCTAAAACCAAAGATAAAGAAACCTTGAAAGAAGCTAGAGAAAAATGACACATTACTGTTAAGGGAATTTCTTACCAGGAACCTTGGAGGCCAGAAAGCAGTGGAACTGTACATCTTCACGATGCTGAAAGAAAAGAACTGTCAACCTAGAACTCTATATTCAAAGAAAATATCCTTCAGGAATAAAGGCAAAATATATATTACTACTAATGCTTTACAAATTCATGAATATTCTTTATACAACTAATGTCGTAGTTGTCAGGTACCATTGAGTCAGTTCCGACTCACAACGGCCCTATGTGCAACAGAATGAAACGCTGCCCAATCCTGTGCCATTCTCACGATCTTTGCTATATTAGAGCCCATTATTGCAATCACTGTGTCAATCCATCTGTTGAAGATCTTCCTGTTTTTCATTGACCCTCTACTTTGCCAAGTATGATATCCTTCTCCAGGGACTGTCCCTTCTGATAACAGGCCCAAAGTATGTGAGACAAAGTCTTGCTTGCTTCTAAGGAACATTCTGGCTGTACTTCTTTCCAGACAGATTCGTTTGTTCTTCTGGCAGTCCATAGTATATTAAATATTCTTCGCCAACACCATAATTTAAAGGCATTAGTTCTTCAGTCTTCCTTATTCATTACCCAGTTTTGGTATGCATATGAGGCAACTGAAAATACCATGGCTTGCATCAGCCTACCTTAGTCCTCAAAATGACCTCTTTAACACTTTAAAGAGGCCTTTTGCAGCAGATTTGCCTGATGCAATACATCATTTGATTTCTTGATTCCTGCTTCCATGGGTGTTGATCATGTATGCAAGTAAAATGAAATCTTCGACAACTTCAATCTTTTCTCCCTGTATCATGTTGTTGCTAATTAGTCCAGTTGTGAGGATTTTTGTTTTTTTATGTTGAAGTGTAATCCACACTGAAGACTATGGTCTTTGATCTTCATCAGTAAGTGCTTCAAGACCTCTTCACTTTCAGCAAGCAAAGCTGTGTCATCTGCATATCGCAGATTGTTAATGAGTCTTCCTCCAATCCTGATGCCCCCTTCTTCTTCATATAGTGCAGCTCCTTGGATTATTTGCTCAACATACAGGTTGAATAAATATAGTGAAAGAATACAACCATGAGGCACACTTTTCCTGATTTTAAACCGTACAGTATTCCCTTGAGGGGTTAAAAAAAAAAGGAACAAAAAGTCTCATGGTTTTACTTGTTGAAAAATTTCATTAGCTCTATTGCACTTAGAGCTCAGTGATTAGCACAGGAAGATACCAAAGGTATTTTGGGTGAAATTATATTTTGTTCATAGCCTATCCCATCATTTCCTCATATCTCAACTCTTCTGTAAGCTATATGAACTCCCTTGCCTTCAATGTTGCTACCATTCCCCAGCTCCCATCAATTATTAAAAAAAAATGTGACTTCTCCTTTGCACGTAGTATTTAATCACACACCATCTTTGTTTTCTCACGGTGCATCCAGGAAGACTTTATTTTCGCCAACTATTTTTTTTTTATCCAGTAGCTTTCAATAAATTATTGCATCTCAGATTTTTTGATGCCAGTATTCCAAGCTTAAAAAACATCAAAACTATCCTCTTTAGAGAAATTGAGGGGTGAGGAAGAGATGGCATAGTCTTAAATGGATGCTGCTGGTTAAAAATCCCACTGATATCTCATTTTATTTTAAGATTAATATAAAATTTACAAGCATCTGCTCACAAATATATTCAAGTAATGTACCTCTAAGTCACATACCAGTTCAGCAACTTAATGACACCGCTAAAACCATAAAAACCAGTTGTCCAGTTAAATTTGACTCATAGCAACTCTATGTGTTTCAGAGGAGAACTGTGCTCCATGGGGCTTTCAATGGCTGTGATTTTTTGTAAGTAGATCACCAGGCCTTCCTTCTAAGGTGTTTCTGCATAGATTCGAACTGCCTGCCTTTCAGTTAGTAGCTAAGTGCTTAACCAATTGCTCCACAATGACACCTCTACCATCCCCAAATCCTTATTTGAAAACTGATCCCCCCTTTTTTTTATTAACTTTTATTGAGCTTCAAGTGAACGTTTACAAATCAAGTCAGTCTGTCACATATAAGTTAATATACATCTTACTCCTTACTCCCACTTGCTCTCCTCCTAATGAGTCAACCCTTCCAGTCTCTCCTTTAGTGAAAACTTTGCCAGCCTCCAACTCTCTCTATCCTCCCATCCCCCTCCAGACAGGAGATGCCAACACAGTCTCAAGTGTCCACCTGATATTATTAGCTCACTCTTCATCAGCATCTCTCTCCTACCTACTGTCCAGTCCCTTTCATGTCTGATGAATCGTCTTCGGGGATGGTTCCAGTCCTGTGCCAACAGAAGGTTTGGGGACCATGACTGCCGGGATTCCTCTAGTCACAGCCAGACCACTAAGTATGGTCTTTTTATGAGAATTTGGGGTCTGCATCCCACTGATCTCCTGCTCCCTCAGGGGTTCTCTATTGTGCTCCCTGTCAGGGCAGTCATCGATTGTGGCCAGGCACCAACTAGTTCTTCTGGTCTCAGGATGATGTAGGTCTCTGGTTCATGTGGCCCTTTCTGTCTCTTGGGCTCTTAGTTGTCGTGTGACCTTGGTGTTCTTCATTCTCCTTTGCTCCAGGTGGGTTGAGACCAATTGATGCATCTTAGATGGCTGCTTGTTAGCATTTAAGACCCCAGACGCCACGTTTCAAAGTGGGATGCAGAATAAAACTGATCCCTTTTGAAGAACATATCACATTTGTCCCTCATAGGAACCTCGAGTGGCAGTTAAGACAGTATTATCTTTGTTTAATCAGTGAGAGGTCTGAAGCTCAGAGAGAGTGAGTAGTCTATCAGGATCAAACTTGTAAGGATAATACTGTTGACACTATTTGAGTGCTTATTATATGCCCAGGGCTTTATTTTATTATCACATTTAATCCACTAGGCAACTCTCTGAGGTAGGTACACTTACTGGCCCCATTTTACTTATGAGAAAATGGAGGCTTAGTGAGATTGAACAACTTGCCCAAACTCAGTAGCTAATAATTGTAAAATCAGAATTCAAAATTCTTTTTAATCTCAAAGTACACCTTTAGCTACTACACTGTATTTACTATCCTGTCACAGAGGCATAGGGTCTAGAATTTAATTATTTTCTCTCAGACTTGAGCACTTTTTGTTTTATCAGGCTACTTCTAGTCTATGAGTACGGTGGTTGTCTTTATCTTTTGTTAAATGTTCAATGTTATTTTGGCATTTCTTACAGACTCTTCTTAAGATAAGATTTTGCATGGTTAGCATTACCTAAGTTGGCTAACCAACTGATTTCAGGTCCAGTCCAATTTAATTCCTACATTGAGCCCCTGGTCCCTGATAGTTTCCCTGAGGAAGACCAAATGCTGGTGACTACAGAAGCAGGACAAGAAGGAAAATCAGTAGAAGAATGGTGCTCTTCACAGTTCTTTGAGTTCTTAGATTTTGCTCTCTCTTGTCCCTCTTTTGAGGCATTAACAGCAGTTCCCCAGGACTCTGAGTCACATCTTAGGCTGGGCACTAGGCCAGAAAAGAATATGAAGCTGAGGGGAGTTTCTGGAATGCCAAAGTCAAGAACATAAACTAAGGTGAGAACCATTCCATAACCAGGTGCCAACCCAGGAACTCCTACATCTAGTGAACCCACTGCCGTTGAGCCAATTCCGACTCATAACATCTAGTGAAGCCAAGTGTTATTATAAAAGCCTCAGGTTCATATCCAGCCGAGAGTCAAAGTGAGAAGAATTTTTTAAATGGTGATTCTTCATATTATTATATTGCTTGCAATTCACAAAGTGCTTTTATGATGTAAGTTGTCATATTTGATATTAACAATTAGCCCAGAAGATCTCACACATATGATTTCCATTTTATAGATGATGAAACTATTGCCCAGAAATGCTCAGTGATGTGCCCAGTGTCACACAGCTTATAAATCCAGGGACAAGGCTTAAGTCCAGATACCCTGATTCTAACTTCAGTTGTGAAGGAAGAGAGAGTGCTGCCCCAGGCTGCCTGATTTACAACTTGAAGAGAAATCTCTGAAAAGAAAAATAAAATAATGCCACTCAAGCCTCTCCCTGCAGACTCTCTTGCTTGGAAAACTGAGCTCAAAACTATGTTTTTGTCTTTTCATTTTCTTTTTTTTTAACTTTTATTGAGCTTCAAGTGAATGTTTACAAATCAAGTTAGACTGTCACATATAAGTTTATATACTCCGTACTCCCACTTGCTCTCCCCCTAATGAGTCAGCCCTTCCAGTCTCTCCTTTCGTGACAATTTTGCCAGCTTCCAACTCTGTCTATCCTCCCATCCCCCCTCCAGACAGGAGATGCCAACACAGTCTCAAGTGTCCACCTGATATAAATATCTCACTCTTCATCAGCATCTCTCTCCTACCTACTGTCGAGTCCCTTTCACGTCTGATGAGTTGTCTTCGGGAGTGGTTCCTGTCCTGGGCCAAGCACCAACTAGTTCTTCTGGTCTCAGGATGATGTAGGTTTCTGGTTCATGTGGCCCCTTCTGTCTCTTGGGCTCTTAGTTATCGTGTGATCTTGGAGTTCTTCATTCTCCTTTGATCCAGGTGGGTTGAGACCAACTGATGCATCTTAGATGGCCGCTAGTTAGCATTTAAGAACCCAGACACCACATTTTAAAGTGGGATGCAGAATGTTTTCATAATAGAATTATTTTGCCAATTGACTTAGAAGTCCCCTTAAGCCATGGTCCCCAAACCCCCGCCCTTGCTCTGCTGATCTTTGAAGCATTCAGTTTATCCTGGAAACTTCTTTGCTTTTGGTCCAGTCCAGTTGAGCTGACCTTCCATGTATTGAGTATTGTCCTTCCCTTGACCTAAAGCAGTTCTTATCTACTAATTAATTAGTAAAAAACCCTCTCCCACCCTCCCTCCCTCCCCTCCTCGTAACTGCAAAAGTATGTGTTGTTCTCAGTTTATACTATTTCTCAAGATCTTATAATAGTGGTCTTATACAATATTTTTCCTTTTGCCTCTGACTAATTTCACTCAGCATAATGCCTTCCAGGTTCCTCCATGTTATGAAATGTTTCACAGATTCGTCACTGTTCTTTATCGATGCATAGTATTCCATTGTGTGAATATACCACAATTTATTTACCCATTCATCTGTTGATGGACACCTTGGTTGCTTCCAGCTTTTTGCTATTGTAAACAGAGCTGCAATAAACATGGGTGTGCATATATCTGTTTCTGCGAAGGCTCTTGTTTCTCTAGGGTATATTCCGAGGAGTGGGATTTCTGGGTTGTATGGTAGTTCTATTTCTGACTGTTTAAGATAACGCCAGATAGATTTCCAAAGTGGTTGTACCATTTGACATTCCCACCAGCAGTGTATAAGAGTTCCAATCTCTCTGCAGCCTCTCCAACATTTATTATTTTGTGTTTTTTGGATTAATGCCAGCCTTGTTGGAGTGAGATGGAACCTCATCGTAGTTTTCATTTGCATTTCTCTAATGGCTAATGATCGAGAGCATTTGCTCATGTATCTGTTAGCTGCCTGAATATCTTCCTTAGTGAAGTCCGTGTTCATATCCTTTGCCCACTTCTTGATTGGCTTATTTGTCTTTTTGTGGTTGAGTTTTGACAGAATCATACAGATTTTAGAGATCAGGCGCTGGTCAGAGATGTCAGAGCTGAGAATTCTTTCCCAATCTGTAGGTGGTCTTTTTACTCTTCTGGTGAAGTCTTTAAATGAGCATAGGTGTTTGATTTTTAGGAGCTCCCAGTTATCTGGTTTCTCTTCGTCATTTTTGGTAATGTTTTGTATTCTGTTTATGTCTTGTATTAGGGCTCCTAGGGTTGTCCCTATTTTTTCTTCCATGATCTTTATCGTTTTAGTCTTTATGTTTAGGTCTTTGATCCACTTGGAGTTAGTTTTTGTGCATGGTGTGAGGTATGGGTCCTGTTTCATTTTTTTGCAAATAGATATCCAGTTATGCCAGCACCATTTGTTAAAAAGACTATCCTTTCCCCAATTAACTGACACTGGGCCTTTGTCAAATACCAGCTGCTCATATGTGGATGGATTTATATCTGGGTTCTCAATTCTGTTCCTTTGGTTTATGTGTCTGTTGTTGTACCAGTACCAGGCTGTTTTGACTACTGTGGCTGTATCATATGTTCTAAAATCAGGTAGAGTGAGGCCTCCCACTTTCTTCTTCTTTTTCAGTAATGCTTTACTTATCCGAGGCTTCTTTCCCTTCCATATGAAGTTGGTGATTTGTTTCTCTATCACATTAAAAAATCATATTGGAATTTGGATCGGAAGTGCATTGTATGTATAGATGGCTTTTGGTAGAATAGACATTTTTACTACGTTAAGTCTTCCTATCCTTGAGCAAGGTATGTTTTTCCACTTAAGTATGTCCTTTTTAATTTCTTGTAGTAGTGTTTTGTAGTTTTCTTTGTATAGGTCTTTTACATCTTTGGTAAGATTTATTCCTAAGTATTTTATCTTCTTGGGGGCTACTGTGAATGGTATTGATTTGGTGATTTCCTCTTCGATGTTCTTTTTGTTGATGTGGAGGTATCCAAGTGATTTTTGTATGTTTATCTTATAACCTGAGACTCTGCCAAACTCTTCTATTAGTTTCAGTAGTTTTCTGGAGGATTCCTTAGGGTTTTCTGTGTATAAGATCATGTCATTTGCAAATAGAGATAATTTTACTTCCTCCTTGCCAATCCAGATGCCCTTTATTTCTTTGTCTAGCCTAATTGCTCTGGCTAGGACTTCTAGCACAATGTTGAATAAGAGCGGTGATAAAGGGCATCCTTGTCTGGTTCCCGTTCTCAAGGGAAATGCTTTCAGGTTCTCTCCATTTAGAGTGATGTTGGCTGTTGGCTTTGTATAAAATAGATGCCCTTTATTATGTTGAGGAATTTTCCTTCAATTCCTATTTTGGTGAGAGTTTTTATCATGAATGGGTATTGGACTTTGTCAAATGCCTTTTCTGCATCAATTGATAAGATCATGTGGTTTTTGTCTTTTGTTTTATTTACATGGTGGATCACATTACTGGTTTTTCTAATATTAAACCAGTCTTGCATACCTGGTATAAATCCCACTTGGTCGTGGTGAATTATTTTTTTGATATGTTGTTGAATTCTATTGGCTAGAATTTTGTTGAGGATTTTTGCATCTATGTTCATGAGGGATATAGGTGTGTAATTTTCTTTTTTTGTGATGTCTTTACCTGGTTTTGGTATCAGGGAGATGGTAGCTTCATAGAATGAGTTAGGTAGTATTCCGTCATTTTCTATGGTTTGAAATACCTTTAGTAGTAGTGGTGTTAACTCTTCTCTGAAAGTTTGGTAGAACTCTGCAGTATAGCCATTCGGGCCAGGGCTTTTTTTGTTGGTAGTTTTTTGATTACCTTTTCAATCTCTTTTTTTGTTATGGGTCTATTTAGTTGTTCTACTTCTGATTGTGTTAGTTTAGGTAGGTAGTGTTTTTCTAGGAATTCATCCATTTCTTCAAGGTTTGCAAATTTGTTAGAGTACAGTTTTTCATATAATCTGATATGATTCTTTTAATTTCAGTGGGGTCTGTTGTGATGTGGCCCTTCTCGTTTCTTATTCGGGTTATTTGTTTCCTTTCCTGTATTTCTTTAGTCAGTCTGGCTAATGGTTTATCAGTTTTGTTAATTTTTTCAAAGAACCAGCTTTTGGCTTTGTTAATTTTTTCCATTGTTTTTCTGTTCTCTATTCATTTAGTTCAGCTCTAATTTTTATTATTTGTTTTCTTCTGGTGCCTGATGGATTCTTTTGTTGCTCGCTTTCTATTTGTTCAAGTTGTCAGGACAGTTCTCTGATTTTGGCTCTTTCTTCTTTTTGTATGTGTGCATTTATCGATATAAATTGACCTCTGAGCACTGCTTTTGCTGTGTCCCAGAGGTTTTGATACGAAGTATTTTCATTCTCATTGCATTCTATGAATTTCCTTATTCCCTCCTTCCTGTCTTCTATAACCCAGTCTTTTTTCAGGAGGGTATTGTTCAGTTTCCAAGTATTCGATTTCTTTTCCCTAATTTTTCTGTTATTGATTTCCACTTTTATGGCCTTGTGGTCTGAGAAGATGCTTTGTAATATTTCGATGTTTTGGATTCTGCAAAGATTTGTTTTATGACCTAATATGTGGTCTATTCTAGAGAATGTTCCATGTGCGCTATAAGAAAAAGTATACTTTGCAGCAGTTGGGTGGAGTGTTCCGTACAAGTCAATGAGGTCAAGTTGGTTGATGGTTGTAATTAGGTCTTCCGTGTCTCTATTGAGCTTCTTACTGGATGTCCTGTCCTTCTCCAAAAGTGGTGTGTTGAAGTCTCCTACTATAATTGTGGAGGTGTCTATCTCACTTTTCAGTTCTGTTAAAATTTGATTTATGTATCTTGCAGCCCTGTCATTGGGTGCATAAATATTTAATATGGTTATATCTTCCTGGTCAATTGTCCCTTTTATCATTATGTAGTGTCCTTCTTTATCCTTTGTGGTGGATTTAAGTTTAAAGTCTATTTTGTCAGAAATTAATATTGCTACTCCTCTTCTTTCTTGCTTATTGTTTGCTTGATATATTTTTTTCCATCCTTTGAGTTTTAGTTTGTGTCTCTAAGTCTAAGGTGTGTCTATTGTAGGCAGCATATAGATGGATCGTGTTTCTTTATCCAGTCTGAGACTCTCTGTCTCTTTATTGGTGCATTTAGTCCATTTATATCCAGGGTAATTATAGATAAGTAAGTGTTTAGTGTTGTCATTTTGATGCCTTTTTATGTGTGTTGTTGACAATTTCATTTTTCCACTTACTTTTTTGTGCTGAGATGTTTTTCTTTGTAAATTGTGTGATCCTCATTTTCATAGTATTTGACTTTATGTTTGCTGAGTCGTTACATTTTTCTTGGTTTTTATTTTGAGTTATGGAGTTGTTATACCTCTTTGTGGTTACCTTAATATTTACCCCTATTTTTCTAAGTAAAAACCTAACTTGTGTTGTCCTATATCGCCTTGTTTCCCTCTCCATATGGCAGTTCTATGCCACCTGTATTTAGTCCCTCTTTTTGATTATTGTGATCTTTTACATATTGACTTCAATGATTCCCTGTTTTGAGGGTTTTTTTTTTTTAATTAATCTTAAATTGTTTTTGTAATTTCTCTATTTGATTTGATATCAGGATGTTCTGTTCTGTGACCTTGTGTTGTGCTGGTATCTGATATTATTGATTTTCTGACTAAACAATTTCCTTTAGTATTTCTTGTAGCTTTGGTTTGGTTTTTGCAAATTTTCTAAGCTTGTGTTTATCTGTAAATATCTTAATTTCGCCTTCATATTTCAGAGAGAGTTTTGCTGGATATACGATCCTTGGCTGGCAGTTTTTCTCCTTCAGTGCTCTGTATATGTCGTCGCATTGCCTTCTTGACTGCATGGTTTCTGCTGAGTAGTCTGAACTTATTCTTATTGATTCTCCCTTGAAGGAAACCTTTCTTTTCTCCCTGGCTGCTTTTAAAATTTTCTCTTTATCTTTGGTTTTGGGAAGTTTGATGATAATATGTCTTGGTGATTTTCTTTTTGGATCAATCTTAAATGGGATTCGATGAGCATCTTGGATAGATATCCTTTCATCTTTCATGATGTCAGGGAAGTTTTCTGTCAGTAGATCTTCAACTATTCTCTCTGTGTTTTCTGTCTTCCCTCCCTGTTCTGGGACTCCAATCACACGCAAGTTATCCTTCTTGATTGAGAGTCCCACATGATTCTTAGGGTTTCTTCTTTTTTTTTAATTTTTTATCTGATTTTTTTTCAGCTATATTGGTGTCAATTCCCTTGTCCTCCAGGTCCCCCACTCTGCATTCCAATTGCTTGATTCTGCTTCTCTGACTTCCTATTGAGTTGTCTAATTCTGTAATTTTACTGTTAATCTTTTGGATTTCTGAATGCTGTCTCCCTGTGGAT
The DNA here is from genome assembly GCF_024166365.1 of Elephas maximus indicus. Classification (NCBI taxonomy): domain Eukaryota; kingdom Metazoa; phylum Chordata; class Mammalia; order Proboscidea; family Elephantidae; genus Elephas; species Elephas maximus. The sequence continues at coordinate 55,889,078 of NC_064835.1, forward strand.
TCTTGCAGCTTATTAATTTTTCCACTATGTTCTTGAATAATCTTTTTGAGTTCTTCAACTGCTTTATCAGTATGTTCCTTGGCTTTTTCTGTAGATTGCCTTATTTCATTTCTGAGGTCATCCCTGATGTCTTGAAGCATTCTGTAAATTAGTTTTTTATATTCTGCATCTGGCAATTCCAGGATTGTATCTTCATTTGGGAAAGATTTTGATTCTTTTGTTTGGGGGTTTGTAGAAGCTGTCATGGTCTGCTTCTTTATGTGGTTTGATATCGCCTGCTGTCTCCGAGCCATGACTAACATATTGTAGTGATTTATTCTATGTTTGCTCACTGAGTCTTATCTTGTTTTGTTTTCTTTCAATATACGTGGATGGGCTACTAGATTGTGCTGTCTTGATTGTTGTAGCCCTTGACTTACTTATGACCTATTACCAGCTGGTTTGGGCTGTTGCCAGATATATATGCCTGAGTCTATTCACTATTCTTGAGTAGAATCTGATTTGGGGTCATCAAGTGTGTGCTGCACCCTAACACCTATCCACCTTGAGAAGTAGTGGTGATAGTTGTGTGTACCAGATTCTATTAGCAGCTGGGGTTCACACTCCAGGGGGGGCAGGATGCTGACAGGCTTCCCCCAAGTGTCAGTGAGGTAGGTGTGTCTCTATTCCTAAACCACCTTGGTGGGAGGGCTCTGCAGCTGTGCCTTAGGCCCCCAATGCAAGTACCTCTACAGATTGGTAGTTGTCACCCTCCTTAGACCCCTAAGGCAAGAGGCTAGGTGGTCTGGGGGGAGCTTCAGCCCTCAGTTCCCTGTTGTGGGTCAGTTAGGTCTCTGTTGAATACACAGAGATATCAGACCTGGGAAACTTGTTTTTCCAGTAAATCCGCTAAAAAAAAAATGCAGTCAGATCCCTATCAGAAATGCCTTTGCATTATAATAGCCACCTTGTTCCCTGTAGGGATGAAAGCCCGAGATATGGATCACATATGCTTGGCTGGAGCTGGTTCTGTGTTTTTAGTCCAATTAGGGAAGGATTTTTGGTCCCTGGGTTTTTTGTGGTTGCTTCTCTGAGGCCAGAAGAATGGGTTAGGAAAAGACCAAAAAAAAAGGGAGAAGAAAAGCCGCAGAGCCGTTCTCCCTCTGGCTCAGGAAATTCCAATGTTAATGAAGCCGCCTCGGAAGGGGAGGGGAGGGTTCAGAAAAACGGGAGAGAGTAGCACCCCGGAATATAGACAAAGTTACTTATCTTGCTTGGGATGACTATTTTATCTGAGATTCCCGAGGGGTGTGTCGTCTATGTGTGCTGGCTGGGTAGAAATTGCCCCCGAGGGTCTGGCCCGTAGAAGCCGCGGTCAGTTCCTCTGCTGCCAGTCCAAAGCCCAGCATCAAGGTTCCACGGCTGGGATGCTGCACTCCCGGCTCCAAAATCAGTCGCTGCCTCCCGGGGACTTCTCCTCCCGCCAGCCGCTTTGCTGCGCCCTCCACGCGGACCGGCTGGGCCCCCTCCCGGGGTCAGTTCAGGGGGGTAGGTCTGCACCCCGTTTTTGCGCCGTGACAGGATGCCATGCTCAGCTCTCCTGTGCCCAGTCCTAAGCCCGGCGCCAAGGTTCCCCAGCTGGGACACTGTACTCCCAGCTCCAAAACCAGTCGCTGCCTCCCAGGGACTTCTCCTCCCACCAGCCGTGTCGCCTTGCCACCCGCGTGGACCAGCTGGGCCCCCTCTTGAGGTCAGTTCAATGGGCTGTGCCCCTTTTTTTGCACCATCACCAGATGTGTTCAGCTCCCCTGAGCCCAGTCCTAAGTCCGGCGCCAAGGTTACCTGACTGGGACGCTGGCTCCAGGCTCTGAAAACAGTCGCTGCTTCCCCGTAGTTGTTCGTTCTCCGTCTCTGTCACTCAGGTCAACTCTTTAAATCTGTGTTTGTTGTTCGGGGTTCGTAGATTGTCATGTATGTGATCGATTCACTTGTTTTTCCGAGTCTTTGTTGGAAGAGGGATCCGAGGTAGCGTCTACCTAGTCAGCCATCTTGGCCCCCCTAGCATTGCCATCTTACTGATACATTCACTTACAAGTTAATTTTTTTAAATATTTTTTGCATGATACACTTTAGAAAATTATTCCTTGAGGTAGGAAACTGAGTCTTTGATAGAAAAAATAAATTACAGGAATTTACACAACTAGTAAGTGACATAAGCAGGCAGGAACCAAGGAGTAAGAAGTACAAGGTGAGTCTGGTTTTCAAGATGAATTGGTAGTGAACGTGCTTCTCTTAAGGCATGAAGCTCTTTAAGCGTAAATACCAGTCTGCCTTAGCATCCCTTCCTATTCCTTAAAGGAGTGAGAGCTGGAGCCTATTCATAGGCTAGTGTCCAGTTCTCTTGCCTAGGACTGGATACTTAATAGTGATGATTGTGTCATTAATGGCTTGTGTGTTAATAGTTGGTCTCATTAATAACCTGTGTGTATTAATATGCTTAATCACCCAATACAAGCTGTTCAGTATGAAGGTATAATTTATATAAAACCCAAACCAAACCCATTGCTGTCGAGTTGATTCCGACTCATAGTGACCCTATAGGACAGAGTAGAACTGCCTCATAGAGTTTCCAAGGAGCACCTGGTGAATTCAAACTGCTGATCTTTTGGTTAGCAGCCGTAGCACTTAACCACTATGCCACCAGGATTCCCATAATTTATGTATAACGTATAAAATCTAGGAAGCCACAAGAGTCATCCATCAATCTTTCAGTCAGTGATATCTAGGCATCCAACAGGCAAGCACAGCTGAACACTATGTAAATTCTTTATAGTTGAAGAAGTTATTTCACTTATCCTGTCTTATATAATCTTCGCAACAAACTGGTGAGCGCGGAGAGCAGGTTTTCTGTTCTTATTTTATGGAGGAAGAAACTGAAACTGAGTCTGAGCGGCTCATCCAAGCTCACACAGGTGTTATGTGGCAGTAAGGATGCTTAAACCCCCACAATCTGATGCCTGGGCCAGGGCACACTTCACAACACAATGTATCTGGTGAGTGGGACACACACATACATACGCATGCAACATCTAGCTCCTAACCTCAAGGGGCATTCTTCCTGAGAGATGTGACTCACACCAGTGTAATAATTAATACTGGAAATCACCAAAATGCTGTCTGAGTGTGGAGTGTGTGCGAATTGAAGGGAAAGAGGCCTGGATCAAGGTGGGCTGGATGTTCAGAGAAGACTTCATTCTAAAGATAGAACTTGAACTGAACTTTGAAAGATTGACACCATTTGGAGAGGAAGAAGGCAGAGAAGAGCGAATTCCAGGAAACAAGGTTTCAGGTAATTTTTAGAAGTATCCCAATAAACTCTTTAGACCCATTTGCTGATTCAGTCCTCTAGTGAAAACACAGCACTTCTCTTAGACCAATTCTGCAGCCCATCCTTATTTTGTTTCAATTGCCTTAATCAACAGTATAAACTCCAACCTTCTGAAGAAGAAACCACATTAGCCTTTTACACCCTTGCGCTTAATCTTACAAAAGGATTTCCTTCCAATTGTGGTAATGTTTTTCTTCTCATTCTCCTGGACTGAGATGAGAACTTCTGTCTCTAGCATGAAATCCAAATCCTAAGCTTAATTAGAAATAGAGTACCAAGCTTTATTCTAATCTTCCCCAAACACCAAAATGTAGTTGGAAATATTTTTACACCTACAAGTGCATATCCCTCAAGTTCTCTTCCAGGTTTTCATGCCATCCAACACAATCAAAATGTTTTATAACATTGAGTGTAAAGATCCTAAAACATACTTACAGCATAAGCTCTCTGGTGATAGAAGGTGGATAGTATGTATAGAGAGATGGGATTTGGACCACAAAGTTCTACACCTGTGGCATCATCAGAGGCTTTTTTCTGCTCCAGGCATATTTATTTACTAGTGTGCCGCAAGATCATTTAGCGTGTTGTCTTAGAGTTATGGGCAAAAAGATCCCTCTAAGAATCCATGTTTTAGGAGAAACAGGCTCAGCTTTCCAATTGACTTGTGAATAAGAAGGCTGGGGTGGAGCAAAAAGGAATAGAGCTTCCTAAAAAAATTCACTGGGCAGAGATGTATGACATTCTCTCTCTTCTGTAACCTCTTACTTTCTGTGTCCTAGTTCTACAAATCTTTGCTCTCAGGGGGTTGTCAAATAAACTCTTAACTGTTAATCCAGGTGCTAGCTAACAGCGATGAATACCTTCTAGAGGTAAGTGAATTTTTATATTAAGCTGAAAGAATACAGAGACTTAAATCTCAACAAATACGTAATGGTTGGAATTACAAGGGTGGAGCTGAAGTTTTGGAGCATGGGGATTTACTTGCCCAAAGCCGTGTCAAATTAAGTAATTTAGATGGACACATACCCTGCTGATAGCTATTGCCAGTCATGCTACAGAGAGGTTAACATGGTAAATTCACTGTAAGCAGCAGCCTTATGTTTGGAAAAGATTAAAGTAAAGCTTTACAGCCAGACTTGAGATAAGCTTGTGGATTTGAGATAAGAATGTGGATTTGAAAAAGGATGCAAAATTACTGTTTAGAATTGGAAGTTCTCTTCGCTTGGAAACATTCCCTTCTGTTGGCCAAGAAAAGAAAAGAGAATAATGAGAGACCAGGAGATACACATTCCTGCCCTTGATATGAAGGAAAATGACTAGGACAGTGGAGCACAGAGAATGTCAGTATGCTGACGAAGGTGTCTTAATTAAATACAAACAAGTCCAGGGAAGGATGTTAAAATAATCTGGGAGAGTTGCTGATTCAACTATCTTATTAATAGCTGCCTGTAGCTTTTAGTGATTTACATGCAATGTTTATCTTATTTCAATGATGAGACAGTTATTATAATTGTTGCTGATAAAATAAAAGATTGAAGTTTGAAAAAATTTACCAAGGACAAGCCAATAAATCATGTCTCAACATTTATTACCAAGGAGTGATAAATACAGCTCCCCAACTGCAAGAATGATAATTCATACTCACCTGGATTTCTGAAGATTTTACCTACAAATGGTAAGGGTAAATAAAGCTATGAAGGTATCAATTGTGAGACCATACTTGATTCTCCATGAGGAAGAGAAACACTTTAAATATGGTTCTCCCTCCAGACGTTAGGCATGTATTCAAATGTAATGGGACACCAGGACAGTCTCCTGAGAAGGATTTCTTCCATAAGGAGACAGCTATATTCTACTTTCCCAAAGCATATTCCTTATGAGGCTAATTAAGTGTTATATGACATAAGAATGAAATCTCCTACCTCCCCGTTTCTGAAAGTGAGTTTCTGGATATGTTAATTGGCTGTATACTGAAATAGTGTTCCAAAATCAAATCATTATGGGAAACAATAATTGAAACTAAGTTGTATCTGTCACCTATTGCTGTGTAATGAATCATCCCAAAACTTAGCGGCTTAAAGCACAAACTTTTTGGTTACTCACCATTCTGTGGATCAGCAATTTGGGCTGAGTTCAGCTGCTGGGTTCTTCTGCTGGTCATATCTATGGCCACTCATGTGGTACAGTCATCTGGCGGCTTGACTGGAGCTGGGTGGTCTACCATGGCCTCACTTACGTATCTGGTTATCAAGCGGGCCTCTCTCTCCATGTGGTCCCTCATCCTGAAAAAGACTAGCCCAGCTTCTTCACATGATATTTAGAGAGGTTCAAGAGCGTGAGAAGAGAAGCTAAAGACACAGCCATGATTATTAGCGTCTCCTCCACCTTCGCTAGCCTGAGAATTTGTCCCTTGGTCAAATCATTCATGCAATATTAACTTAAATTGTTTATAGGAGTATTCCAGACTTAAAATAAATGAGAAATTGATTGTCTTAGGGTTCTCTAGAGAAACAGAACCAGTGAGATGTATGTGTGTATGTGTATATATATAATCAAAACCACTGCTGTAGGGTCGATTCTGACTCACAGTGACCCTATAGGACAGAGAAGAACTGCCCTATGGGGTTTCAAATCCTGTAGATCTTTACAGAAGCAGACTGCCACATCTTTCCCCTGTGGAGCAGCTAGTGGGTTTGAACTGCTGACCTTCTAGTTAGCAGCTCAGCACTTTAACCACTGTGCCACTAGAGATCCTTTATATATATGAGTGTGTATATATACTTACAGAGAGAGAGAGAGAGAGAGCACCCTGGTGGCACAGTTGATAAGAGCTATGGCTGCGAACCAAAAGGTTGGCAGTTCAAACCCACCAGCTGCTCCTTGGAAACCCTATGGGTCAGTTCTGCTCTGCCCTTTAGGGTCAGTATGAGTTGGAATTGACTCGAAGGCAACGGATTTGGGTTTTTGTTTTGGTAGACATATATACAGTGTACATATGTACAGAGATTGAGAGAGAGTGAGAGAGATTTACTTCAAGGGACTGACTCACATGAATGTGGGGACTGGCAAGTCTACAATTCATAGGTCAGGTGACAGGCTGAAGTCTCCTGCTGGTTCATGGGATTGTAAAGGGCTGACAAGTCCAAATCTGTAGGTCAGGCAGGAGATTTGAGACTTAAGCAGACTTGCATCACAAGGTCTGTAGGTCAGGCAATGGGAAGAGTGGAGAGAGAGCGAGTTCTGTCAAAATATCTACGATCTGAAGGCAAAACACAATACTCAGGAAATTCTCATTTCGACTGATTGATTGATTACATTATGGAAAGTGATTGTATTACATTACATTGTGAAACAGCATCTAGTTTAGTATTTGGGCAAACCGCTGAGGACCATAGCCTACCTAAGTTGACAATAAAATTAACTTTCACACTGACCAAGATTACTGTGCAATGGACGAACACCTTCGCCTCATTATTAAGATAGCTTCTTGAGGGATGAGATTCAGCTGCACCAGAGAGTAAGCACTAACAGAACACCTTTGAGGGAAATACATGACTTGCAAGGTAGAAGAGTTGAAATGACTTCAGAATTTATGTCTTTCCAGAGCTGAAGTAATCCTCAGCCACTCAGCCTTTTCTCTCATGCCTATTTGGGTTATAAATGTGAAGTAATTTTTGGACATTGGAAGTTGTGCCTTTAAGTCATGCTGAGTTATCCTGCATGTTATGTTGTTATCTGTCTTTTTAAAAAGTAAAGTTGACTCGGATGTAGCCTTTCACCTCTGACTTTTGTATTTTGAACAGCCACAGCTCTTGTTCAAACTAAGTGGGAGCTGTAGATGGCAGGGTTCTTTTTGTCTGGAATTAGCCATTTAAGCTTTTGAACTTTGTGAAGTATCAATGGCCTTTCTTATAATGCCCATGTCAGTTCTAGTCTCCATCCATCTTGACGCCTCTGCAGCATTTTGGACTTAACCATCTTTGTCCTGTGGATTTCTTCCCTCCTTAAATTCTATGACATTGTTCTGGATCTTCTCTTATAAAGATGACACCATATTATTTGAGTATGTCCCCTCTCTTAACTGAGCATTCTTTCAAGGTGCAATTCTTTCTTCTTTTCTTCCTAACTACTTGCCCCTCAGAGAGGTGACTCATGCATATTGCCTTGCTACTTTTCTATTGTTATGTAACAAATTTCCACAACTTAGCTGCTTAAAACAATAACCATTTATTATCTCACTATTTCCACTAATCAGGAGTCTGGGCACAACTGAGCTGCATCCTCTGCTCAGGATCTCAGGTTTCAACCAAATGATCAAATTGTCAGTCACAGTTATGATCTTATCTGAAACTCGAGGTCCTCTTCCAAGCTATCTCAGGTTGTTTGCAGAATTCATTTCTTTGCAGCTAAGGGACACATGATGACTTACTTTTTTAGACCCATAAGTAAAGAGAGAGAGTCTCTGCTACTTTGAGTCTCTCACTTCTAGACACTCCTTTAAAGTATTCAACTGATTAAGAACCACTTAGCAATCTTAATTATATCTGCGAAATTTCTTCACCTTAGCCATACTCTGTTGATTATAAGCAAGTTATAAGTCCTACTGATACACACAAGGAAGGGACAAGAGGAGCAGAAATCATGGGGGCTATCTTAGAATTTTATCTACCACAATACTAAAAGTACCATATTGGTGCTGATGATTCCAAAACTGGTATGTCCACTGAGCTCAAGGATATTTCCAAATACTAGATTCTGATTTAAAATAGTGCCTGGTTGGCAGTTATTGTTACAGCATCTCTCAATTTTTTTGCAGAAATGCTTATGCATAAAGTATATAAGAAAAAAATATATCACAAGAGCTCCCAAACCTAAAAATAACAGCAGCAGAAGAATCAGGAAAAAATTCCACTAAGTACAAGGCTTCTAGAGTAAGCTTGGTGAATGCAAATACTAATGTCTATTTGATTTTGGGAGTATATCTGCTAGACTGAAAAAACAAAAAGAAATAAAGAAAATACTTAGATTGTCCCTCTATCCATGCCCTAACTATGGAACTAGGGTTTATGCCGATCAGAGAACTAGGCAACTATCCTTAGACTGCTTGAGTTCTGCTTTTGATGTTGCCGATACGTGTTGGTGCTCTTTTTCTGTATTTATTCAGAAAAATAGGGCAAGACTTTTGATGGCACAGTTATACCCTAAAAACAATAGTTCACAAGTAGAATTCTTCAGAAAAAGGAGGAAATAGTAAAACTGCTAGTAACAGTGCAGATTGGAGATGGTGGCTCCCATTCAGAGTGTTAGCAAACCAGGTACATAGTAGAAGATTTCCTCTTAATCTGGCTAGATAAACGCATGCTAGACATTGGATACTTACACTTAAAATAATGCCTATAACCTTGACTTCAAGCTGTAGCTCTGAGAAGAAGCTATTCCTAACCAAGGTCTAGCACTCTGTCTCTCTCCAAAAGTGAGGGGGCAAAGGGACGACTCTGTTAGTGCATATCTAAACATACCACATCACAAGATCAGGGATCCATCACCCTCCTCAAGACTTAGAGGAAGAACATACTTTGGAAAATATGTCATGTCATAGGAACCACGATATTCAGAAGGCTGACTGGTTTCCTCATATGTGAGAAGCCATGCCAACTATATAGATGCATTGCTTCCAAGGAAGTTTTTTTGTTTCTGTTTTAATATCCTGTTAGTTATGTTTCTCATTCATCTTCCCTTTAAACTGTACTCCTACCTTTGCCTCATTTTACATTAGATCATTCTGTCTCCATAGGCATCTTTGCCAATAGAACAATTCAGCAATTTAGGGCTTATGCAATGCCCTCTTTGTTTCAAAAATATTTTTGTTTATAACAAACATTGCATTTTAATTTCCTCTAGAGTGTCGAACCAGCACATGAGTTACAATATGTTAAAAGAGAACTTACTTTTTTCACTCAAATCATCTCTACTTCCCAAGTTCTCTATTACTGGAAAATGTGTTATTCTTCTGGCAATTACTTTAAAACTCACAGGCTTAAACCCTCAGAATCTTCTTTGACTTTGACCTCTATGCCACTCACTCCATTCCATTACCAATTATTGTTAAGCTTTACTACTTTTTTTTTTTTGACAAGTATTACGCAGACAGTTGGATCATTCGTGCTTACATTAACATGTCATTAGAATCATTGGTCTATGCATGGCCCTCTTTTTATTTGCTTTTCTTTTCACTCCTAGATCATACTCTGGTTTTCCTTCTCTGCTCCCATCATAGATACACACTCTAAAGGGTTTGTAAACCAAACTTCTTGTCATTAAGTCGGTTCCGACTCATAGAGACCCTGTAGAACAGGGTAGAACTACCTCATAGGGTTTCCAAGGAGCAAAAGCTGATCTTTTGGCTAGCAGCCAAACTTTTAACCACTATGCCACTAGGGTTTCCAAAGGGTTTGATAGATGTCTCTAAATATTCAAGTATCCTTATAAAATATGCAGTGCTATGTGTATGGATTTAATGTATATACATGTTATGAGCTATAGAATTTGTTTTGTTTTTTCTTAAACTAAATGTTGATTTTATGGTCTATGGAAGCACACCATGGATATTTTCTTGATTCTGACTGCATCAAAGATGATGTGTTTTGGATCTACCTTATTTTCTGTATTAATCCTCCTAGTGATAGGCACCGTATTTCATTCAATAAAAACATAAACAAATATCCTTATGGCAGTCTTCATACAGTCATGGGTCATGGCAAGGAGTCACATACACTGTCTTGGTCATCTAGGGCTGCTGTAACAGAAATACTGCAAGTAAATGGTTTTAACAAAGAGAAATTTATTTCCTTACAGTAAAGAAGGCTAAAAGTCCAAATTCAGGGCATCAACTCCAGGGGAAGGCTCTCTCTCTCTGTTGGCTCTTGAGGAAGGTCCTTGTCCTCAATTTTCCCCTGGTCAAGGAGCTTCTCAGAGGCAGAGACCCTGGGTCCAAAGGATGCGCTCTGCTCCAGATGCTGCTTTCTTGGTGGTATGAGGTCCCCTTCTGTGCTTCCTTCCCTTTCCTTTTATCTCTTAAGAGATAAAAGGTGGTGCAGGCCACACCCCAGGGAAACTCCTTTTACATTGGATCAGGTATGTGATCTGGGTAAGGGTGATGTTACAATCCTACCCTAATCCTCTTTAACATAAAATTATAATCACACTCCTACCCTTAGTCACTGTGATTTTTCCATCACTGTTAACACTCCCTTTCCCCCTCCCTTCCACCCCTAGTAACCACTAAAAAGCTTTGGTTTCTGAAAAAACCAAACCTGTTGCCATTGAGTCAATTCTAACTCATAGTGACCCTATACGTTTACTTTTTCTTATCTTTTTATATAAGTGAGGTCATACAATATTTGTCCTTTTGTGACTGACTTATTTCACTCAGCACAATGTGTTCAAGCTCCACCATATTGTAGCATGTATCAAGATTTTATTTCTTCTACTGGCTGAGTAGTATTCCAGTGTGTGTATGTACCACATTTAATTTATCCATTCATTTGTGAATGGGCATATAGGTTATTTCCACCTTTTGCCTATCGTGAATAGTATTGCAATGAACATTGGTATGTAAGTCTCTGTTTGAGTCTTTGTTTTTAAGTCTTTGGGTATTTGAATGTCCTCTTTGGTGAAACGTCTAGTCAAGTCCTTTGATTACAAGATCTTTTAATTCTATGAACTCAAGTCTATTCTCCAAAGAATGTATTAAATTTCCCCAACCAGGCTATTTTGGGACTTAATTCTGATTATTAGCATGGAGGCAATGAGGGATAAGGTAAGGAATATCTTGAGGATAACCAGCACCCTTTGTGAGATATTGTCTACAAATGTGGCATTTATATGATCTCTAACCAAACCAAAACCAAACCCAGCACCGTCCAGTCGATTCCGGCTCATAGCAACCCTATAGGACAGAGTAGAACTGTCCCATAGAGTTTCCAAGGAGTGCCTGGTGGATTCGAACTACCAAACCTTGGGTTAGCAGCTGTAGCACTTAACCACTATGCCACCAGGGTTCCTATATGATCTCTAGAGGGAGGCTATTCTCTTCTGGCAAGGAGGAAAGATTGTCATTGTTAGAAAGAAGGGTTCAGGGATATTTGAAGAATTTGAGATTTTCAGGTTGGTTCAGATTTTGACCTGTGATTTAAAAGGTAAACATCTCCTTTAAAGGTGCCACTGATGCCCTATGTATCTTAGTTTGTAAGCTGACTTCTTTAAACCCATCTTATTTTTTTATTAAAAAAATTAATAACAACTTTGTTTAGCACAATTCATATACCATAAAGTTCACCCTTTAAATTATACAATTCAGTACTTTATAGTATCCTCAAAATTGTGTATCAATCACTAATATCTAATTCCAGAGCATCTCATTAACCCAGAAAGTAACACTATACCCATTAACAATCATTCCCCAGTCTTCATTCCTTCAGCCACTGCCTACCATTAATCTAATTTTTATCTCTATGAATATCTGTATTCTGGACATTTCATATGAATGGAACCATGCAATATATAGCCTTTCATGTCTTCTTTCTTTCACTTAGCATAATGTTTCCAGCTTCAGGTATGTTGTAGTAATAACACAAATTCATTCTTTTCTATGGTCAAGTAACATTTCATTGTGTGAATTATCACATTATCTTTGTCCATTCATTAATTGATGAACATTTTGATTTTTTTTCCACAATGAATAATGCTGCTATAAACATCCACGGACAATCATTTCTGTGGGCATGTGCCTTTGATCCTCTTGGGTATATTTAATTCTCTTGACTGTAGGTAGAATTGCTGAGTTATATGGTAACAGTATGTTTAAATGGCTGAGGAACTGCTAGTCAGTCCCAGAGTGACTCCAAAATTTTACAATCCCACAAGAAGAATTTGAGGTTTCTGATTTCTCCACATTCTTTGTAATATGTGTTATTATTTGATGTTTTGATTTTAGCCAGCTTAGTGGATGTCTATAAACATTATAGACAGAAAAGAAAGCAAAGACTGAAAAGGGTCAGAAGACACTATGAAACTTGCTCTAGAGTGTAGAGTAGCTAAAGTGAATGGAAAAAAGGGTGAAGTAAAAGAGCTGAATGGAATATTTCAAAGGGCAGCCAGAGAAGACCAAATAAAGTATTTTAATGAAATGTACAAAAACCTGGAGTTAGAAAACCAAAAAAGAAGAGCATATTCGGCATTTCTCAAGCTGCAAAAACTGAAGAAAAAATACAAGCCTTGAGTTACAATGTTGAAGGATTCTACGGGCAATAAATTGAACAATGGTGGAAGCATCAAAAGAAGATGGAAGGAATATACAGAGTCACTGTACCAAAAAGAATTCGTTGTTCAGCCATTTCAGGAGGTAGTACATGATCAAGAACTGATGGTACTGGAAGAAGATGTCCAAGCTGTACTGAATGCATTGGCAAAAAACAAGGCTCCAGGAACTGACAGAATGCCAACTGAGATATTTCAACCAAGGGATAAAACACCCGAAGTGCTTACTTGTGTATACCAAGAAATTTGGAAAACAGCTTCCTTGCCAACCAACTGGAAGAGATTCATATTTGTGCCCATTCCGAAGAAAGGTGATTCAACGGAATGTGGAAATTATCAAACAATATCATTAATATCACACAGAAGTAAAATTTTGCTGAAGATCATTCAAAAGTTGTTACAGTAGCACATCTACAGGAAACTACCCAAAGTTCAAGCTGCATTCAGAAGAGGACATGGAATGAAGAATATCATTGCTGATGTCAGATGGATATTAGCTGAAAGTAGAGTATACTAGAAAAATGTTTACCTGTGTTTTATTTACTATGAAAAGACATATACTATGTGGATCATAACAAACTATGGAAAACATTGTGAAGAATGGGAATTCCAGGACACTTAATTGTGCTCATGTGGAACCTGGTCACAGACTGAGAGGCAGTCGTTCAAAACAGAGCAAGGAGATACTGCTTGGTTTAAAGTTAGAAAATGTGTGTGTCAGGGTTGTATCCTTTCACCATACTTATTCAATCTGCATGCTGAGCAAATAATTTGAAAAATGACTACATGAAGAAGAACGGGACATCAGGATTGGAAGAAGACTCATTAAGAACCTACAAAATGTAGATGATAAAATCTTGCTTGCTGAAAGTGAAGAGGATTTGATGAAGATCAAAAGACTACAGCCTTCAATATGGATTGCATCTCAACATAAAAAAAAAAAAAAGCCTCACAACTGAACCGATAAGCAATATCATGATAAGTGGAGAAAAGGTTGAAGTTGTCAAGGATTTCATTTTACTTGGATCCACTATCAATGCTCATGAAGGAAACCATGGAGAAATCAAATGATGCATTGCAGTGGGCAAATCTGCTGCAAAAGACCCCTTTAAAGTGTTAAAAAGCAATGGTGTCACTTTGAGGACTAAGGTGTGCCTGACTCAAGTCATGGTATTTTCAATCACCTCATACGCATGTGAAAGCTGGACAATGTATAAGGAAGACCAGAGAAGAATTGGTGCCTTTAAATTATGGTGTTGGCAAAGAATATTGAATGTACCATAGACTGCCAGAAGAACGAATAATTCTGTCTGGAAGAAGTATGCCCAGAATGCTCCTTAGAAGCGAGGATGGCGAGACTTCGTCTCAAGTACTTTGGACATGTTATCTGGAGGGACTAGTCCCTGGAGAAGGACATCAAGCTTGATAAAGTGGAGGGTCAGTGAAAAAGGGCAAGACCCCGCACGAGATGGATTGACACGGTGGCTGCAACAATGGGTTCAAACATAGCAAGATTGTGGGAATGGTGCAGGACCAGGCGGTGTTTTGTTCTGTTTTACATAGGGTTGTTATGAGTTGCAACTGACTCGACAGCACCTAACAACAATATATTTATACTATGTATGTAAGTATTTTTCTGTGTGTATATGTATATTTATACACACACACGTACATATAGATTTAGACCTATGTACGTATTATCAATATATATGTATAAAAAAAAACTAGTGCCATCGAGATATACATATATAAATACATATTTCTAAATTGCCAGGAGTATATCAGAACTTTGAAAAATTACCTGTGGACATCTCATTCCTTTCCTTTAAGTTTTTCCATTAGCCTTTTGTTAGTTCCAATTAGTAATGCTTCCTCAGGCAGTTGCAATGTTAAAATAATTGCTACTAGTATTTTCCTGGTGGGAGTGTTTTCCTACAAATGCCTGTAGGTCCAGAGTGATCTTTGAGTCACTTCAAATTTAGACAAACTCTGAGAATGAAGCTTTTCAGTTAGCTGCCTAAGGTAAATAGTGACAGTTCTCTGGGAATGAGACCTTTGGTATGCTCCCAAACAAGTTCTGCCCCCTCCTCCTGCTGCTAAGCTGCCACAGTTGCAAGAATGTTGGCTTCATAGGTCACTGCAGAGCTGGGAAGAGGGAGTGTAATTTGGGCAAGTAAAAATGCCATAAAGCTTGCTTTTCTGTGTTTTTTTTTTTTTTTTTTTATACAAACACTCCTCAGATTGTGACAAGACTTTGAATTCCAGAATTGTGAACAAAAAGTCATTTTGATAGTTTTTTGCCAGAGTTGTGGCATTTATGGAAGGGTGGACTTTTGGAGGTCCTTGTTCTGCAACTTCTGAAGCTGAATCTGAATTCTTATCCTTCTCTTTGGAAGTTTTCTAGTGTTATTGAGAATACCCAGGTTATTCTCAATTTTTATAATTGACATTATTACTATGGTGTTTAAATGTGGCTGGTATACAGTCTCCAAGTACCATGGTTTTCAAAGTGTTGTGCTCAGACCAACAGTATCACCATCAGCTGGAAACTTGATCAAAATGCAAACTTTTGGATTCCCATCTCAGACCTACTGAATCCAAAATTCTGGGGGTGAGTCACAGCCATCTTTATTTTAACAAGCTCTTCAGGTAATTTTCACACATGCTAAAGTTTGAGAGGAGCCCTGGTGGCACAGTGCTTTAAAAGCTTGGCTGCTAACTGAAAGGTTGGTGGTTTGAATCCACCAGCTGCTGCATGGGAGAAAGATGTGAAGTCTACTTCCATAAAAATTTACAACCTTGAAAACCCTATGGGGCAGTTCTACTCTGTCCCATAGGGCCACTATGGGTTGGAATGGACTCGACGGTAAGAGGTATGCTTTGGTTTTGGTAAAGTTTGAGAACCACTATCCTAGGGGTCAGCAAGCTCTGGCCCATTGTTCAAATCCAACCATGACCACAACCATTTGCTTAGCTTGCTTAGTCTAAGGTTCATCCCGCAATGGCAGAGTGGAGTAGTTGTGACAGAGACCATTATATCTGTAAAGCTGAAAATATTTACTAGCTGGGCCTTAACATAAAAAGTTGGCTGATCTGTCTCCCAGAACGCTGCATTCAGGTAATATCTCTTCCTAAGTAAACAAAGTACTACTGAAGTAATTTCAATGCTACTGCATGCCAGGGGTTACTCATTCCACTGAACACAAGTAACGGAGTTCATATTACTTTTGGGCAGGCGAAAACCCCATTCTAAATAAATACTCTAATTTTATATACCATAAAACGCTTCCAAACCAATTGCCTTAGTCTGAGCCCTCTAGAAAGGTGATCCCCCAAAACATACAGGAACTCACAATTTTTTTTTGAATATGTAATCTCAGAGTGGTAAAGGTAAGAGGAAAAGAGAAGTAATGCAATGCAATGTAATTGACTGGGTAAATTTGTTGGTATTATTTTACAATGCATCATGATAAGACAGCAAGATCCTCAGCCAGTGGTTTGCTTTCTTGTGTTTTAGTCTTGCATTCTGGATTTTCTGGAAGGGTGATAAAAAGGAAACACACCTTGGAGGAGTAAATAAAAGAGAGGAGGAAAGTGAGGGAGTTCAGATCCCTCGCTATCTGATAGCTAATTGGGCAAATGTTTTCCCATAGTGGGGTAACTCCTCCATGTTTCCTGGTGGAATTAAGTGGCTCTTTGGTAGCCTCTCGGGAAACCCTGGTGGATTAGTGGTTAAGAGTCCAGCTGCTAACCAAATGTTGGCAGTTCGATTCCACCAGGTGCTCCTTGGAAACTCTATGGGGCAGTTCTACTCTGTCCTATAGGTTCACAATGAGTTGGAATAGACTGGATGGCCGTGGGTTTGGTTTGCTTTTTTTTCTTTTTGGTTTGGTAGCCTCTTAGGAAGTCAGTCCTTTTTCTCATAGTGTTGTATTGCATCTGCGTCTGAAAGTGGAGGGATAGTTTAGCATTAATGAGTCACCAAATGAAAGAGAAGGAGACAGTTGGGAAAGAATGGGAAAGTGTACATAAAGTTTCTTCCCCACTACAATCATGTCGAATCATTTTTTTTTTTTAATACATAGTATTTTACTTTGGATTTTAGCATCTATATAAATTAAACACTTTCTTTAATTTTCTTTTCTTATAGAGTCCTTAATAGATATTGGAATTAGGAATTGTCATATTACCTTCATAAGTTAGATTCGTTTTCTATCCTGTGGAAAAACTGATATAAGATGGGAATTAACTGGTCTTTGGAAATTTTATAGCAGAAACTTTCAAAGTCACTTGAGTCTAAGAGGTTTTGTAGAGGTGGGTGGGAGCTGAATCTTTGCATTCTCTTCATGCACCCTAATTAGGGTCCATGTTTATAACCTTTTTAAAATTTGTTTTTGCCTCTAGTCTTTCCTCTTTTACTCTGTATTAAATGCCATAACCAATCAATGTTTTAACGTCAAATTAAAAAAATTCCATCTCACAATTTGTTCCTAAATCTTTAGTGATTTAGTATTGATGAGATAAATAAGCCTAAATTCTTAAATATTGATTTTAAGGCATTTTATTAACCAATGAACTCCCTCACTTATCTAACTCTCCTACTCCCCATCATTTGCCCTTTTCTCTAGATTGGCTGATCACATAGTTTTAAGTTTTGTTGTGGGGTAAAAACACAAAGTTCAGTAAAGCAAAAAAAAAAGTTTTATTTGGCGTATATTCAAAAGTGGAAAACAGAGATGCATACTGCCAGAACCATGTCTGCCCGAGTCCAAAAAATATTACAGAATTGGCAAGAATGGGAAAACTGACAAGCATGCTGCTAGAGCCATGTTTGCCCATGTCCTAGGAACATTACAGAATCAACAGTATATATTAACATTACAAATGAGCAAAGCCACTGAAAGCTTCACCTTTTCGCAGATCGGCTAGAAACTGCTCAATCTCTGTAATCCTCCATTTTGAAATGTCTTTCTTAACAGTCATTGGTACAGGTTTCAGTAAAAGATAGTCATGAGGGTCCTCCTTAGTCCAACAAATCTTACTGTTCACTAAATGCTGATAGAAAAGATAAGAGTGGAAGGTATGTGGGTCTTTTGTGCTGTGTTTTATGAGTTGTTTATGTGAAAATTTCCCTAAAAGATATTTTCCAAGGTTGTCTTAGCTATTGTGTTTATACCTCAGGGCCCAGTTGATGTGTCTTTGTGAGTCCTCGTGAGTCCAGCTTCAGCTGGGTTACATTCTAGGACAGGGAATAATGGCTCCAATATTATCTCCTAAATCATTATATACCTCTTTTCAGTTTTGCCTTTCGTCCCTCCACCTCGTTCTATTTCTCCTTTTTGTATCACCCTTTTCATTTTCTCCTTATCTATTCAGATTCTGGTAATTTTTCAACAATATCTCCTGCACTGTCTAACATCTCTGGCACATTACACTGTCATCATTCTGTGAATTCCTAAAGTACCATAAATAATTATAACCCTCTTTTGACCCTTAGTTTTATTTACCTTCGTATTATCTTTTGATTTCAGTTATATTGAAAACGTCTTGAGAGCACAGTTAGAATTCATTCTAGACTTACAAGCAGGTGGTTTGACAGTGTAAGCATAAGCTATGTTTTAAGCTTTTCTAAAATTGGAAATTGGTTATTGGTTTAGGAAGTAGCAGATATTAGAAAAGCATGCTTTGAGTTAGGTTGTTCATATAAACTGTAGTTGGTACTGGGAGTCAAAGTAATTGTTAGAAAAATGAATAGAAATAAATCAAGGTTTCCTACAGCTCACCCATATCCACCCCATTGAAGCAATTTTTCGATGTTGCAGAAATCTACTTGTTTCCCAAATATTCCATAAAAGTACAGCAGTTGCAGCTCAGGTTCACTTTCCCTCACCTCTTTTCTCTTATCGTCATTTATATAAAATAATGTGCACAACTATTTCTACAGTTAATTTGGATTGTTGTTGTTAGCTGCCATTGAGTTGGCCCCCAACTTATGGCACCCCCATACACAATGGAATGAAACTCTGCCTGGTCCTGCGTCATCTCCATGATTGGTTGGGGGTTGGACCATTGTGAACCACTGGGTTTTCACTGGCTGCTTTTTGGAAGTAGATTGCCAAGCCTTTCCTCCTACTTTGTCTTGTCAGAAAGCTCCACGGAAACCTGTTCAGCATAGCAACATACAAGCCACTACTGACAGATGGGTGGTGGTGAAGCATGAGAATCATTGGCTGAGAATCAAACCCAGGTCTTCCACATTTGAGTTTTTTAATAACAATTTTTTGACCCTTGGTGACTCAGTGATTAATAGCTCAGCTGCTAAACAAAAGGTCAGCAGTTCGAATCCACCAGCTACTCCTTGGAAACCCTATGGGGCAGTTCTACTCCCTCCTATAGGGTCTCTATGAGTCAGAATCAACTTGACGGCAACAAGTTTTTGGTTTGGTTTTCTTTTGACCCCTAAATGTATTTACATTTCATTTATGTTTGATTTTTTTAGTTGGATTGAAAACTCCTTGAGAGTACAGTTAGAATTCCTGCCAGACCTACAAGCAGGTGGTTTGACAGTGTGAATTTTAAGCATAAGCTATATTCTAAGTTTGTTTGAAGATGAGAATTCTACCACTAGACCACACATGCATTTAGAATCAAAAGAACCTCACGTAGAAGTATCCCTGGTTTTTGGAGCATTGCCTATGCCCTAATTCATCCATTCATTGCTTCTTTTTTTTTCCATAAATTATTTAAAAATAAAAACACGTTGGGTTCTGGATTTGGATTTCTAGGGAAACGAGGGAATAAAAACAGAAACTGGAGAGCTTGTTGTACAGAGTTGAACACAGGAGGTTGGAGATTGCTCTGTAAGAGTGAGGAAAAGTAAAAAGGGTTAAAGAATGAGTCTTAAGGAATGCTCAGAGGTAGGAGGACAAGAAAAATCTACTATTAAAAACAAAAACATACCTGGTTGTTAAAGGGATCTTTCTTATGAACCATCTTGAGAACCTTTTACTGGAGGTTCCCACCATGCAGAGCTGAATGATACTATCACAGCTGTTGGTATTCTCCAAGTGTGGTCCCCGGACAGCAGTATCAGCACTATCTGGGAACTTGGAAGTGCAAAGTCTCACCCCAGCCTACAGAATCAGAACCTCGGGGTGAAGCCCAGAAATCTGCTTTTGTAGCAAGACTTCCAGGCGATTCTGATGCACACTTATGCTTGAGAACCAGTGCTGTAACAAACCATATTTCCTGGTGTATGGAGGTAATCCGTGGGGATTCTTCTGTCCCCATGGAGAGGACCATCCTGACTGGGGATGAGATGAATATTTTCCTTCATGATTTAACAATGTGTTCTGAATGTTCTCTCTTTATTAATTGACAGAAGTATCAACCTAAAGTAGAAGTTCTTCCAGGCAAATACTGAATGTTACTACTGTTATTATTATAATTACAGTTACCAGTCATAGTATTCAGATAGCCCTTAAGACATAGGAAGAATTCCTTAAATATCTGCTGAATCAGTTCAAAGTGAGAAAAAGTCCATTGTGAGGTTTTAACCAGAAGAGTAAATTTGGCAATTTTGTATTAGGTTGGAAGGTATTCAAACCTCATCTTCTGTGTCCATGATTTCCTTCTCCAGTGTGCAGCAATGAGAAGTGAAGCGCCAATAAACGTCCCTAAAGATCTGTGATAAACTAAATCATAAAACAAATATTTAATTATGCACTGAATCCACTAAGGCATAGAAATTCTTTAGACATTTTAGAGTGATTCTAAAAACAAAAAACTAAAAAGAAGCCAAGAAAAACTCTTTTCTGGCTAAACCAGAAATTCATGCATATATACATATATATGCATATATACATACATTTTGGAAAACCTGGTGGTGTAGTGGTTAAGTGCTACGGCTGCTAACCAAAGGGTTGGCAGTTCGAATTCGCCAGGCGCTCCTTGGAAACTCTATGGGGCAGTTCTACTCTGTCCTATATGGTCACTATGAGTCGGAATCAACTCGAAGGCACTGGGTATACATACATTTCAGAAAATGGAGAAGAAACTAATAATGGTAGGGCATATTGTACATGTTAAATATATTAATTTCTAGTTGAATGAATGGATACTGTTTAATGAGTGCCTAATACATGCTGGGTCCTGTATTAAGATTGTTACATTACTTTAACACAAGGAGGCCTGTGAGGAGGTGTTAATGTATCCATTTTACAGATCAGAAACTTGAGACTTAGGGAGATTAAAGGCTTGCCCAAAGCCACTCAGGTAATACCTAGTATAGAGTTAAGACTTAACCTAATCATAAAATTAATAATAAATAAAAGCATATACAATTTACTGTTTCAATATCCTGTCAAGAATTATGAGACTTCAGAACCCTGATACTCCTAGTTTCTAATATTTTTATTTTTCTTATTTATAAATTACATAAAGCCTGCATTTTGAAAAAGAACAAGCGCTTTGCCCCAACTTATCGGAGCTCCTGTGAAAACACATTTCAGAGTCCCTTAGATAGCTATGCTTTGCCTCTTCCAGGGCTGATGGAGTTTTCACTCCTCATACCTGTTTATTATTATTAATCACGTAGGTGGAGAAATGGAATGGACCCCTGTCTATCTGGATGCACCCAGGGTCTTATTATCGGGTACATTTGAAATGTAAGTAGAGTGAAGAAGTACATATTTGAAGTTTTAGAGAATGCTAAAGAAATGCTGGAAAATCTCTTCTCTGGGCACTTTAAATGAAAGCCAAAACCCAAACCCATTGCCATCCAGTTGATTCCAACTCCTGGTGACCCCATAGGACAGAGTAGAACTGCCCCATAAGGTTTCCAAGGAGCAGCTGGTAGATTTGAACTGCCTACCTTTTGGTTGCAGCTGAGCTCTTAACCACTGTGCCACCTTGCGGCTATAGAGGAAGGCCCAGGTTTATTTTCCTAAACCAAAGCAATCTCAGGCCCTCAGACACCTTTCAAAGTATCCATTCCTTCTTTTATCCTCTTCCATGATGGATTTTGGTTGCTAAATTCTTGTCACCTTAAGGAGCCCTGGTGGTGCAGTGGTCAAGTGCTTGGCTGCTAACTGAAAGGTTGGCAGTTCAAACCCACCAGCTGATCCATGGGAGAAAGACATGGCAGTCTGTTTCCACAAAGATTACTGAGTTGGAAACCCTACAGGACAGTTCTACTCTGTCCTATAGAGTCACTATGAGTCAGAATCGATTTGAGGACACATAATAACAACAGCATTTTATTAGTGAAATAGGCTTTTTTTAAAGTGTGTTCATTTAGACTTTGGCCCACAGAAGTTCACTGGTGAAGCATAATACAGCATGCCAGCTATACTGCCAGGAGTGGGTACCGTGCCCAAGGCTTCCCTCTGCTCACAGTGAGCGCAGAAGAGACACAGTGATTGTCACAGAGAAATGAAGGGTGGGGAGGGGAGGAACTACAATAACAAAACAAGATAACTGTTTAGTGTCTGTTCTGAGTGCAGAGTTCATGGATGTAAAGGCCCCTCTCTCCACCTGAACCCCTCATTGGTGAGTAGAAATGCCTGTTCAACCTCCATACTAATCATTAGTTCAAAGCTGGGCTCCTGCATCTAGAGACCACAATGAGAGGTGGCACATGGATAACAGGGTTCCTGTTAGCAATTGAATTAAAAGACTCAGGTTTCCCTTTATCAGAATAGGGGCCTGGAAAGGGCAGAATGACCCGGAGCAGGGAAGGCGGCTCTGGGAGTCTGGCTGCCCTGCAGGGATGGAGGGAAATCAGGGAATTAAAGGGGAAAGCGTGACCTGGGAGGTGATCCTGCAGGGAGCTGGGTTTTATGATAATTCCAACCTACTTCTGATATAAAACTATCAGTCTATGGTTGGGGGCTGGGAGGGAGAACAAGTGTGTGTTCAGTTCTATTAGAAAAGGATGTCTACAAAGTGTGTCCAGACTCCCTGGCCATCACCTCCAGACCACTATAGGAAATTTGGAATTGGGAAGCAACTTTCTGTTTGTCAGTGAGCAGCTTCTTTCTTCCCATTGTTACTGACCTGTGTATTTGATACAGCTGGAAGAAGTTATTCTAGATGAGAGGCCAGTAAAACTTTTCTATACAGGGCCAGATAGTAAATATTTTAGGCTTTTTTTGGTTATACAATCTCTGCCAAGACTTTCAATTCTGCCATTTTATTGGGAAAGATACTGTGGACAACAACAAACAAACAAACAAAAACAAATGAATATGGTTATGTGACACACAGGCCATAGTTTGCCAGCTCCTGACCTAGATACTGGTTTACTCACCAAGTGTTTTCCTACTGATAACGATAGATGACTAATATTGGTTGCTATGAGTCAGAATTGACTTTAAGGCAGCTGACAACAACAACAACAACACGTAAAAGGGCCCAAGGGTGGTGCAAATGGTTAACAGACAAGGCTGCTAACTGAAAGGTTGGAGGTCTGAGTTCATCCAGAAGCACCTGCAAAGAAAGGCCTGGTGCCGTTGAAAACTCAGGGGAGCACAGTTCTACCCTTACACACACGG
This sequence comes from Elephas maximus indicus, assembly GCF_024166365.1. Lineage (NCBI taxonomy): Eukaryota > Metazoa > Chordata > Mammalia > Proboscidea > Elephantidae > Elephas > Elephas maximus. The sequence continues at coordinate 55,912,316 of NC_064835.1, forward strand.
GGTGGCTGTGAGTCAGAGTCCAGTCAACAGCAACTTGTTTTGGTGTCAACATGTAAAATCCATGGTACTTTTTGATGTTGATGGTGCTGTTTGGTGCCCTAGTCTCATCAGGGCCTCTTTGATTCAACTGAGTGAGGGTTGGGGCACACTTAATGTAAATCAAAGATGAATTCTGCCTCCTTATTCATCTCAACCTTAAAGATGAATTATCTTCAACGAGGTTTTGGCTCAGAATGAGGCTTCTCCAAGTTCTAATCACATCCTTATCCAAAGCTCTGTTCTACAGTTTATTAAGCCACCTGGAAGAAGTATGGGAGATTTTCCCAACTGTATTTGAAAAACTGATAAAGAGATGAAATATAGTCAGAGTTGGTAACTTCAGTCATCTGGATATACCTCAAAATGACATTTAACTAAAAGCAGTTTATTTGGAGAAAAACTGATTTATGTTACTGATGAGTTCATCTTTCAGAAGGTTATGGAAATAAGGTCCTGGCTTCACAGGATATCATTAAATGTAATAAGGCAGAATAGATTGACAAGGCGATTGACAGAAAAGGTGGGGGAAAATGATAATGTCATCTTAGACATTCATTGTGTTTAAGAAGACTTGGGCAGAGTCAAGTAAATAAGTTAGCAAGGCAGATTTCTTCCCAAAGGGAAAAGTCTATGACTCCCTGGAAAAAGAAACTGAAATTTGGGAAAAATGAAGATAATGAAAATTTTCTAATATTTATACCTGGAACAAGAAAAGTAACAAACAAAAAAGCCTGTTACTTAATAGGAAAATGACAGACCACTTATAACAAAATCACTTTCTCCTGGGTCACTCAAGGAAACTGAAAAGAGTAACTCAAAAAATAGTAAGCCTGGCATTGATCACATTCTTCAAGTTCTGCAACCATCCTCACTGTCCTCTTCTGAACCATTCCTCCTCCATTAACAAAAACTCATTGCTTCCTATCTAACTGTTCAAGTTGCTGGTGTCAATTTATAGTTCTATAAAAAAGCACAATGCTTAAGGAAGACATTGTTTACTAATTAAGCTAAAGTATTGTTTGGTTTAAAGAGGATATTTTTGGTTTATGGCTTAAAGATTTTCTCTGGGCAATAGTTTTGGGAATTCATCCAGACTCTATGACTGGAGATAGCCTGGATTCTATGAGGATTTTAAATTCTGTTCCACATTTTTGCCCTTTTGATCAGGATTGTTGGTTGTACAACTTGAAGAACGTAATCAGTGTCAATGAATTGTACTTGTAGAAATTATTTAATTGGTGTATGTCCTGCTGTGTGTATTTTCAATAACAAAAACAAAAAATAAAATAAATTATTAAAAAAAATAGTAAGCCTGGAATTTGACAAGGGGTGTGATACTTTTCTCAGGTTTCACCCACGCTCTAGCTTTTTTTTTTTTTTTTTTGCAGCTTTTTTAATGATCTCCTCCTTGGGGATCTTTGTTAAAATTACTGATCCCTGTGCTTCACTCTAAATCTACTAGAGTTAGAACTTCTTGGGGTGGGAACATGGATATCCATGATGTGAATGCATACTCTATGTGAACCTCAGTCACATTGAAGTATGAGAACCACTGCCACTCTTATCCCATTGTCAGGAAACTCCTTACATCCACTGAGCAAGTATTTGCTGCTCAACATAAAGAAAATAAAAATCCTCACAAGTGGACCAATAAGCAACATCATGATAAACAGAGAAAAGATTGAAGTTGTCAAGGATTTCATTTTACTTGGATCCACAATCAATACCCATGGAAACAGCAGTCAAGAAGTCAAAAGATGATGCACTGGGCAAATATGCTGCAGAGGACCTCTTTAAAGTGTTGAAAAGCAAAGATGTCACCCTGAAGACTAAGGTGTGCCTGATCCAAGCCATGGTGTTTTCAATCACCTCATATGCATCCAAAAGCTGGACGATGAATAAGGAAGACCAATGAAGAATTGTTGCCTTTGAATTGTGGTGTTGGCAAAGAATACCGAATATACCATGGACTGCCAAAAGAAGGAACAAATCTGTTTTGGAAGAAGTACAAACAGAATGCTGCCTAGACACAAGGATGGTGAGACTATGTCTTACATACTTTGGACATGTTATTAGGAGGGATCAGTCCTTGGAGAAGGACATCATGCTTGGTAGAGGCTCAGTGAAAAAGAGGAAGACCCTCAACTAATGGACTGACACAGTGGCTGTAACAATGGGCTCAAGCATAACAATGATTGTGAGGATGGCATAGGCCCGGGCAGTGTTTCGTTCTGTTGTACATTCGGTCTCTATGAATTGGAACTGATTTGATGGCACCTAACAACAACAACATCTATGGAAAAGGCACTGTGTGAGAACAATGAAAATCCAGACTTTAGGAAGATGACAGTCTAGTGTAAGTAAAGGTCCAAGCCCGTACAAAATTCACAACAAAGCAAGGCAGAGCACAGTAGATGTCATAGGAGTAGCGCCAAGGTTAATGTGGGGGGCTTTTGGTTCCTGCTCACTGAGCTTATACTACGTGCCAAGTGTTTTTTTTTTTTTTTTTTATGCCCTCAAAGACAGTCCGTACAACAACCTTTAAAAATAAGAATTATTATCATCCCTGTAGCATGGATGAGGAAATTGAGCCTCAGAGGGATTGAGTATTTGTATAAAGTCACACAGAAAATAAGACACAAAATCAGGATTTGAACCAATGTCTTTTTTTTTTTTTGCCATAGGTAATCTTCTCAAGAACTCAGGTGAACCTCCAGGACTCATCAGTTTAGGGAAAGATGGTGGAGCTCTGTGGTTGGCTAGATGAGGGCCTGGGGCACTCTTCCAGTGGAGGCAAAACCAATCACAGTATACAGCTGTTGGTCTTGTCTGGTTTGGGAAATAGCTGATGACAAGATTTGAAACAGCTCTTGTCTGGGTACTGGTACCAGGTCATCACAAGCAGTAAGGACTGCTAGGGTGCCCTAAGGAGTCCTGGAGGCACAGTCTCATGCCCCAGGCCTTTGTGTGTGGTTTAGACACAACCCCACCCATTAGCTGTCCTTAGGGCTTTTCTGGGCCTTCTTGTGAAGAGGCAAGGTAACAGAAACACCAGCCTCCAGAGACCCATGGGCCCTGTGTGCGCTTTCTAGACAGAGGCTCTTAGGGAGATTGTTGACCTCCCTCAGGTAACGACATTTTCAAAAGCAGATAAATATATCCCAATATAGTGTGGAGAAATTTATAAAGTGGGGCACCGGAACACTTTGTTGGCATTTGGCTTGGCAGCTTATGTGAAGACAACAAAGTATAGTGCTCAAATGTGCAGTAGCTGGAGTCAGATTGCTGGGGTTTGAACTCCTAGCTCCTCTACTCTAAGGCCTAAGGCAAATTATTAGCCTATCCAAGACCAAGTTTCCCTTTGTAAAATGGCGTTAGTAGTGGCACCTATTTTATTAGAAGGTTAAATGAAATAATTCATTTTAAGGATTCAGCAAATGTTAGCAGAGGTGACAATAGTAATGTTGGGTGGAGCTTCCTGCAGTGTCTGGAGGCAGGGCTGGCAGGCAGGAAGGAATGGAAAAAGCAGGCAATGGTGGCTGCTAAAGCGCAGATCACGACCCTTCTCATTCCCGATTTTTGCTTTTCTGCTTCCGTCTCCTTCTTCACCTCCTTTAGTTATGATTGTCCTGACTGGATTCCTCTTTAGGAACTTCTATTTCCTTTACATTAATTAACCAATTAATGTAGTGAACCATTCTTTCATTTATTTGTTAAATAAAATTATCAAGTGTCTGCTAAGTACCAGGCCTCTTGGTGGACACAGGGAAAGTAGGATAGTAATCTCACTTTTTTGTTGTTGTTGTTGCCTTGAGCATTTTTTTAAATTGTGCTTTAAGTGAAAGGTTACAATTCAAGTCAGTTTCTCATACAAAAACTTATACACACGTTGTTATGTGACCCTAGTTGCTCTCCCTACAATGTGACAACACACTACCTCTCTCCATCCCATATTTCCCCTGTCCAGTCAACCAGCTCCTGTCCCATTTGCCTTCTCATCTAGGCTCTAGACAGGAGCTGCCCACATAGACTCATGTGTCTACTTGAGCTAAGAAGCACACTCTTTACCAGTATCATTTTATGTCTTAGAGTCCAGTCTAATCTTTGTCAGAAGAATTGGCTTCAGAAGTGGTTTTAGTTTTGGGCTAACAGGGCGTCCAGGGGCTGTGACCTCTGGGGTCCCTCAGTCTCAGTCAGACCATTAAGTCTGGTCTTTTTACTAGAATTTGAGGTCTGCATCCCACTTTTCTTCTGCTCCATCAGGGATTTTCTGTTGTGCTCCTTGTCAGGGCAGTCATTTGTAGTAGCCAGGCACCATCTAGTTCTTCCAGTCTCAGACTGATGGAGTCTCTGGCTTATGTGGCCCTTTCTGTCTCTTGGGCTCATATTTTCCTTGTGTCTTTGGTATTCTTTATTCTCCTTTGCTCCAGGTGGTTTGATACCAATTGGTGCATCTTAGATGGCCGCTTCCTAGCTTTTAAGACCCCAGACACCACTCACCAAAGTGGGATGCAGAACTTTTTCTTAATATGCTTTGTTATGCCAATTGACCCTGAAACCATGGTCCCCAGACCCCTGCCCTGCTACTTTATCCCTCGAAGTGTTTGGTTGTATTCAGAAAACTTCTTAGCTTTTGGTTTAGTCCAGTTGTGCTGACTTCTCCTGTATTGTGTGTTGTCCTTCCCTTCACCTAAAATAATTCTTGTCTACTATTAGTGAATACACCTCTCCCTCCCTCCATAGCCTAGTAACCATCAAATAATGTTTTCTTCTGTGTTTAAACCTTAGTGGTCTCATACAATATTTGTCCTTTTGTGACTGACTAATGTCACTCGCATAATGCCTTCCAGCTTCCTCCATGTTATGAGATGTTTCAGATATTCATCATTGTTCTTTATCATTGTGTAGTATTCCATTGCATGAATATACCATAATTTGTGTATCCATTCATCCATTGATGGGCACCTTGGTTGTTTCCATCTTTTTGCTATTGTAAATCGTGATGCAATGAGCATGGGTGTGCATATATCTATTCCTGTGAGGGCTCTCATTTCTCTAGGATATATTCCAAGGAGCGGGATTGCTGGATTGTATGATACTTCCATTTGTAGTTTTTTAAGGAAGCATCAAATCGATTTCCAAAGTGGTTGTACCATTTTACAATCCCACCAGCAGTGTATAAGTGTTCCAGTCTTTCCACAACCTCTCTGACATTTATTATTGTGTTTTTTGGATTAATGCCAGCCTTGTTGGGGTGAGATGGTATCTCATTGTAGTTTTGATTTTAAGTTCTCTAATGGCTAATGATTGTGCACTTTTCCTCGTGTATCTATTAGGAGCCCGAATGTCTTCTTTGGTAAAGTGCCTGTTTGTATCCTTTGCCCATTTTTTAATTGGGTTATTTGTTTTTTTGTTGTTGAGGTTTTGCAGTATCTTATAGACTTTAGAGATTAGATGCTGTTGGATTTGTCTTAGCTAATTTTTTTCCCCCAGTCTGTAGGTTGTGCTTTTACTCCTTTGGTGAAGTCTTTGGATGGGCATAAGTGTTTGATCTTTAGGAGCTCCCAGTTATCTAGTTTCTCTTTTGGTGTTTGTGCATTGTTAGTAATGTTTTATAAACTGTTTATGCCATGTATTAGGGCTCCTAGCATCGTCCCTATTTTTAATTCCATGATCTTTATTGTTTTAGATTTTATATTTAGGTCTTTGATCCAGTTTGAGTTAGTTTTTGTGCATGGTGTGAGGTACGGGTCTTGTTTCAATTTTTTGCAGATGGGTATCCAGTTATGCTAGCATCATTTGTTGAAGAGATTGTCTTTTCCCCACTTAATGGACTTTGGGCCTTTGTCAAATATCAGCTAGATGGATGAATTTATGTCTGGGTTCTCAATTCTGTTCCATTGGTCTATGTATCCATTGTTGTACCAGTACCAGGGTCTTTTGATTACTGTGTCAGTATAATAGGTTCTAAAATCAGGTAGTGTGAGGCCTCCCACTTTGTTATTCCTTTTCAGTAATGCTTTACTTATCTGGGGCCTCTTCCCTTTCTATATGAAGTCAGTGATTTGTTTCTCCATCTCGTTAAAAAATGCCATTGGAATTTGTATCAGGATTGCAAGTAATCTCACTTTTAAAGACACAATGTAGGCAAAATTTCTGCACTCATGGTTTCAACATTCCTGGTTTAGGAAGATCTGTTATATACAATGTCAAGCTTAGATGTCGGAACAATCCTGTTAGACAGACAAAACAGATGTCAGGCCTATTTTAAATAAAGAAACCAACACTCTTTAGCACATAAGCTATTAAATGGAGTTGCTTGTGTGGAATATTGGAAGATTGACTCCTCTGAACAAAGCTGAAGTGTTACTTAAATGGCAGCCATATCAAGCTATGTGTGGCAAGTGCCATAAGGGAAAAAACAGGGCTACTGGTTTAAGCTACAGAAGAAATCTCATCTGGGTAATGAAACCAAGGAAGATTTAATGGAAGAGGTGGGATTGAAACTATAATTTGAAGACAGAGAAGAAAATTCTAACTTTGTTTCTCTAATCCAAAAAATGGAAATATTCCAAGTCTGAGGCCTGAAGTAAAGTACAAATAATTAAAAAAAAAAAAAAAAAAAGACAGAGAGGTGAATCTTCATTGTGGAGGTGATCATGTATTCCTTTGCTGACAAATAGATGAAATTAAATACAATTATCAGTCAGGCTCTTCTTAGTTACTTGTTAATTGCTATTTAAGCAATCAAGTTTTAAATAAAACATGAAAAGAGAAATGCAGAGTGCTGCAAAAAGAAATAAATCAAACTTAATTAGTTGCCAGGTATATACCTTTCATTGAGGCCCCCAGGAGGCTTTCTCTCTGGTCCCTGTCAATGTGAAGAATGGGGAATGGCCAAGTTAAGGCAGATACTCAGAGGGCAAAGACAAACAGATGTACTTCCCTAGATTTGAGAGAAAAAGAATGGTTCAGCAGATGGTTTATAAATTCAGATTTTTACGCATTTCAAGGGAGTGAGCGCAGTTTCCTAGAAGACTTATTCTCAAGTAATTATGGAAATAATTAGCCACTTTACATAATCATTGTCACTTGATGATATAATTGTGTAATAATAAAACATACCATTGGTTACTACCCTGTGGATCAAAAAACACATTTTTCTCTAAATTAGTCTCATTCAAAGCAGAAGAAAACACAACACACATAGCTGACCAATGAGGTAATGTTACAAACATTTTAGTCTACTCTGCTTTTTCTTTTGATTTTTAAAAATTCCAAGCCAATTCATTTATATTGCATAACTTATGATGGCAAACTAAGATCAGTTTCCTCGTTTTCTGCCCATGACACACATAAGTTTGGGAGGAAACGTCTATTGAATAAATTTGCCCTTGCTGCCTTCTCTATGAAACTGAAGATGACAAGAATTAACCTTTAACAATACATATACTTACTGGGCGTAAATATGTTTTTAATTTGTTAAATGTGCAGAAGCCTTTTTTTTGCCTTGTTTCTGAACATTGCTTAGTGCTACAGATTTTCCCCCAGGGTTTTTATCTGTGAAGTGCAGTGGCTCATTTGCATATTTTGTATTTTACCCTCATTAAAATTTAAGGGTACAGGACCTAAGTGACTGATGTTACATTCTACTTGACATTCAGGACGTGAATGGCTCTTAAATCTATCAATTTTTCTGAGTTAATTTTTCTGTTTATTTTAGTCATGTGATGGAGGAAAATTGTATACCCAGTACAAAAGCTTTATTGCAAGTCTGATTTGTATTAAAGAAAAATAATGTAGACGGCTATGGTGGTTTTTTAAACAAAATACAATCTTGTTTGTATTATTTTTGTATTAATATGTTCTCACAACCTCATCTTTAAAATTGTATGTTTTTAAGACACGTATCTCTATGTGACAACCTGGTGAACTTTCAAGTGAGATTGTTCTTTCAATTCTGTGTTTTCTATTTATCTGTGAAGTGCATAACCCCCAACAGCAAACCAGGTTAAGTCTGGTAGTGTCCAGCCTGGCTGGAGCCAGGGCAGAGGGATTATAATTTAATGCAGGTGGATTTTTTATTTTGCAGGAAAATGTATTCTTGAGATGAAGCCAGAAAAATATTGAATACTTGATGAGGTGTTTGTGTGATAGTGGTTGGAGGTAGGGAGCATGGCAGAGGAAAGAGGAGAGGAAAAAAGAGGTCGGTGTCTGTGTTCTAGGATCCAAAGGAGAGCTGATGAGGTCAGGTGATGAAGCAGTTGTCTGTATCTATTCTGTCCTTTTTAGGTTTTTTTTTTATAAATATTTTTATTGTGGTTTGGGTGAAAGTTTACAAAAGAAATTAGTTTCCCATTCAACAATTTATACACATTTTGTTCCCTGACATTAATTGCAATCCCCTCAGTTTGACAGCACTCCATCCACTTTCTCCCTGGGTTTTCCATTTCCATTCACCCTTCTTTCCTGACCCTTCATGCCTTCTGAACATTGTTTTTTTTGGCAAATGTTGCCCTTTTAGTCTTATGAGGTTGATTGTTCTCAGGAGCGCGTTCCTCAGGAGTGTTATTGTTTACTGTATAGGCCTATCTATTTGGTTGAAAAGTGATCTCAGAGAATGGGTTCAGTTCCAGGTTTGAAGGATGTCTAAAGGCTGTAGTCTCCAGGGTTCTACCAGTCTGTATTAGACTGATATGGTCTTTTTTTATGAATTTCAATTTTGTTCTACATTTTTCTTCCACTCTGTCCAGAACCTTTTACTATGATTCTACTCAGAGTGGTCAGTAGAGGTAGCCAGGTACCATCTAGTCCTGGTTTCAGTCTAGTGGAAGCTGTGGTTGTGTGGTCCATTAGTTCTTTGGGCTAATTGTTTCCTTGAGTCTTTGATTTTCTTCACTCTTCTTTGCTCCAGATGGGCAGAGATCAAAGTTGTGTCTTAGATGGCCACTAACAAGCTTTTAAGACCTCATTCATAATTTACCAATGTAGGATATAGAGAGCATTGTATTTATGGCCTATGTTATGCCAATTGACCCAGATGTCCCCTGAGACTATCGTCCTAAGCCCTCAAGCCCAGTGACTCAGTCCCTTGGGTGTTTGATTATGGCTAAGAAGTTTTCATAACTGTGCCCCCCTGTGTGCTCTGTTATATACACGGATATATTTGCAGCACATACAAATATATATGTAGAAATATTCTCTGCTAAACCTATATATGCTCATGGGTGTATGCCATCCCACACCTGTTCAGCTTATATATCGAACTATGTATCCACTTGTAAATTATTGTTTGTTGTTATTGTTATTGCAGGGTTAATTATGAAACAGTATTTACCAACGTGGGTGGGAGTAGGGCAGGGTTAGGACAACTTTGAATGTATACTCTGGAAACAACTATGCAGTGAGGTTATAAATGTTTATATTGACATGACTGAAAGAAGAGGTGTATCCTAAAATTTTAGAAGTGTATATGCCTTTGAAACCTTGTTTTTATATTCCTTATTTTTATTATGATAGTTTTAATATACAGGAAGCATCAACAAAATGAGAGACTGTGATAGGCATTAATGCTGTTCACCAAATATTTCTGGTTCTGTACCTTCTGGGCATATCCTGGTTTCCTTGTGGTTGGGTGGGGCCAAGTCACTCGTTCTGACCAATGACTTGTGAAGAGAAAAGATATGTATAAATTCTAGGCTGGACCATTAATTGCTGGTCCATTAATTGCTGGTCCAGAAGTCCTCCTCCTTCTGGCAGAGTGACCTGCTCTGTCAGCCTGGTTTCTGGAGAGAGCAAGGTCATCAGTGCCCCTTCAATATGTGATGGACATCTAATGTTTGTGACAAATAAGCCTCTGTTTATTTAGGCTATTGAGATCATAGGGTTGGTTCACAGCAGCATAATCTAGTTTATCTAACAAAAATATACTTCCAATTATGTTTTTATAGATTTTCCAGTTTCTTGGCCAGTTCTGATTGAGCTAAGATATATTTCAATGGTGTCGTTCTCCCTTCCATAGTGTTAGATCTAAGTCTCACTTCAAGATGCAGGATCTGATGGCTTATTATTATCGCTCAGGTATGCACATGCCCCTCTGGTTCTAATGGGTTTGTATGTTTTCCTCCTATTCTCACACACCTGGTTTTGGCTACATCCACAGATTTGCCATCTTCTTTTAGTTCTGAATGGTTATCTACCAGCCCAGCCCTTTTCTAGGACCAGCTTTTTCCTGGAAAGCCCAGCTTAGTGTGGGAGAGCTCCACTGCCTGCCTTCGCTATGGCCACATCTGCCCCTTTTTGCCAGGCTAGGTTTTTGGAGTTCTGCTTTCTTTGGACAGAGTTCCCAAATTATAACAACCAGCTGGTCTAATTCCTGGCTGAATAATATGCCTAATTGGGTATACCATTACCAACCATTGCTGACATGAAGACTGTGACTAGGGACACAGTCTTTGTACTTGCCCACGTAACTCTGCCTCTAGAGTCAAGCTCTGAAACCAGAACCACTTTCCAAATGCCAGGTTCACCATGGTGCTCAACTCTGGGCTAGGTCCTAGCTCTTTCTTCTTTCATGCTTTTTCCATATGGCGAAAATTGACCCATGATGACTCATAAGCAAGTTCAGAATGGAGAAGAGATTCCCCGAGGAGCTGAACTGGGATAGAAAGCTTGGTAAATAGATTGCCTGACGAGCATTAATAACAAGGTCAAGAGAACAAAAGAAGAGAAAGAATCTTGGCTTCTAAATGTTTAGAATCAAGAGGTGGGCTGGCCAAAGCCCATATCCAGAGCACGCAAGTTAATCTGAGATACAGGTGGCTGTGCTCATGGTATACGAACTTAAGGTATTAGGTCAGGGGCCTAAAAATACCTCAATTCTTCAGATCCCAAGGAAACCTAAAAATAGAGGTCAGCCTGGTCCTCAAGATAAATGAAGGGTGAATTATCTACAAAGGAAAACTAAAACAGAGACAGCCTGGGAAGGAGCCTGCGATAGTGCATCAACTGCACTTTGTCTCTAGCATTCTATTTAGACAAATGTTTCTCAAAGTGATGGCCACACAGCACTATCACCAGGGGCTGGTAATGTGGATAAATGGACCTACTACCTAGATAATTCAGATGGACATGAGAAGATTCTGCTGCCCACTGAGCAAGACATGGCTCCCCTTGTCAAAGAGCCTAAAATTGAATAGGATAGACAGAATACAGCGTATTATTAAATAAGCTGAGGTTGCATTAACAACTGTATATGTAGGAATTGAGTTTATGATGCATGTATGGGAGAAAATACTCTCTGGAAGCATTCCTTATCTTGAGGATTTTGAGTTTCAACATGCAAAGAGAGGGAAAACGTAAATGTGAAAAAAAATTTTTTAAACGCAGTCTTTGATACATAGGCAGGGCAAGCTGTGGGAATTCAAAGGAAAGAATATTTATTTCAAATTAAGGAAATATGTTTAGTTTTATTAAAGACGATATTTAAGGTAGTGAGATTTTTAGAGGAAGATACTATGAAAAGGGAATGGTATTCTAAGTGGAAGAAAGATTATTTGCTTCTTGCTGACAGGTAGCTTATTAAAACATTTCTGGGTTCTGGGCCTGAGCATTTTGACTTAGTAGTTGAATTGGGCCCCAGGGAATTGCAATTTATTTTTTAATAATTTTTATTGTGCTTTAAGTGAAAATTTACAAGTCAGTCTGTCACATATAAGCTTATACACACCTTACTCCATACTCCCACTTACTCTCCCCCTAATGAGTCAGCCCGCTCCCTCCTTACAGTCTCTCCTTTCTTGACCGTTTTGCCAGTTTCTAATTCTCTCTACCCTCCCATCTCCCCTCCAGACAGGAGGTGCCAACGCAGTCTCAAGTGTCCACCTGGTACAAGTAGCTCACTCTTCATCAGCATCTCTCTCCAACCCATTGTCCAGTCCCTTCCATGTCTGATGAGTTGTCTTCGGGAATGGTTCCTGTCCTGGGCCAACAGAAGGTTTGGGGGCCATGACCACCGGGATTCCTCTAGTCTCAGTCAGACCATTAAGTCTGGTCTTTTTATGAGAATTTGGGGTCTGCATCCCACTGTTCTCCTGCTCCCTCACGGGTTCTCTGTTGTGCTCCCTGTCAGGGCAGTCATCAGTTGTGGCCGGGCACCATCTAGTTCTTCTGGTCTCAGGATGATGTAAGTCTCTGGTTCATGTGGCCCTTTCTGTCCCTTGGGCTCATAGTTATCGTGTGACCTTGGTGTTCTTCATTCTCCTTTGATCCAGGTGGGTTGAGACCGAATGATGCATCTTAGATGGCCACTTGTTAGCGTTTAAGACCCCAGACGCCACACTTCAAAGTGGGAGGCAGAATGTTTTTTGCCAATTGACTTAGAAGTCCCCTTAAGCCATAGTCCCCAAACCCATGCCCTTGCTCCACTAACCTTTGAAGCATTCAGTTTATCCCAGCAACTTCTTTGCTTTTGATCCAGTCCAGTTGAGCTGACCTTCTGTGTATTGAGTATTGTCCTTCCCTTTACCTAAAGTAGTTCTTATTTACTAACTAATCAGTAAATAACCCTCTTACACCCTCCCTCACTCCCACCCTCGTAACCACAAAGGTATGTATTCTTCTCAGTTTATACAATTTCTAAAGATCTTATAATAGTGGTCTTATACAATATTTGTCCTTTTGCATCTGACTAATTTCATTCAGCATAATGCCTTCCAGGTTCTGCCATGTTATGAAATGTTTCACAGATTCATCACTGTTCTTTATCGATGCGTAGTATTCCATTGTGTGAGTATACCATAATTTATTTAACCATTCATCCATTGATGGACACCTTGGTTGCTTCCAGGTTTTTGCTATTGTAAACAGTGCTGCAATAAACATGGGTGTGCATATATCTGTTTGTGTAAAGGCTCTTATTTCTCTAGGGTATATTCCGAGGAGTGGGATTTCTGGGTTGTATGGTAGTTCAATTTCTAGCTTTTTAAGGAAATGCCAGATCGATTTACAAAGTGGCTGTACCATTTTACATTCTCACCAGCAGTGTATAAGAGTTCCAATCTCTCCGCAGCCTCTCCAACTTTTATTATTTTGTGTTTTTTGGATTAATGCCAGCCTTGTTGGAGTGAGATGGAATCTCATCGTAGTTTTAATTTGCATTTCTCTAATGGCTAATGATCGAGAGCATTTTCTCATGTATCTGTTAGCTGCCTGAATATCTTCTTTAGTGAAGTGCGTGTTCATATCCTTTGCCCACTTCTTGATTGGGTTGTTTGTCTTTTTGTGGTTGAGTTTTAACAGAATCATATAGATTTTAGAGATCAGGCACTGGTCGGAGATGTCGTAGCTGAAAATTCTTGCCCGATCTGTAGGTAGTATTTTTACTCTTTTGGTGAAGTCTTTATATGAGCATAGATGTTTGATTTTTAGGAGTTCCCAGTTATCTGGTTTCTCTTCATCATTTTTGGTAATATTTTGTATTCTGTTTATGCCTTGTATTAGGGCTCCTAACATTGCCCGTATTTTTTCTTCCGTGATCTTTATCGTTTTAGTCTTTATGTTTAGGTCTTTGATCCACTTGGAGTTAGTTTTTGTGCATGGTGTGAGGTATGGGTCCTGTTTCATTTTTTTGCAAATAGATATCCAGTTATGCCAGCACCATTTGTTAAAAAGACTGTCTTTTCCCCAATTAACTGACACTGGGCCTTTGTCAAATATCAGCTGCTCATATGTGGATGGATTCATATCTGGGTTCTCCATTCTGTTCCACTGGTCTATGTGCCTGTTGTCGTACCAGTACCAGGCTGTTTTGACTACCGTGGCTGTATAATAGGTTCTAAAATCAGGTAGAGTGAGGCCTCTCACTTTCTTCTTCTTTTTCAGTAATGCTTAACTTATCCGAGGCTTCTTCCGCTTCCATGTGAAGTTGGTGATTTGTTTCTCCATCACATTAAAAAATGTCATTGGAATTTGGATCGGAAGTGCATTGTATGTATAAATGGCTTTTGGTAGAATAGACATTTTTACTATGTTAAGTCTTCCTATCCATGAGCAAGGTATGTTTTTCCACTTAAGTAGGTCCTTTTTAGTTTCTTGCAGTAGTACTTTGTAGTTTTCTTTGTATAGGTCTTTTACATCTTTGGTAAGATTTATTCCTAAGTATTTTATCTTCTTGGGGGCTACTGTGAATGGTATTGATTTGGTGATTTCCTCTTCGATGTTCTTTTTGTTGATGTAGAGGAATCCAAGTGATTTTTGTACGTTTATCTTATAACCTGAGACTCTACCAGACTCTTCTATTAATTTTAGTAGTTTTCTGAAGGATTCCTGAGGTTTTTCTGTGTTTGAGATCATGTCATCTGCAAATAGAGATAACTTTACTTCTTCCTTGCCAATCCGGATGCCCCTTATTTCTTTGCCTAGCCTAATTGCTCTGGTTACGACCTCTAGCACAATGTTGAATAAGAGCGGTGATAAAGGGCATCCTTGTCGGTTCCTGTTCACAAGGGAAATGCTTTCAGGCTCTCTCCATTTAGAGTGATGTTGGCTGTTGGCTTTGTATAGATGCCCTTTATTATGTTGAGGGATTTTTCTTCAATTCCTATTTTGCTGCGAGTTTTTATCATGAATGGGTGTTGGACTTTGTCAAATGCCGTTTCTGCGTCAATTGATAAGATCATGTGGTTTTTGTCTTTTGTTTTATTTATATGGTGGATTACATTACTGGTTTTTCTAATACTAAACCAGCCTTGCATACCTGGTATAAATTCCACTTGGTCATGGTGGATTATTTTTTTGATATGTTGTTGAATTCTATTGGCTAGAATTTTGTTGAGGATTTTTGCATCAATGTTCATGAGGGATATAGGAGTGTAATTTTCTTTTTTTGTGATGTCTTTACCTGGTTTTGGTATCAGGGAGATGGTGGCTTCATAGAACGAGTTAGGTAGTATTCGGTCATTTTCTATGCTTTGAAATACCTTTAGTAGTAGTGGTGTTAACTCTTCTCTGAAAGTTTGGTAGGACTCTGCAGTAAAGCCATCCGGGCCAGGGCTTTTTTTTTGTTGGTAGTTTTTTGATTACCTTTTCAATCTCTTTTTTCGTTATGGGTCTTTTTAGTTGTTCTACTTCTGATTGTGTTAGTTTAGGTAGGTAGTGTTTTTCTAGGAATTCATCCATTTCTTCTAGGTTTGCAAATTTGTTGGAGTACAATTTTTTATAATAATCTGATATGATTCTTTTAATTTCAGTTGGGTCTGTTACGATATGGCCCATCTTGTTTTTTATTCGGGTTATTTGTTTCCTTTCCTGTACTTCTTTAGTCAGTCTGGCCAATGGTTTATCAATTTTGTTAATTTTTTCAAAGAACCAGCTTTTGGCTTTGTTAATACTTTCAATTGTTTTTCTGTTCTCTAATTCATTTAGTTCAGCTCTAATTTTTATTATTTGTTTTTTTCTGGTGCCTAATGGATTCTTTTGTTGCTCGCTTTCTATTTGTTCAAGTTGTAGGGACAGTTCTCTGATTTTGGCTCTTTCTTCTTTTTGTGTGTGTGCATTTATCGATATAAATTGACCTCTGAGCACTGCTTTTGCTGTGTCCCAGAGGTTTTGATAGGAAGTGTTTTCATTCTCGTTGCATTCTATGAATTTCTTTATTCCCTCCTTAATGTCTTCTATAACCCAGTCTTTTTTCATCAGGGGATTGTTCAGTTTCCAAGTATTTGATTTCTTTTTCCTGATTTTTCTGTTATTCATTTCCACTTTTATGGCCTTGTGGTCTGAGAAGATGCTTTGTAATATTTCGATGTTTTGGATTCTGCAAAGGTTTGTTTTATGACCTAATATGTGATCTATTCTAGATAATGTTCCATGCGCGCTAGGAAAAAAAGTATACTTTGCGGCCATTGGGTGGAGTGTTCTGTATAAGTCAATGACGTCAAGTTGATTGATTGTAGTAATTAGGTCTTCCGTGTCTCTATTGAGCTTCTTACTTGGAAGTCCTGTCCTTCTCCGAAAGTGGTGTGTTGAAGTCTTCTACTATAATTGTGGGATGTGTATCTCACTTTTCAGCTCTGTTAAAGTTTGTTTTATGTATCTTGCAGCCCTGTCATTGGGTGCATAAGTATTTAATATGGTTATATCTTCCTGGTCTATTGTCCCTTTAATCATTAAGTAGTGTCCTTCTTTATCCTTTGTGGTGGATTTAACTTTAAAGTCTATTTTGTCAGAAATTAATATTGCTACTCCCGCTCTTTTTTGCTTGTTGTTTGCTTGATATATTTTTTCCATCCTTTCAGTTTCAGTTTGTTTGTGTCTCTAAGGTGTGTCTCTTGTAGGCAGCATATAGACGGATCGTGTTCCTTTATCCAGTCTGAGACTCTCTGTCTCTTTAGTGGTGCATTTATTCCATTTACATCCAGGGTAATTATAGATAAGTAAGTGTTTAGTGTTGACATTTTTATGCCTTTTTATGTGTTGTTGACAATTTCATTTTTCCACTTACTTTTTTGTGCTGAGACTTTTTTCTTTGTAAATTGTGTGTTTCTCATTTTCATAGTAGTTGAATTTATGTTCGCTGAGTCGTTATGTTTTTCTTGGTTTTTATTTTGAGTTATGGAGTTGTTATACCTCTTTGTGGTTGCCTTAATATTTACCCCTATTTCTCCAAGTAAAAACCTAACTTGTATAGTCCTATATCACCTTGTTTTCCTCTCCATATATCAGTTCTATGCCTCCTGTACTTAGTCCCTCTTTTTGATTATTGTGATCTTTTACATGTTGACTTCAATGATTCCCTGTTTTGAGCATTTTTTTTTCTTTTTAAAATTAATCTTAATTTGTTTTTATGATTTTCCTATTTGAGTTGATATCAGGATGTTCTGTTCTGTGACCTTGTATTGTGCTGGTATCTGATATTATTGATTTTCTGACCAATTTCCTTTAGTATTTCTTGTAGCTTTGGTTTGGTTTTTGTAAATTCTCTAAGCTCGTGTTTATCTGTAAATGTTTTTATTTTGCCTTCATATTTAAGAGAGAGTTTTGCTGGGTATATGATCCTTGGCTGACAGTTTTTCTCCTTCAGTGCTCTATATATGTCATTGCCTTGCCTTCTTGACCACATGGTTTCTGCTGAGTAGTCTGAACTTATTCTTATTGATTCTCCTTTGTAGGAGACCTTTCTTTTATCCCTGGCTGCTTTTAAAATTTTCTCTTTATCTTTGGTTTTGGCAAGTTTGATGATAATATGTCTTGGTGATTTTCTTTTTGGATCAGTCTTATATGGGGTTCGATGAGCATCTTGGATAGATATCCTTTCGTCTTTCATGATGTCAGGAAAGTTTTCTGTGAACAGATCTTCAACTATTCTCTATGTATTTTGTGTTATCCCTCCCTGTTCTGGGACTCCAATCACACGCAAGTTATTCTTCTTGATAGAGTCCCACATGATTCTTAGGGTTTCTTCTTTTTTTTTTTTTTAATTCTTTTATCTGATTTTTTTTCAGCTATATTGGTGTCAATTCCCTTGTCCTCCAGGTCCCCCACTCTGCATTCCAATTGCTTGAGTCTGCTTCTCTGACTTCCTATTGAGTTGTCTAATTCTGTAATTTTACTGTTAATCTTTTGGATTTCTGAATGCTGTC
This sequence comes from Elephas maximus indicus, assembly GCF_024166365.1. NCBI lineage: Eukaryota > Metazoa > Chordata > Mammalia > Proboscidea > Elephantidae > Elephas > Elephas maximus. Next base: position 55,929,994 of record NC_064835.1, read on the forward strand.
TCTCTATGGATTCTTGCAGCTTATTAATTTTTCCACTATGTTCTTGAACAATCTTTTGAGTTCTTCAACTGCTTTATCAGTATGTTCCTTGGCTTTTTCTGTAGATTGCCGTATTTCATTTCTGAGGTCATCCCTGATGTGTTGAAGCATTGTGTAAATTAGTTTTTTATATTCTGCATCTGGCAATTCCAGGATCGTATCTTCATTTGGGAAAGATTTTGATTCTTTAATTTGGGGAGTTGTAGAAGCAATCATGGTCTGCTTCTTTATGTGGTTTGATATCGACTGCTGTCTCTGAGCCACCTATAAAATATTGTAATGATTTATTTTATATTTGCTCACCGAGTCTCATCTTGTTTTGTTTTCTTTCAATATACGTAGATTGCACTATCTTGATTGTGGTAGCCCTTGAATCACTTATGTCCTATTACCAGTTAGTTTGGGCTGTTACCAGATATATAAGCCTGAGTCCATTCACTATTATTGAGTAGAATCTGATTTTGGGTCACTTCTGTCACCTATCCACCTAGAGGAGTAGTGGTGATAGTTGTGTGCACCAGATTCTAGTAGCAGCAGGCTTTCACACTCCGGGGCGGGGGGGGGGGGGGGACAAAATGCTGACAGGCTTCCCCCAAGTGCCAGTGAGGTAGGTGTGTCTTATTCCTAAAGCACTTTGGTGGGTGGGCTCTGCAGCTGTACCTTAGGCACGCAACGCATGTACCTCTACAGATTGGTAGGTGTCACCATCCTCAGATCCCTAAGGCAGGAGGCTAGGTGGTCTTGGGGGAGCTTCAGCCCTCAGTTCCCCGTTGTGGGTCAGTGAGGGCTCTGTTGAATATGCAGAGATATCAGACCTGGGAAACTTGCCTTTCCAGTAATCTGCTAAAACAATTACAGTCAGATCCCCATTAGAATGCCTTTGCATTATAATAGCTACCTTGTTCCCTGTAGGGATGAAAGCCCAAGACTGTGGATCTCATACGCTCGGCTGGAGCTGGTTCTGTATTTTTAGTTCAATTTCGGGAAGTCAGGGAAGGATTTTTGGTCCCTGGGTTTTTTGTAGCTGCTTCTCTCAGCCCAGGAGAATGGGTTAGGAAAAGACCAAAAAAAAAAAAAAAAAAAACCGCAGAGCACTTCACTCTCTGGCCCAGGAAATTCCAATGTTAATGAAGCCGCCTAGGAAGGGGAGGGGAGGGATCAGATAGATAGGAGAGAGTAGCACCCTGGAATATAGACAAAGTTACTTATCTTGCTTGGAGATGACTGTTTTATCTGAGATTCCTGAGGGGTGTGTAGCCTGTGTGCATTGGCTGGGTTGAGATTGTCCCCGAGGGTCAGGCCTGCATCCTGTGCTTGTGCTGTCTCAGAAACTGTGGTCAGTTCCTCCTCTCCCAGTCCAAATCCCAGTGCCAAGGTTCCCCAGCTGGGACACCGCATTCCAGGCTCCAATACCAGCTGCTGCCTCTCAGTGACTTCTCCTCCTGTCAGCCGTATCGCTGCGCTGCCTGTGTGCACTGGCTGGGCTTCCCCCGAGGTCACTTCTAGGGGCTAGGGCTGTGTCCCGTGTTTGCACCGTCTCAGGATGCCGTGCTCAGCTTCCCTGCACCCAGTCCAAAGCCCGGCTCCAAGGTTTTCTGACTGGGACGCTGGCTCTAGGCTCCGAAAACAGTCGTTGCTTCCCTGTGGTTACTCGTTCTCAATCTCTGTAACTCAGGTCAACTCTTTAGATCTGTGTTTGATGGTCAGGGTTCGTAGATTGTCATGTATGTGATCGATTCACTTTTTTTTCTGAGTCTTTGTTGCAAGAGGGATCCAAGGTAGCTTCTACCTAGTCAGCCATCTTGGCCCCCTCGGGAATTGCAATTTTGAGAGGTTCCTTGTATCCATCAGGGATCTTTGTTACAAGCAGCAGAATCAACTCCAGAGGCTCTAAAATGAAATCTATTAAAAAGGCCCTGTGTAACAGCAGCATTATTCGTAGTAACCAAAAAGTGGAAACAATATAAATCTGCAACAGCTCTTATGTGGATAGGCAGAATACAGTAAAGGCAGACAATGGAATACACTCAGCAATTAAAAAAAACAAACTGAAATACTGATACATGCTACAACATGAATAAACTACAAAACATTGTGCAAAAAAAAAAAAAAAAAGGCAGGAGCAAAAGATCACATGTTCCATGATTCCACTTACATAAAATATCCAGGAAAGGAAATCTATAGAGACAGAAAGCAAATTAATAGTTGTCTAGGGCTGGTGGCAGAGTGGTTAAGAGCTAAGGCCGCTAACCAAAAGGTTGGCAGTTCGAATCCACCGGCCACTCCTTGGAAACCCTATGGGACAGTTTTACTCTGTCTTGCAGAGTCGCTATGAGTCACAGTCGACTTGTCGGCAATGGGTTTGATTTGGTTTGGTTTAAGGCTGGGGATAGGAACCAGGTTTAATTGTAAACAGCCACAAGAGATTTTCCCGGGTAAGAGAAATCTTCTAACACTGGATTGTGGAACTGGCTGTACAACAGTAAAATTTACCCCCCAAAATTTAAGTTGTACACGTAAAAGAGTTAATATTATAGTATGTAACACCTCAATAGCTGTTTTAAAAAGGATACACTGTATACTCACTGCATGGGGGCTAAGGGAAGGCCTTTGAAAACACGGAAACCACGGCACAGAACTGCTGCCACCTTTATCTTGCCCTGGATACTGCAGCTGCGCTGGCGCAGTGCCTTTCACTACTACCAGTAGAACTCTACACAGAGCTCTCTTCTGCATGGCCCTGATTCAAAGTTTGGAGTGGCTGTGATGATTCACAGCACCCAGGCTCTGTGACCATGTTCTGACAGCAAAGGAAGCTGGGAAAATGAATCTCCTACTTTGTCTGCTTCTGTGTTATGAAGTAGTGTCTGTGTCCCAGCAAGGCTCATCTGCAGGGAATCGCCTAAACACAGGATGAATGTCTAGATACCATGCAGCCAAACTCCCTGAATCATGTGAGATTCAGAGACACATCTTGGGGACCAGTATATAATACTGTAAGCTCCACTAGGGGTTATATATCTTCTGACACTTCGTTTTCTACTCTAGTGGCCTGGCATGGGTGGAACATAGGGTAGATGAGGGAATGTTAAGGGAAAGGTGAGATACACATAAGGGTGACTCCAAAGTGAGATGACAACCTTTCATGAGTGGTGAACTGACCAACAAATAGGATGCCTCTGGCCTCTCTTAGTAACACCTGCTTAACTCATCTGTTTATAGTTCATGAAGGAGTGGTATGAGCTTACATGAGTACAATGCCCCAACACACTGGATACACAAATTATATGAATACTCCTCTCTCTTGCAGACTAAGACTCAGGAAGAGAGAAACAGGTGAGACATTTTAGAAAGGGAAAAGAGAAAATCAGAGTAAAAAATCACAATGCAAACTGGTAACAAAAATCCTGTGCATGTATCAAGTAAATACTATTTTACACTAAATTCCACAGTTTAGTGATGAACACTTAACTATAAATGTATCTGTGTAACCTAAACACCCTAAGCCTCAAGAAATGTGATTGTTGCTTTAGTACTAGAACCATCATTTTTTAAAAATAACAGACAAATATCTTTTCATGTGACATTTATGTGACCCTTGACAACATTTCTGGAACAATCCTATATTCATATCAGCTGCTCTGATTTTCTCCTTAATAAGTAGTGAGATTTGAGATCATGGAGAAGAGGTGACTGGACTTGACGACTAGGAAGGATTTTGACAAAGTAGGGAAGTAAGAATTTCAGGCAAAAGGTTTATTTTACACAAATGCACTGAGATGGTGCAAAACCAGCGGAGAAATGGCAAACAAGCCTTGTTGTCATATTTTCTCTGCCTTTTAAAGACACTAAAGTAATGTTCCCAAAGCCGTCTTGAATATCTAACATTCTAAGTGCCTCCTAATGCATTCATTGTTTCTATTTAGTGCACTTAGTCGTATCAGAGCTACTCTGACACCTATATTCCTAATAACTTTTATTTCAAAGTGGTTGACACCCTAGCTGATTTCGAATACCTGAAATAGCATGCATTACTCTGGAATGGAGTCAAAAAGAGAGAAAAAGAAAAATTTCAAATTACCAGGGAAAGTATACAAAATGCTTTCCTTGTACAGCCTAGAAATGAAAACCAAATGTGAAAGCATTAGAATATTCAACAGTTACTTTTAAGACTGAGAAAAGAGATGTTTAAACTGGAAATGATGAAAGACTTTTTAATTTAAGCAGCATGAAAAATGGCTCTGCAATTTACTCTGATTGTTTTTATCACACCCTCAATCCTAACTTCAGTAAGTCCTGGGGAGGCTGTGTTGCTGAATGTTCCATTCCCTTCACCTGTCTGGGTGTCTAAGTGTTTCCTGTTCATTATAGTGCATCGCCTGTAAGAGTTGTCCTATTTCTCTATGTCCTTTTCATTCTTTGGACCACAATGATTACAAATACGCCTGGATAATAGTGCCCATACTCTTCTCTATCTGTGTCCTACTTTCAAAGATAACAGTTGCTAGTTACCACTGTAAATAAGGATGCCATGCAAACACAAGAAAGGCTTTCTTATGAGTCATTTATTTTTATCCAAAAGGGTAGACAACACCTACGCACCCAAATTCAGTGAAGGACTCATGGTATTTGATTGACAAGAGTTAGTTTTCAAATTACACAGAATTCAGGAAATGGTTCCCAAGGTCAAATTGAGTATGATGCTATATGAATGCTGAATTCCAGTTTATTTCACTGCATATTAAAGCTTAAGGCAAAAGTTAGGTTCTGGCATTAAGATAATAGGAACAGACTAGCTTAAGAATGGGTTCCTTAACATCCAAGTGCTTGTGTACCACACCTTGTGATGGAAAATTAGGAAGTAAAATTATACTTCTCCAAAGATCTCTTTACTCTCTTGGATCCCTTGTCCCAAAACCTTCTTACAGTATGAATATTCTAGTGTCCACACAGTACTTCACCTCACCCCCCAGCATGCCCATCTTTTATCATTACAGTACTACTCTCTATCCATTTATCCATTCTTCGAAATCCATCCTAAAACCCAGTCACTCAACTCAGTTATATTCCTTTCTTCCCCAGATACTATAGCATTTATAAATAGTATTATCTAATTTGACATGTGCTCATAAGTTGTTTATGTAATTATCTAAGAATTTTACATGCATTAGGCTTGTCTCCTAAGTATTAGTGAAAGCTCTGTTGAGGAAGTAACTGTCTTACTGCTTTGACATCTATCCCCATAGCTAGACTTGCCAAAGGAGCTTCACAAATACTTGTGATACACTCAGTTTCTAACTTTTTAAAATTGAAAAACTCATAGAATGTTAGCATATTAGCATTAGGGAATTGAATGCAACATCTCAATTAATGTGTTCTTTCTCTTTTCATCTCTACTACACCCTGATAGGTGGTTTTCCAGGCTCTGCGTGAACATTTCCAGTGATGAGAAAACCAAACCAGTTGCCATTCAGTCAATTCCAACTTATAGCAATCCTATAGGACAGAGTAGAATGGCCTCATAGGGTTTCCAAAGAGCAGTTGGTGGATTTGAACTGCTAGCAGGTATAGCTCTTAACCACTGCACCACCAGTGACAAGAAGTTCATTAAGTTTCAAGATAGTTCATTTCACTTTTGGACAGATTTAAATTTTATGAAATCCTTTCTGGTGATGGCCTAAGGTCCTCCTCTGAAACTTCCATTCGTTGGTCTTGAATTCAGCTTTCAGATATTGCATTAAGTTGAATCCTCCTTTCCTGTGATAGACTTTCAGGTATTTGCAGGCAAACAAACATGGACTGCTAGGAATTTGATCAGAATGGAATCAACCAGCAGAGGAAGATGCAGAGAACGTCAACTCATTATCATCAAAGAACAGAACCTTCAGCTTAGAGAAAAAGTGGTTGTTGAGCAACCTAGTATATCACCCAAAATCCATTGTCATCAAGTTGATTCTGACTTATAGCAACCCTATACGACAGAGTAGAACTGCCCCATGGATTTTCCAAGGAGTGCCTAGGGGATTTGAACTGCCAATTTTGGTTAGCAGTCGTAGCACTTAACCACTATGCCACCCGCATTTCCTATTATGTCTCTGAGAGCTGCATATTCTTTCTGGTAACATGTTTATAGACAAACAGAAAGGAGTCACATACTGCTGGAGACTCAGAACAAAAAGGAATCTCTCATCAAGAAGAAACCTCGGTCTATTCCTCAACTGAGGTATGAATTTCTTTTATCTAATGGCTTCAAAGTAGCTTCCTATGCTCCACTTAGAAATCTTCACTGATGCGTGAGAAGCTGCCTTGATTTAACAATGACACCATGGCATTAAAAGGTTAGCTGCAACTCAAGTGTATTAGAAGCTGACTTGATAGTTTTTGATCGGTTGGATCAAACCTATGAAGATGCAAATACACACATCTGTGCAAATCACAATGCAAATCATATCAGACATAGTTTGGTTGTTCTTTTCATTGTCTAGGTGCTTATGGACACCTAAAAACAACAAAGGTGCATATGGAGATATGTTGAAAGACTGCTAGCCTGTCACCTGGGGAATGCGTTCTTTAGATTTTCTTTTTAATTAACTGACATCAGTTCTTGGATACGTAGCTCTCAGTTTCTTCAACTGTAAATTGAGGAAGCCAGAGTGAGTGGTCACCAAGGCTGCTTGCAGCTCTAATGTCCTTGTTTTTAAGCACTCTTTTAAATTCTTCTCTTCACTCTCTCTGGTGTCTTGAAAAAATTCTTCAACGTGTCACTGAGAGAATAGAGAAAAATGTCTACTGTTGCCTTAATTGACATAATCTGCCCCTGAAAAATTCTATGAAAATCAAGTAAAATCATTTTATGGTGATCAACTGTCTTCAGTGCTTGTTTTCTAAGTTTTCTTCAAAATTTGGCCCTTCTTCTATGTCATCCTCTATATAGGGCATTTCACCTATTATATGAATTCAAAAGAGCACTAGAGGTTGCAAACCCCTTATTTTATAGGTCAGATATACTGAATCCTAGCTCAGGGTTTCTTCTACTGTGTTGTTGTTAGGTGCTGTAGAGTCAGTTCTGACTCACAGTGACCCTTTGTACAAAAGAACGAACACTGCTCGGTCCTGAGCCATCCTCATAACTGTTGCTATGTTTGAGCCCATTGTTGCAACCACCGTGTCAGTCCATCTTGTTGAGTGTCTTCCTCTTTTTTGCTGACCCTCTACTTTACAAAGGATAATGTACTTCTCCATGGACTGGTCCCTCCTGATAACATGTCCAAAGTTTGTGAGATGATGTCTCACAATCTTTGCATCTAAGAAGTATTCTGGCTGTTTTTCTTTCAAGAAGACATGTTAATTCTTCCAGCAGTCCATGGTATATTCAGTATTCTTTGCCAATACCATAACTCAAATATACCAATTCTTCTTTGGTCTTCCTTATTCATTGTCCAGCTTTCACACGCATATAAGGCAATTGAAAATACCATCTCTTGAGTCAGGCACACTTTAGTCCTCAAAGTGACGTCTTTGTTTTTAACCCTTGAAAGAAGTCTATTGTAGCAGATTTGCCCAATGCAATGCATCGTTTGATTTCTTGATGCTACTTCCATGGGTGTTGATTCTGGATCCAAGTAAAATTAAATCCTTGCCAACTTCAATCTTTTTTCCATTTGTCATGATATGGTTTATTGGTCCAGTCTTGAGGATTTTTGTTTTGGTTGTGGTCTTTGATCTTCATCAATAAGTGCTTCAAGTCCACCTTGCTTTCAGCAAGCAAGTTTGTGTAATCTGCATATTACAGATTGTTATTGAGTCTTCCTTCAATCCTGATGTTGTGTTCTTCTTCATATAGTCAAGCTTCTTGGGTTATTTGCTCACCATACAGATTGAATAAGTATGGTGAAAGGATATAACCCTGATGCACATCTTTCCTGACTTAAAACCATGCAGTACCCATTTGTTCTTCTACTCTATCATCATTTAACAATGCATTTTTCATGAAATAGTGAATCTGTTCATCACATTAAAAACCATCTTCTAATTTACCTGTTTTAGAGACTTGGTAATTCTTACTGTGGAGAACTACCACCCCATCTCTAGTTGCAATTATCCAGGTGTCGTTGATCTTTAAAATACTTTTTTTTCTATAGTTGCTTGGCTAATTGAAGGAATGGAAAAATAAAAACCCTGATGGAAGTGTAATCAAAGCTTGAAATATGCATTTGGATGGCTAAGAGTAACTGAATTCGCAAACTAATTACTGGTTCATCATATGTTCTGTTCTGTACAATTCTGGATTGGCACATACTGCCACATATGATTGTGTCTCTTTAGGCCCAAATTGGTATTGCAGGTTAATGTGTGCCAAAGCCACAAAAATTTCCGTTTTCATAACATGGAAGAGGCAAAAGCATAAAAGCTAGAGAAATGCTGCTGCCTTCAGGGTTATAATACTAAAACCTCTCATCCCTGAAAGGCCTGGGTCTTGCTCATTCTCAGTCATGAGGGGAAAAGAGAACATAAGAGAAATTTCTCAGCCCTATTGCAATTTTATTTTCTGCAATACCCGTTTCTCTCAACAAGACTCTCAGGCACAAGCGCCTGGAATGTACTTTATAATACCCTCACTGTACGTCATTTTGCAACAAAATTTCTGTCGGTTTTTTAGATTATGAAGAGTTGTTTTGTTATTTCCCTATGGACATAACAAAGTGATGCAATAAAGCTGCAGCAGTACATATTTATAAACAACATTAATAGAACTGTCCCAATTGTGGAAATTAAGGGATGCTGTGAATTCTAGGAAGTGTCTGAGTGGTGCAAATGGTTAACATGGTTGGCCGCTAACTGAAAGGTTGGCCATTGAGTCCAAAAATCTGGAGACCTACCTCCAAAAAACAAGCCACTGAAAAACCTATGGAACATAGTTCTACTCTGACACACATAGGATTGCAATGAGTCAGAGTCAACTCAATGGCAACTAGTTTGATATTTTTGGTGGATTCAAGGGATTGGTAAAGTAGGATATTGTGAGGACTAAACCCATTGCTGTCAAGTCGATTCTGACTCATAGTGACCATGTTGACAGAGTACAACTGCCCCATAGGTTTTCCAAGGAGCAGCTGGTAGATTTAAACTGTCGACATTTTGGTTAGCAGCCAAACTCTTAACCACTGAGCCACCAGGGCTGCATTTTGAGGGCTAGTGTCTACAGATTATGGGATTGAGTTTATCTAAATTTACTTGGGATGTTGGGCTGAGAATTGTTCTGATTTTTCACCTTCCTTTTTTCTTCCCCAGAAGGATAATGATAACAAGTATAAAAGGAAAAATGCCAAGAAACACACAAGGAAGGGAATAGAACTCTGGGATGGATCTATGCATCAGAAAGTTTTAGGGGTACAGAGCCAAGATTGCAGAATAGTCAGATGCTTTTTGTCATCCCTCTTGCAACAAAGATCAAAAAAAAAAAAAAAAAAACAAGTGAATCAATTGTATATGACAATTAGGAGCCCTAATCATCAAAGACAAAGCCAGTAAGTCAGACTAAGTAACAGGGGGAAGGAGAGACAATTCAAAAACAGTAGAGAATTGCCAGTACTGAGGCTATCAGTGCAAGCTGGCTGGGTCAGCCAGCACACACAGGCTGAGGTGAGCAGTAGCATTTGGGGCACATCTCACTATGTCGGATGAGGCCAGGTGGCAGTGAGTCTGCATATGTCTCTGGAGCTGGGTGGAAGCAGCGTTGTACCTGCAGAAGTTAAGTGCAAGTGTCTAACCTACTGTGTGGGGGCAAAATAACCACTCCCCCACAGTTTCACAGCAGAGAAGTGTTTCCTTTCCCTCACCTACCCCTCACCCCACTCCTCTGTGACAGCAATACAGCAGTATTCAATGCCTGCTATGCCCTCTAAGCCAGAACTCAGGGCTATTCAAACCACACATCTCATGGCTTTAAAAAATGCCATGACTCCTAAGCCAGGAACACACGGAGGGTTGGGAGGCTCTGCCCTTTCATCCAGCCACTGACATAAGGGGTCCACACATTTGCAGCACCCTTCACCCATGCCTAGACCTGTGTGGGCTGATTCAATAGCACATGCCCTCATTAGCATAAAACAGCAGGTCATACACCTGAAGCCCATTTTCAACTGCAGCAGCCAAGGGGGAGCTGCAGATTTGTGACATTTGACTCTGCCCTGCCCATTAAGCAGAGACCTCACCAACCCATATCAGGGGCCTGAGGGCTGGTGGTACCAACCACTCCCTTTAGCCACCCATAACAGGGGTCTGCGAATAAGTGGTTGCCAGTCCCTCTAGCCAACAGCACCAGGTGCCCAAGGACCAGCTGCAATACCCCTCCCATAAGCTCTAGGGGACAGGGACATGCCCTCCACCCAGGCACCCAGGGACAGAGATCAGCCACCTGCCTTGCTCTGCATGTAGCCCCCTAGTGCAGCCATATACCTGTGCCTGCTCCAAACACCCCTATGCAGCCCTGCCCACCTAGGACTGTAGGTGAGCGTCTGTACCACACACTCGGTGACCAATGACCTGGATACCTGTGCTGCATCTGCACAAGAAAAGTGAACTGACTCCTGGGCTCACACACCTAGTATCTGCTCTAACCACCTGGAGACAGGACGTGAGAGCTTCAATGATGCCAATAACCAAAGTAGCTCACATGCCCATCCTACTTTGGCAATATCAAAACAAAACAAAATAGAAAGTTAGGGCACAGTAAACAAACACAGAAGAAGTAAACCTAGTAACTTATTGAGGCCTTGGAGATAATAGTCAATATCAAATCACATAAAGAAGCAGGTCAAGATGGCTCCAGCAAATGATGAAAATAAAGAACAAGGAAACCATCTGGAGAAAGATAAGGCAATAGAACTACCTGAGATAGAATTTAAAAGGCTAATATACACAGCTCTCAAAGAATTAGGAAAGAGATCAGGCAAAACTCAGACTGAGACAAGGAAGACACAGACAATGCAATAGAGGAATTCAGGAAAACAATAAAAGAACAAAACAACAAATTCAACAGGCTGCTAGAAAACACAGAGAGACAGCAACTAGAAATCCAAAATATTAACAACAAAATTTCAGGATTAGACAACTCAACAGAAGTTCATAGGAGCAGAATTGAGGCAATGAGAGTCAGAATCAGTGAGATTGAAAATAAATACCTTGACACCAACTTATTTGAAGAAAAATCAGAAAAAAGAATTTTAAAAAAGAGAAAAAATCCTAAGAATTATGTGGAACACTATCAAAATAGGAGAAACCTATGAGTGATTGAAGTATCAGAATGGGCAGGGCTGGTGGGGAGTGGGATAACAGAAAATACAGAGAAAACTGTTGACGATTTTCTGGCAGAAAGCTTTCCTGATATCATCAAAGATGAGAAGATATATATCCAAAAAGCTTATTGAACACCACACAGGGTAGATTCCAAAAGAAAGTCACCAAGACATATCATTATCAAACTTGCCAAAACCAAAGACAAAGATAGAATTTTGAGAGCAGCTAGGGATAAACGAAAAATCACCTACAAAGGAGAACCAATAAGACTAAGCTCTGACTACTTGGCAGAAACCATGCAGGCAAAAAGGAATGGGATGACATAATATAAAGCTTTGAAGGAAAAAAATTGCCAGCCAAGAATTCTATATCCAGCAAAACTTTCTCTCAAATGTGATGGCAAAACGGTCATTTCCAGATAAACAGAATTTAAGGGAATTTGTAAAAACCAAACCAAAACTATAAGAAATATTAAAGAGTCCTCCAGTTAGAGAACCAACAATTTCAGACAACAATCCAAGTCTAGAACACAGGATAGATCAAACAGTTATCAATTTAGTCAACCTAGAAAGGGAAGTGGCAAAAACAAGTCAAAGCTAAAAGACTGAAAATAGGGAGCCAGAGAGGTCAATATGTAAAAGATGATAACATCAAAACAAAAAAGAGGGAAAAAGAAGTATAGTGATAGAACTTCCATATGGAGAGGAAGTTAAGGTGATATCAAGAAATAAAAGATAAGTTTAAACTTAGAAGAAGAAAAGTAAATTTAAGATAACCATAAAGGAAGCTAAGAAACCTACCCATCAAAACAAAAAAGAAGAAAAACATAAAGACCCGGCAAACACAAAATCAATGATAATGAAAAAGATGAAAAAAAAATACGTAAAGAAAAATGACTCAGCATAGAAAATTAAGTGGACCAAAGAAACCATCAATGCTACACACACACACACACAAAATATCAAAAAGACAGCAGTAAACCCATACCAAAAAAAAAACCAAAAAAGGTTTTTTTTTTTTTTTTGGTATGAGTTTAAGTGGACCAAAAAAACCATCAATGCTACACACACACACACACACACACATCAAAATGACAGCAGTAAACTCATTCCTATCAATAATTACACTGAATGTAAAAGGACTAAATGCCCCAATAAAGAGACAGAGACTGACAGAAAATTCCAGCAAAATATGAGGACACAAGATAAACATACAAAAATCAGTTGAATTCATCTACACCAACAAAAGAACTTCAAAAAGGAAATGACCAAAGCAATACCATTTACCATAGTCAGCAAGAAGATAAAGTACTTAGGAATAAACCTAAATAGTACAAAGAAAACTACAAAACACTACAGCAAGAAACCAAAAGAGACCTACCTAAGTGGAAAAACATACCATGATCATGGATAGGAAGATTCAATATTGTGAAAATGTCTATTTTACCCAGAGTAATCTACAGACACAATGCAATCCTGATCCAAATTCCAACAGCATTTTTCAATGCAATGGAGAAAAAAAATCAGCAACTTCATATGGAAAGGGAAGACACCCCAGAGAAGTAAAGCATTACTGAAGAAGAACAAAGTGGGAGGCCTCACACTACATGATTTTAGAACCTATTATATGGCTAAGGTAGTCAAAACAGCCTGGTACTTGTACAACAACAGATACATAGACCAATGGAACAGAATTGAGAACCCAGATGTAAATCCATCCAGCTATAAACAGCTGATATTTGACAAAGGCCCAAAATCCATTAAATGGGGAAAAGACTGTCTCTTTAACAAATGGCGTTGGCATAACTGGATATCCATTTGTGAACAAATAAAACAGGACCTGTACCTCACACCATACACAAAAACTAACTTAAAATGGATCAAAGACCTAAATATAAAATCTAAAACAATAAAGATCATAGAAGAAAAAATAGGGACAAGGCTAGCAGCCCTAATACATGGCATAAACAGTATAAAAAACATTACTAACAATGCACAAACACCAGAAAAGAAACTAGATAACTGGCAGCTCCTAAAAATCAAAGACTTGTGCTCATCCAAAGACTTTACCAAAAAAGTAAAATGAGTACATACAGACTGGGAAAAAAAATTTGGCTATGACATATCTGATAACGGTCTAATCTCTAAAATCCATAAGACACTGTAACACCTTAACAACAAAAGGATAATTAACCCAATTAAAAAATGGGCAGAATATATGAATATGTGTCTTCACCAAAGAAGACATTCAGGACACTAACAGACACATGAAGAAATGCTTACAATCATTAGCCATTAGAGAAATGCAAACCAAACCAAAATGAGTACCATCTCACCCCAACAAGGCTGGTGCTAATCTAAAAAACACAAAATAATAAATGTTGGAGAGGTTGCAGAGAGACTGGAACATTTATGCACTGCTGGTGGGGATGCAAATTGGTACAACCGCTTTGGACAATGATTTGGCGCTTCCTTAAAAAGCTAGAAATAGAACTACCATATGATCCAGCAGTCCCACTCCTTGGAATATATCCTAGAGAAATAAGAGCCGTCGCATGAATAGACATATGTACCCATGTTCATTGCAGCATTGTTCACAACATCAAAAAGATGCAAACAACCTAGGTGCCCATTAGCAGATGAATGGATAAACAAATTATGCTACATACCCACAATGGAATACTATATTCTTTACGAACAACGATGAACAATGATGAGTCTGTGAAACATATCACTGCCTGGATGAATCTGGAGGGCATTATGTCAGTGAAATTAGTTAGTCACAAAAGGACAAATATTGTATGAGACCACTATTATAAGAACTCAAGAAAAGGTTTAAACACTGAAAAAAGTATTCTTTGATGTTTACTAGGGTGGGGAGGGAAGAGGACGGGAATTCACCAGCTAGATAGTAGACAAAATCAATATTGGTGAAGGGAAGGACAACACACAATACAGGGCAAGTCAGCACAACTGGGCCAAAGCTAAAGCTAAGAAGTTTCCTGGATACGTTCAAACACTTTGAGGGACAGAGTAGCTGGGGCTGGGGTCTGGGGACTATAGTTTCCGGGGACATCTAGGTCAATGGGCATAACAAAGTTTATTACGGATATGTCCTGAATCCCACTTTGGTGAGTGGCATCTGGAGACTTAAAAGCTTTCAAGTAGCCATCTAAGATGCATCAATTGGTCTCAACCACTTGGAGCAAAGGAGGATGAAGAAAATCAAAGACACAAGGAAAATATTATCCCAAGGGTCTAAAGGACCACATGAACCAGAGACTCTACCAGCGTGAGACCAGAAGGACTAGCTGGTGACTGGCTACCACCAACAACTCTTCTGACAGGGAACAAAACAGAAAGTCCCGGACATTGGGTAGAGGCGGAGCCAAGATGGCAGAAAAGACAGACGCTTCCCTCGAGCCCTCTTTACAACAAAGATCCGAAAAAACTAGTGAAACAAATATATTTGTGACAAACTGGGAGCCCTGAGCATCAAAGGCAAGCTTAGACAACAAACTGAGGGGCAGGGGAAGGAAGAGACTGTTCAGAAGCGGAGAGGAGTTACCAGACCTGAATCCCGGGGAGCCCTCAGGCACCATTCCCGGAGTGGCAGCGGCGGCGGCAGTGGTGGGCGGCTGGTCCTAGCTTTCCTCTGCAGTTTCCTCAGGGAGAAGCAGCCAGCCACACAGCCCACTCACACCTCCAGAACCTGAGGAGAATGGCACTCTCAGCAAAAACTAAGTACTTGCGTATATTTTACCTTGCCCTCCCCACCCCCAACCCAGCTTCAGCGGCTGAATCCCTAGGCCTGAGATAGGCCGTGGTGAGCACCTGGAGCCATCCTGCCAGCCTTGGGGAAGGAAAAAATTTGCAACTGGGGGAAAAGATAATTTGCTAGCTCCATTAACTGGGAGAGCTCAGGACAGAAGCGGCTCCTGTCCAGGCATAAACCGTCCCTGGACTTTGAGCACCTTTCTCTTCTGCATGGACCTGCGTGGGTCTATTTCAGGAGAATAGGCCCTTGTTGGCAAACTCCAACTATTTCAGCGGTCCGGTGGAGAGGTAGGTTTTGATGTTTGACATTGCTTTGCCTATTAAATAAGGTCCTCACCTACCCACAACAGGGACCTAAGGACTGGTGGCTCCACTTGGGTTACCAAGCCACCCGCAGCAGGGGCCCAGGGATAACCGGTACCTCCCAGTCCTTACGATAAAATCTTTGGGTGCCCATGGTCCCTCTGCAGAGCCCACCCACCAGCACGCTCTAGGGAACAGAGACGCATTTTCCTCAGAGACACTTGAGGGTTGGTTCTCAGCCCCCTGCCTTGTTCAGAGCATGACCCCCTGCTGCAATCAGATACAGATATATACGCCAATCACCCCTGACCCTCTAAGACTGTAGGACAGAGCTGTACCACACACTCGATGGTCAGCTACCTGGAAAGCTGAGCTGAATTCATACAAGAAAACTGAATGGACTCCTAGACTCATATACCTGATAACAGCTCTAGCCAGCTAGGGACAGGACACCAAGCTCCAAGGGCAAAAATAATCAAGCTAGCTCCCTCAAGCAACCCATAGAGGTATAGCAAAACAAAACAAAGCAAGCAGCTACGACACAGTAAGCAAGCATAAACTAATACAATAACTTATAGATGGCTTGGAGACAACAGTCAGTATCAAGTCACATAAAGAAACAGGCCATGATCACCTCAACAGGCTCTCAAAACAAAGAATCTAGGGATCTTTTAGATGAAGGTGCATTCCTGGAATTACCAGATGCAGAATACAAAAGTTTAATATACAGAACCCTTCAAGACATCAGGAAGGAAATGAGGCAATATGCAGAACAAGCCAAGGAACACACAGATAAAGCAACTGAAGAACTCAGAAAGATTATTCAGGAACATAATGAAAAGTTTAATAAGCTGGAAAAATCCACAGACAGACACCAATCAGAAATTCAGAAGATTAACAATAAAATTACAGAATTAGATAACTCAATAGAAAGTCAGAGGAGCAGAATTGAGCAAGTAGAAGCTAGAATTTCTAAACTCGAAGATAAATCACTTGGCACTAATATATTTGAAGAAAAATCAGATAAAAGAATTAAAAAATATGAAGAAACCTTGAGAATCATGTGGGATTCTATCAAGAGAAATAACCTCTGAGTGATTGGAGTACCAGAACAGGGAGGGATAACAGAAAATACAGAGAAAATTGTTGAGGATTTGGTGGCAGAAAACTTGCCTGATATTGTGAAAGATGAGAAGATATCTATCCAAGATGCTCATTGAACTCCACATAAGGTAGATCTTAAAAGAAAGTCACCAAGACATATTATAATCAAGCTTGCCAAAACCAAAGATAAAGAGACAATTATAAGAGCAGCGAGGGATTAAAAAAAAAAGTCACCTACAAGGGAAAGCCAATAAGAAAAAGCTTGGCCTACTCGGCAGAAACCATGCAGGCAAGAAGGCAATGGGATGACATATTTAAAAAATGGAAGGAAAAAAATTGCCAGCCAAGAATCATATATCCATCAAAACTGTCTCTTAAATATGAAAGTGAAATTAAGACATTTCCAGATAAACACAAGTTGAGGGAATTCATAAAAACCAAGCCAAAAAAAAAAAGATTTTTTAAGCCAAAACTACAAGAAATACTAAAAGGAGTTCTTTGGTTAGAAAATCAATAATATCAGGTATCGACCCAAGACTAGAACACTGGGCAGAGCAACCAGAAGTCAACCCAGACAGGGAAATCAAAAAAAAAAAAAAAGCAAGATTAAAAAAAAGAAAAGCCCAACACAGAGTAACAGCATGTTATTATATAAAAGAAGACAACATTAAAATAATAAAGAGGGACTAAGAAATGTAATCATACACCTTCCATATGGAGAGGAAGATATGGTGATACAAAGAAATAAAAGTTATAAATTTAGAAAAATAGGGGTAAATAATAAGGTAACCACAAAGGAGACAAACTATCCTACTCATCAAAATAAAATACAAGGGAAAAATACAGACTCAGCAGAAACAAAATCAACAACAACAAATATGAAGAAAGGACAATATATAAAGAAAATCTCAGCACATAAAATCAAGTGGGAGAAGGAAGCTGTCAACACACAAAAAAAGACATCAAAAGGATAGCACTAAATTCACAAAAGTACCTATCCGTAATTGCCCTCAATGTAAATGGACTAAATGCACCAATAAAGAGACAGAGAGTGGCAGAATGGATTAAAAAACAAGATCCGTCTATATGCTGCCTACAAGAGACACACCTTAGGCTTAGAGACATAAACTAAAACTCAAAGGATGGAAAAAAATATATCAAGCAAACAACAATCAAAAAAGAGCAGGAGAGGCAATATTAATTTCTGACAAAATAGACTTCAAAGTTAAGTCCATCAGAAAGAATAAGGAAGGACACTATATAAAGATTAAAGGGACAATACACCAAGAAGATATAACCATATTAAATATTTATACACCCAATGACAGGGCTGCAAGATACATAAAACAAACTCTAGCAGCATTGAAAAGTGAGATAGACAGCTCCACAATAATAGTAGGAGGCTTCAACACACCACTTTCAGGGAAGGACAGGACATCCGGAAAGAAGCTCAATAAAGACATAGAAGATCTAAATGCCACAACCAACCAACTTGACCTCGTAGACATATACAGAACACTCCACCCAACAGCAACCAACTGTACTTTCTTTTCTAGTGCACATGGAACATTCTCTAGAATAGACCACATATTAGGTCATAAAGCAAGCCTTAGCAGAATCCAAAACATTGAAATATTACAAAGCATCTTCTCTGACCTTAAGGCCATAAAAGTGGAAATCAATAACAGGAAAAGAAATCAAACACTTGGAAGCTGAACAATACCCTGTGCAAAAAAGACTGGATTATAGAAGACATTAAGGATGGAATAAAGAAATTCATAGAATCCAATGAGAATGAAAATGCTTCCTATCAGAACCCTTGGGACACAAAAGCAGTGCTCAGAGGCCAATTTATATCAATAAATGCACACATCCAAAAAGAAGAAAGGGCCAAAATCAAAGAACTATCCCTACAACTTGAATAAATAGAAAGAGAGCAACAAAAGAAACCCACACTCCCCAGAAGAAAACAAATAATAAAAATTAGAGCTGAACTCAATGAAATAGAAAACAAAAAAACAGTTGAAAGAATTAACAAGACCAAAAGCTGGTTTTTTGAAAAACTCAACAAAATTGATAAACCACTGGCCAAACTGACAAAAGAAGAATCAGGAGAGGAAGCAAATAACCCGAATAAGAAATGAGAGGGGCGATATTACAACAGACCCAACTGAAATTAAAAGAATCATATCAGATTACTATGAAAAGCTGTACTCAAATTTGAAAACTTAGAAGAAATGGATGAATTCCTAGAAACACACTACTTACCTAAACTAACACAGAGGTAGAACGACTAAATAGACCCATAACAAAAGAAGAGATTGAAAAGGTAATTAAAAAATTCCCAACAAAAAAAAAAAGCCCTGGTCTGGATGGGTTCACTGCAGAGTTCTACCAAACATTCAGAGAAGAGTTAACACCACTACTACTATAGGTATTTCAGAGCATAGAAAAGGATGGAATACTACCAAATTCTTCTATGAAGCCACCATATCCCTGATACCAAAACCAGGTAAAGACACCACAAGAAAACAAAATTATAGACCTATATCCCTCATGAATGTAGATGGAAAAATCATCAACAAAATTCTAGCCAATAGAATTCAATAACATACCAAAAAAATAATTCACCATGACCAAGTGGGATTCATACCAGGTATGCAGGGATGGTTCAACCTTAGAAAAACAATTAATGTAATCCACAACAGAAATGAAAGACAAGAATCACAGAATTGTATCAATTGATGCAGAAAAGGCATTTGACAAAGTTCAACACCGATTCATGATAAAAACTCTCAGCAAAATAGGAATAGAAGGAAAATTTCTCAACATAATAAAGGGCGTGTATACAAAGCCAACAGCCAACATCATCCTAAATGGAGAGAGCCTGGAAACATTCCCAATGAGATCAGGAACCAGACAAGGATGCCCTTTATCACCACTCTTATTCAACATTGTGCTGGAAGTCCTAGCCAGAACAATTAGTTTAAATAAAGAAATAAAGGGCATCCAGATTGGCAAGGAAGAAGTCAAAGTATCTCTATTTGCAGATGACATGATCTTATACACAGAAAACCCTAAGGAATCCTCCAGAAAACTACTGAAACTAATAGAAGAGTTCAGCAGAGTATCAGGATACAAGATAAACACACAAAATCGGTTGGATTCCTCTACACCAACAAAAAAAACATCGAAGAGGAAATCACCAAATTAATGCCATTTACAGTAGCCCCCAAGAAGATAAAATACTTAGGAATAAATCTTACCAGAGATGTAAAAGACTTATACAAAGAAAACTACAGTACACTTCTGCAAGAAACAAAAGGAGACTTACGTAAGTGGGAGAACATACCTTGCTCGTGGATAGGAAGACTTAACATTATAAAAATATCTGTTCTACCAAAAGTGATCTATACATTTAATGCAATTCCGATCCAAATCCCAATGACATTCTTTAATGAGATGGAGAAACAAATCACCAATTTCATATGGAAGGGAAAGAGGCCCCGGATAAATAAGGCATTACTGAAAAAGAAGAACAACGTGGGAGACCTTACTTTACCTGACTTTAGAACCTGTTATACCGCCACAGTAGTCAAAACAGCCTGGTACTGGCACAACAACAGATACATGGACCAATGGAACAGAATTGAGAATCCAGACATAAATCCATCCACATATGATCAGTTGATATTTGACAAAGGCCCCAAAACAATTAACTGGGGAAAAGACAATCTTTTTAACAAATAGTGCTGACATAACTGGATATCCATCTGCAAAAAAATGAAACAAGACCCATGCCTCACTCCATGCACAAAAACAAACTCAAAATGGATCAATGACCTAAATATAAAATCTAAAACAATAAAGATCATGGAAGAAAAAATAGGGACAACGTTAGGAGTCCTAATATATGGCATAAACAGTATAGAAAACATTATAAAGAACGTAGAAGAAAAACTAGATAACTGGGAGCTCCTAAAAATCAAACACTTATGCTCATCCAAAGACTTCACCAAAAGAGTAAAAAGGCTACCTACAGACTGGGAAAAAGTTTTTAGCTATGACATTTCCGATCAGTGCCTGATCTCTAAAATCTACATGATACTGCAAAAACTCAACTGCAAAAAGACAAACAACCCAATTAAAAAATGGGCAAAAGATATGAATAGACACTCGCTAAAGAAGACATTCAGGTAGCTAACAGATACATGAGGAAATGTTCACGATCATCAGTCATTAGAGAAATGCAGATCAAAACTACAATGAGATTTCATCTCACTCCAACAACAACAAAAAAAGGCTGGCATTAACCCAAAAAACACAAAATAATGTTGGAGAGGCTGTGGAGAGATTGGAAGACTTCTATACAGCTGGTGCAAATGTCAAATGGTATAACCACTTTGGAAACCGATTTGGCGATTCCTTAAAACCTAGAAATAGAACTACCATATGATCCAGCAATCCCACTCCTCGGAATATACCCTAGAGAAATAAGAGCCTTTACACGAACAGATATATGCACACCCATGTTTATTGCAGCACTGTTTACAATAGCAAAAACATGGAAGCAACCAAGGTGCCCATTAACAGATGAATGGATACATAAATTATGGTATATTCACACAATGGAATACTACGGATCGATAAAGAACAGTGACGAATCTGTGAAACATTTCACAACATGGAGGAACCTGGAAGGCATTATGCTGAGTGAAATTAGTCAGTTGCAAAAGGACAAATATTGTATAAGGCCACTATTATAAGAACTTGAGAAATAGTTTAAACTGAGAAGAAAACATTCTTTCGTGGTTATGAGGGGGGGAGGGAAGAAGGGTGGGAGAGGGTTATTTACTGATTAGATAGTAGATAAGAACTACTTTAGGTGAAGGGAAAGACAGTACACAACACAGGGGAAGTCAGCACAATTGGACTAAACCAAAAGCAGAGAAGTTTCCTGAATAAACTGAATGCTTCGATGGCCAGCATAGCAGGGAAAGGGGTCTGGGGACCATGGTTTCAGGGGACATCTAAGTCAACTGGCATAATAAAATCTATTAAGAAAACATTCTGCATCCCACTTTGAAGAGTGGCGTCTGGGGTCTTAAACGCTAGCAAGCAGCAATCTAAGATGCATCAATTGGTCTCAACCCGCCTGGATCAAAGACGAATGAAGAACACCAAGGACACAAGGTGATTACGAGCCCAAGAGACAGAAAGGGCCACATGAACCAGAGACTACATCATCCTGAGACCAGAAGAACTAGATGGTGCCCGGGTACAACCTATGACTACCCTGACAGGGAACACAACAGAGAACCCCTGAGGGAGCAGGGGAGCAGAGGGATGCAGACCCCAAATTCTCATAAAAAGACCAGACTTAATGGTCTGAATGAGACTGATAGGACCCCAGTGGTCATGGTGCTCAGACCTTGTGTTGCCCCAGGACAGGAACAATTCCCAAAGCCAACTCTTCAGACATGGATTGGACCGGACAATGGGTTGGAGAGGGATGCTTTTGAGATGTGAGCTTCTTGGATCAGGTGGACACTTGAGACTAGGTTGGCATTTCCTGCCTGGAGGGGAGATGAGAGGGTGGAGGGGGTTAGAAGCTGGTGAAAGGGACATGAAAGAGAGAGTGGAGGGAGAGAACAGGCTGTCTCATTAGGGGGAGAGTATTTGGGAGTTTGTAGCAAGGTGTATATGGGTTTTTGTGTGAGAGACTGACTCGATTTGTAAACCTTCACTTAAAGCACAACAGAAATTATTTAAAAAACCAAAAAAAAAAAAAAACACACAAAGTCCCAGACAGAGGGGGGAGAAAAGTATGGAGCAGAACTCCAATACATGTGGAAAGATCAGACTTGATGGTCTGACAAAGACTGGAGGAACCCCCGAAACTATGGCCCCTGGACGCTCTGTTAACCCAGAACTGAAACCATTCCCAAAGCCCACTCTTCAAAGATTAGACAGGATTATAAAACAAAAAATAATACACATGAGAAATGTACTTCTTAGTTCAGTCAGATACAGGAGACCAAATGGGCAGGATGAGAAGGCAGGAAGGGACACCAACTGATCTAATGGACAAAGGGAACCCGGGGTGGAAAGGTAGAGTGTGCTGTGAGGATTGTTGCAAAAGAATATGTGTATAAATTTTTGTATGAGAAATTGACTTGAACTGTAAACTTTCTCCTAAAAAAAAAAAAAGCACAATTAAAAAAAAAAAAAAAAACGCTTTAGGATTGTGTATGTGTGTTTCTGCCATTCCATTTCAAGATGAATTATTAGACAAGTGGGAAATGATACATATAGAGGGATCTTGACCATAATGGTATTATTCCATTCAGTTCAACAAATATGTTAGAAATCATATTACATATCAGTAAGTGGTTAGTTAATGGAGTTAAAAAATGATCAAAATGGACAGGGTATAGAACAAGGAATAGGTATTTAGGGAGTATGATAAATATTGTGATAGAGGCCCTTTAGGTGCCACAGGGGCTTGGAGGTTAGCTACCTAACACAGGTGAGTGTACAGTACAGGCATCCTGAAGACTCACGTGTGTGCGTGTGTGTGTGTATATATATGTATATGCACATACTCAAACAACTAGCAAATAAATGCCTGTATTCACGTGGAATATTGTGTCCCAGAAGGAGATATTATCTTTGTTATGCTAGGCTGGCAACAAATCTACCGTTTGCTTGGGAGAGGAATGCTATCACTACCTCCCAAAGCTGTCTGTATAAAACATCCTTAGAAAAGATCATTTGGAACAAAATGGCCATGTTGTAAGATCTCGTTCTCTCTTTCTCAGCATTTTCACCCCTCTCTGAGTGTCTGCTGCATCTTCTTACATCTGTGTCTTCCTTATCCTCTAACTTCCATCTCTGTCTCATCTTACCTTCTCCTTACTCCTAGTTTTTGCTTCCTTCTAAGTGCACCTTGCTCACTTAAGTGAGTGAGCCTTAACTATTCCTTATGGGCTCTCTTCTCTGGGCATCCAGGCAGCTTCAGCTCCTCATGCTGTCTGGTGATTATATTTTCTGTTGGTAGAACGCTAATTGGCTTAGCTGACCTTTCATACAAGTCTTTGTCATGGGTCACAGGTAAGACTGCTTTTTAGCATTCCTTTAATATGTTTGTTTCAAGGATGCACACTGCTTCCACCATAATACTTATGACCTTGTGTTGTAAATTTTCTTGTGCTTGTTT
Organism: Elephas maximus indicus; assembly: GCF_024166365.1. Classification (NCBI taxonomy): domain Eukaryota; kingdom Metazoa; phylum Chordata; class Mammalia; order Proboscidea; family Elephantidae; genus Elephas; species Elephas maximus. The sequence continues at coordinate 55,953,733 of NC_064835.1, forward strand.
GTGAGCCCCACGAGACTGCACGGTACTGTGAGGTCTCCAGTGTATCCTCAGTGTTTGGCACAGTATACAGAACATTGCTGTCCACTAGAGATACAAAGCAAGCTACAAATAAAGTCATATCAATAATTTTAAAATTTCTAGCAGCTACATTACAAAAAGGGAAAAAAAGGTCAAATTAAGTTGAATAACACACATTATTTGATGTGGTGTATGCAAAATATGATTTTAACACGTAACCCATATTTTAACAAGACATTGAAATTCTCTTTTTATACAAAGTCTTCAAAATCTGCTGTGTTTTTTACATTTGCAGCACATACCAATTTTAACAAGTCACATTTCAAGGACAACAACAGTTACATGTAGTTAGTGGCTTCTACATTGGGCACTGAAGACAGAACGTGAATATTGATTAAATAAATGAATGTATGCTTTGGATGAAATGTCATGTGGTTCAGCTCCTTTGAAAAGGTCTGCAGACGTGGTACCAGCATGATTGATGTGGCTCGTGCACTTTTACTAATCTCATTTTAAAAAAAATTAGAAATACAGCTCAAAGGGTTTAAGTGACATACTCAAAAATACAAAGACAATATCTCATTGATTTTTTTCTTAGTGTCTTCACAGCACCTTGAATAATCTAATATTGCTTATTGTGCTATATTAGTACATTTTTAATGAGTCTGTTTTCTGTCCTAGTCTGTATGCTTTTTGAAGGTCTTTCTATTATTTATGTTCTTAGTCCTTATAGATCCTAGGCCTAGAGTAGACACTGGATAAATGTCAGCTGAATGAATGAATGGTTGATTGAATGAATTAATGCATGATCAATGAGTGTTCTCTAGATAACGTGGGGTGGGGAGAAAGAAGGGAGAATAGAAAAGGGATCGGATGTTTATTAATTAGTAACTAGTACATGCCAGGCACTGTCAGAAGTATTTTTCCTTACCGTATTTAATGTAATCCTTACAAAAATCCTGCAAGGTAGCCACTACTGTCCTGCTCCACAAGGTTAAATACCTCACCAGCTCACACAATGCAAGTCAAAGAATCAGAATTTAAATCCAGGTAAATCTGACTCTAAAGCTAAAGATTTTTGTTATTTTTAATTAAACTGCTTTGCTCTGCAGGGCTGTCCTTACTGCTGATGCAGATGAGAATGAAATAGTAAAGAGAATTCAAAATAAGTACCAGCAACAAACAATTTACAAGCTATGAAAACTGCAAGGAATAAGTATATAGGATGTTCCAAAAATGACTATTATGAGGGGAATCGGCATCTCATTATAAGTGTTTCCATTTTAATTTCCATCCCTCACTCTCCTTTAATAATTCAAGCATTTAAATTTTTATTGGATTGCAAATTGGCACGCAGGTCATGAGCCTGACTATACAACTGTCATATTCAGAATTGGAATGGAATGAATCTCTTTCTGCTCCTAGTCAAGTCACCCATTTGTACTGCCCAAATATGTGTAATGTGGAGGAGAGACACACTTGATGGGAGAAAAAAATCTCATGACGTTAACATTTGTAGTGCCATCAAATTAAATTTCCATTGGATTTCAGTTGAAAATGGCACTTGGCTAGCTGCCACTGATGTACCATCTCCCAAATTTCTACTAAAATATCAATGAAGACACAGAAAAAGGCAAAAAAAAAAAAATTACCTCCAGAAAGGAAAACTTAAAAAGATTAAATTATGTCCCCCCAAAATATCTGTCAACTTAGCTGGGCCATGAGTCCAAATATTGTGTGTTTGTCCACCATTGTATGTGCTTTCCCTGTATGTTATAAATCCTATCACTATGATGTAATGAGATGGATTAAAAAAAAAAAAAAATGTTGCTATCGTGTTGTTTCCAACTCATAGTGACCCTATAGGACAGGGGAGAACTGCTCCATAGAGTTTCCAAGGACCACCTGGTGGATATGAACTGCCGACCTTAACCACTACGCTACCAGGGTTTCCAATGAGATGGATTAATGACAGTTATATTGATGAAATATACAAGATTAAATAGTGTCTTAAGCCAATCTCTTTCAAGACATAAGAGAGAAATGAGCAGAGAGACATGGGGATGTCATACCACCAAGAAAGCAGCACTGGGAGCAGAGTGCGTCCTTTGGACCTGAGGTTCCCATGTTGAGATGTTCCCAGACCGAGGGAAGCCTGATGACAAGGACCTTCCTCCAGAGCCAACAGAGAGAGAGAAAGCCTTAATCTGGAGCTGGCGCCCTGAATTCAGACTTCTAGCCTACTGGACTGTGAGAGAATAAACTCTTTGTTAAAGCCATCTACTTGTGGTGTTTCTGTTATAGCAGCACTAGATAATTAAGACAAAGCCTGTTGCCAGAATCATGAAGAACTTTAACTAAATAAATGTAAGACCAAAGAAGCAAAGTAGAAAAAAAAAAAAATGTTTGGTCTATCAATGCTTACTCCCAGGAAACTGAGAAAACCTTTTCCGTTGGAAAGAGATATAAAAAATATTTTATCATCTCTTTCTGCACTGTCAGTCTATGAATCAGAGTGGTAGACTTTGCAGGCACCAAAGTGAGCATGCAGTCATTCCCGTAGTGTGTGTGAGCTCATTTTGTAGCAGCTGAAATACTGAATTGGTATCCCTCTGTACCTCTTTCTACATTCATTCAGAAACGTTGGTTCCCGAAAACGAGACAGCCAGAAAGAGAGGAAGGTGTGCAATAGCATGTGCTGGGATTTCATGTAATATTTTATTTGAACAAGGACTCTTAGCACTATTTTTGCTGCTGCTGCTGCTTATGATAATAATCAGGATTGGGCAAGTGGGGATAGTGGTAAATCCTATCATGAGAATTAGGTATTAGCGATGTGAGTCAGAGAGAATGGAGAGAAGGGCTTAATCAGATAAACTAAGAGGTTCAATCAAATGATGTTCATGGACAGTATTCTGCTGTGGACAGGCTATTTCTGAAGACGCTCATTCTGGACTCCAAAAGCACACTTCCGCTGGCACTGATCCTGAGTCCTCAATCTGGAAATTAAGACTGTGGACTCAGGCAAACCGCTTTGCTTCTCTGAGGCTCATTTTCCTCATCTGTAACACTCATCTCAACAGGTTATTGTGAGAATTAAATGCAATAATGGATGTAACTGGACGCTGTAAAGCAAACGTAAAGGCTGATACTCATTATGTAAGTCCTCTTCTTTAAGTTTCCACTAACATAATTCACTTTGTGCCACAGTCCTGCCTTGGCGATGGTACTCTCCTCCACATTCCTGTAGCATTTAGGGTCTGAGTGACTTGCTAGACATTTAAAAGAAGTGCTCCCCAGAAGTTAGTTGTCATTTATCTTTTTAAATATGTTCACGTCCCTTCGTCCAACCAGACTGTGTGTTCATTTAAGGCAGAGCTCCACTTTTAGACCTGACTGGATCTGCTCCTGTTATGGATTGAATTTTTCTCTCCCAAAATGTGTTGAATACCTGGCCCTTATACGTGTAAATAGATGTAATCCAGTCTGGAGATAAAGCTTTGCTTTCTGATATTAATGAGATCATACCAGTGCAGAGTGGACCCTAAACCTATTCACTTCTGAGTTATGAAAAGACTAGAAGGGACACAGAGACACACATATGAGGGGAGACAGATGCCATGTAAATATCATTTATAAGCCAAAGAACCAAGGAACACCGAGGAACACCAAGGGCTACCAACAAGGAAGGAATCAACATGGCCAGGACTCTAACATGGACCTTTAGCCTCTTGAACTGTGAGAAAATACATGTCTGTTCTTTAAAGCCACCCACTTATGGTATTTTGTTACAGCAGCACCAGGAAACTAAGACACAGCCTACAGCCCACTGCCCTGCACTTACTGGGTGCTTAAAAATGCAAGTGGATGAAGACGGTAATGAACTTCAGTTCTATCATTGCTGAGGTATTCTGTTATAAACAAGGCCATATTTTTCTTCTGCAAGCCTGAATCACTAAGTTTAACAGTAATCTCTGTGTTGTGGTATGAATATTTCCCATGGAGTGTAACATCCTAGAAGGCAGGAATCCATGAAAACATGTTTTATTTATTTATTTAAGTCTGTGCCTTGCACAGAGCCAACAGTAGAAATAGGTTTAATAAATAAATCAGAAAAAAATTGCTTCAATGATGAAGGTGTAATTTTTAGCCAGGAAGTGCCATAAAAGTCTCAAGTCTATATTTAGTTATGATATGTGATAGCTGAAAAGTAAAATGTAAGTTCTCAATGACAAAGTACTTGCTATTCCAATTCAAAGTGCTAAGCATTATGACAATTTACTACAAAACATTTTCATATTGCTATATATTTTGCCAAAGAATCTACTGTCCTTTTTATTCATCTAGTGTTTTTTTTTTTTTAGGTCCCTATAAAAAAAAAAAATTTTTTTTTTTTTTTTTATGCTGTGCTCAGAAACCCTGGTGGCATAGTGGTTAAGTGCTACAGCTGCTAATCAAAGGGTCGGCAGTTCAAATCTGCCAGGCGCTCCTTGGAAACTCTATGGGGCAGTTCTACTCTGTCCTATAGGGTCGCTATGAGCCGGAATCTACTCGACGGCACTGGGTTTTTATGCTATGCTCTTGTCCATTTGCAAGGAGCTACATTTCCCGGTTGTATACACTGGGGAGTCATTTGTTTTCTGAAGAACTGGTAGAAGTGAGAAGGAAGTGCAGGTTTGAGAAGTTTTGGCAACCTCTCCCTTCTATCCTCTATGTTCTTCAAGACGATGATAGGCTTTCGCGTGACCTCTGCTGGCTTAACATGCCACTGCCTCACAACCCTTGGCTATAATCAACACCGTACCATGCACCCCTTCAGTTTGGGCAAAATATTGGTTTTTGCCAGTCTCTGGTGTTTTGCCCCAGATTACAAGATCAGAGTCATTAGGGGTATGGCAAGGTCCCCATTTGCCCAGGATGGAGGGATTTTCTGGGATTTCAGTGCTAAAACCAGGACAATCCTGGGCAAACCAGAACAGCTGGTCACCCTAGGAGGACATAGTGTTTTTACTCACGTTTCTCATGCAATTATTGTGCACAGTGGGGCAAAAGCAATAAGTACAACAATGGATTCAGACATGCCAATGATTATGAGGATGGTGCAAGATCAGGCAACATTCCGTTCTGTTATACATAACACAGTTGGAGCAGACTCAACAGCAACTAACATCAATTGACAAAAACTCCTAACCAGTTGTCGTTGATCCAACTGCATTTCATAGGACCCCATGTGTGTGAGAGTAGAACTGTGCTCCATAGGGTTTTCGATGGCTGATTTTTCAGAAGTGAATCGGTAGGTCTTTCCTCAAAGGTGCCTCTGGGTAGACTAAACCCATTCCTGTTGAGTCAATTCCAGCTCATAGCAACCCTATAAGATGGAGTAGAACTGCCCCATAGGATTTCCAAGGAGCAACTGGTGGATTTGAACTGTAGACCTTTTGGTTACTAGCTGAGCTCTTAACCACTGTGCCACCAGGGCTCCCTGGGTGAACTAGAATGTCCAAACTTTCTGCTGGCAGCTGAGTGTGTTAACCATTGGCACCACCTAGGAACTCCCCAAAACTACCACCCTAACCCTTTGTATGCCAACTCATTTACCTTGATGCAGTAAGAAGTCTTCAACAGTGACATCAGGTAGTAGGTTCTCTAGTCTATGGGGATGGAGCCTGGCCTGTCCTTGGTTCCATGAGTCTTCTGTCTCCCTTCCTGACTTCCATATGTAGGTTCCACACTGTGGGCCCTTCCCTCTGTCTGCTGCTGTTGATGGCTTCTGCTGCCTCCTCACACCCTCCCACTCAAGCTGCATCCCTGTGGTGCATTTGCCTGCTCATCCCCATCTGTTTTCCACTTTCTCCTGTCTGGAGAAGCTTCATGATAGATGGCTTCTCAGACAAGTGCCTCTTCCATTACCTCTTTCATTCCGGAGCCACCACTTAAACTACCCCACAGGCCTTTCTCCTGGGTGATCCGTAGCCCTGTGCCTTCTCTGCTCTCCAGGCCAGCCAGAACAGAGCAGTGCTAGAACTCATTCTGCTCTCAGGCCCCTTAATAGGAGTGCAGATTTTCCAAACAAGCAGAGTGGCAAGGAAGCCTCTCTGAGTGGCAAGGGTAGGGCATAGGAAAGCTGATGAGCTGGGTGTGGGACCCAGGCCTGCTGAGCCCTAAACGAGCCATTCATTTGCTGTGACATCTGGAGCAGTGGAGTTGAGGCACTCAGGGAAGTGCTTATTTATTTATGAAGGCGATGGAGGTCTGATTGCAGACTTCCTTCCAGTCACTCAAATGGAGGAGGGAAAAACCAGTGTTAGCATCTGGGAGATGTAAATTATAAAACCATGGCTTTATTTTTGTAGGTGCTGAGAGAAAGCTTTCAAGGTTTTAGAAAAGAAGCTGTAACCCAGGGGTCCAGGAGTTCTGCTAAACTCTAAAATTATGCACAGCACTTTGTGCCCATATGCATTTTCCTAAGTCTATAAGTTTGGTTAGATTCTCAGTTGGTTCTATGACTCAAAAAATAAAAAGTTAAGAACATTGCTTAGAAAAGTCTAATGAGAGTTCTAAGGCCCTGAATGGAAAGATGGGTTCATTTTATTTTTACATCCTTTTCTTCATGGCCCCAGAAGCACTAGCCCAGAATCAGGAGAGTAGAAAATACTCAGAAAGTACTTGTCAGATGATTTTGTATCCCTAGCATGCAGACCCTAAAATATAAAAATGCGAGGATTGACTCAGGAATTCTAGCTGGGATTTCAAAAAGCTTAGGATCTAGCTCTAATTCTACCACTAATCTACTCTGATTTGGGGCAAGAAACACTTCTGTGACCTTTGGGTTCCTTCTCTGTGTATGGATGGCATAATCTCTAAGCAATCTTTCAGTCCTGAAAGATGAGCACTCAGTCCTCACTCAGAGCTGTGTGAGAATTGCTGGAATATTTTAGCAAACCAAAACTAGAAAGCCTCATCTCTTCTTTCTGTGTGAAGAAATCGGATTTTTGTAGGGATTATGATATTTCCTGACAACCAGATGCCTTCAAGTAAATTCCAGCTCATGGAGGCCCCATGTGTGTTAGAGTAGAACTGTGTTCCATAGGGTTTTCAATGGCTGATTTGTTCCAATGTGGATTGCCAGGCCTTTCTTCCAAGGCACCTCTGAGTGGATTCAAGTATTCTGCCTTTTGGTTAGCAGCTGAGCACATTAACCATTAGGGACTTGGTATTCTCTGATACTGAGGTCAAAACCCCGTCTTCCTTTTATTTTATATAAGACAGTTTTTGGCCAATCCTATGCTGGCAAAGTTGAGCATCTCCTCTGTGCCCAGAACTGGGCAAAATGTAGTAAAATACTTGGATCTATTTCTTAAGTATCTTGAAACTTCATAGAGAAGATTCTGACATGTAAAATGGAGATGACAATTAATTGCTAAACTTCAAGGTAGCAATCATAATTGTAATAACCCCTAGGACTGGAGTGATCACAGATTTCATGGAGGAGGTGGAACTTGAACTGGGTCTTGAAAGCTGGGGAGAATTTAAATACAGGTATCCCCCACTTTTCGAAAGTTCGCTTTATGCCATTTCGCTTTTACCAAAGACCTACATTAATACCTGTTCTTGTTATCTAAAAGAAATCTGAGAATTTTTGCTTCTAAGGATAAAAGGTGAAAAGAGGAAACAGCGTTTGTTTTGTAGTGAGCTGCAGTGAACATCCCCAGTAGGGAGAGTGGCTTTGCCAGGCTCTTTCCCCAGAAACTACACTCAGCATCTCAGCATCAAGCCGTCATAGATTTGAACTGTGAAGATCATGCAATTCCTGCTTTTACTGTATGTTTGTGCTATTTTAGGCTTCATGTGTTGTTTGGTAGATTATTTTTTGGGCCTGGGAACACTCAAAAGATTTCCCCATATAAATTAATGGTAATTGCTTCTTTGCTTTATGCCATTTCAGCTTTTGAAAGGTTTCATAGGAATGTTTTACTTTCGGATAGCGGAGGAAATCTGTAAGTGATAAAGGAAGGCACTCCCAGTTGGAACTGGAAGAGAAGAATACGAGCAAAGATGGAGGTGGGGATAAATCGACTATTTGGAGCAAAGTAGATGGGCTGACCTGATAAAAGTAGAAGATGTTTTGGGGGACATGTGAGAGTATTTAAGTTGAGTGAGCCTTAGTGGCTTAGAAGGAAGTTTATGACCAACGCCTGCTGGGGGAGCTACTGCAGGTGATTGAGAAGGCCATTCAGAGGAAGTGGCATTTGAGCAGCATTAGCGTTCACAGTGGACTGCAGACCAGGCTGCTGCTGCAGTCCTGTGGGTGTGAATTGATAGTGGCCAAGACGACATTGGTGGCAGTGGGAAGAGAGACAACCACCCTGTGGGTCGGTGGCCTAGCACTCTGGATCCTCAACAACAGCAGCTGGCAGTGCTCAAGGCCTGGGATGGAAGCTCAGTGTGCATGTAATTGAGGACCAGTCAATGATGTCCACTGAAGGGCCTGCACTGTACTTTGAAGCCTGTGTTTAGAATTTTTGTCATCTCCAGGAAAATCCTAAATCTAAAACTCCTAATACCAGTTCTAGCACCAGTTGCCATCGAGTCAAATTCCACTCATGGCAACTCCACGTGTGCAGAGTAGAACTGCTCCGTTGGGTTTTCAAAGCTATGACCTTTCAGAAGTAGATTGCCAGGTCTGTTTTCTGAGGTGCCCCTGGGTGGACTCAAACCTCCAACCTTTCAGTTAGCAACTGAGAGGGCTAACCATTTGTACCGCCTAGGTGCTCCAAAAGTCCTAATGGTTTCTGTTTTTTATCCATTTATGGGGCTAATATTGTTGACTTGAGGAGTAGCCCAGTGAGAGTCACTGATGTTCTTAATTCTCAACTTCTTTATTCCCAACAGCACAAAACTGAGGTGTCCCGGTGGTTAGGAGAAAATTCTGTGGCCATGCTAGAGGTCAGTTTGGGTAGATTAGGAGCCACTCTCTGTTCTGAGGTGAAGGAAGACTCTGGCAGGGAGAAGAGTGTTTTCCAAGTGCCATAAAACTCAACCCATTTAGGAAAAAAATACTTTTGCTTTTACATCCTTGTTCTTGTTAGGTGCCGTGGAGTCGGTTCTGACTCATAGCGACCCTATGCGCAATAGAGCGAAACACTGTCAGATCCTGAGCCATCCTTACTATCGTTGTTATGCTTGAGCTCATCGTTGCAGCCACTGTGTCAATCCACCTCGCTGAGGGTCTTCCTCTTTTCTGCTGACCCGGTACTCTGCCAAGCATGATGTCCTTCTCCAGGGACTGATCCCTCCTGACAACATGTCCAAAGTATGTAAGACACAGTCTCACCATCCTTGCCTCTAAGAAGCATTCTGGCCGCACTTCTTCCAAGACAGATTTGTTCGTTCTTTTGGCAGTCCACGGTATATTCAATATTCTTCGCCAACAGCACCATTCAAAGGTGTCAACTCTTCTTCGGTCTTTCTTATTCATTGTCCAGCTTTTACATGCGTATGAAGCGACTGAAAATACCATGGCTTGGGTCAGGCACACCTTAGTCTTCAGGGTGACATCTTTGCTCTTCAACACTTTTTAAGAGGTCCTTTGCAGCAGATTTACCCAATGCAATGTGTCTTTTGGTTTCTTCGCTTCTGCTTCCATGGCTGATTGTGGATCCAAGTAAAATGAAATCCTTGACAACTTCAATCTTTTCTCCGTTTGTCGTGATATTGCTCATTGGTCCAGTTGTGAGGATTTTTGTTTTCTTTACGTTGAGGTGCAATCCATACTTAAGGCTGTGGTCTTTGATCTTCATTAGTAAGAGTTTCAAGTCCTCTTCACTTTCAGCAAGTAAGGTTGTGTCATCTGCATAACTCAGGTTGTTAATGAGTCTTCCTCCAATCCTGATGCCCAGTTCTTCTTCATATAGTCCAGCTTCTTGGATTATTTGCTCAGCATACAGATTGAATAGGTATGGTGAAAGAATACTACCCTGACACACATCTTTCCTGACTTTAAACCAATCAGTATCCCCTTGTTCTGTCCGAACAACTGCTTCTTGATCTATGTAAATGTTCCTCATGAGCACAATTAAGTGTTCTGGAATTCCTATTCTTCTCAATGTTATCCATAGTTTGTTACGATCCACACAGTCGAATGCCTTTGCATAGTCAATAAAACACAGGTAAACATCCTCCTGGTATCCTCTGCTTTCAACTAGGATCCATCTCACATCAGCAATGATATCCCTGGTTCCATGTCCTCTTCTGAAATCAGTCTGAATTTCTATCAGTTCCTTGTTATACTGCTGCAGCTGTTTTTGAATAATCTTCAGCAAAATTTTGCTTGCCTGTGATATTAATGATATTGTTCTATAATTTCCACATTCAGTTGGATCACCTTTCTTGGGAATAGGCATAAATATGGATCTCTTCCAGTCAGTTGGCCAGGAAGCTGTCTTCCATATTTGTTGGCATAGATGAGTGAGCACCTCCAGTGCTGCATCTGTTTGCTGAAACATCTCAATTGATATTCCATCCATTCCTGGAGCTTTCTTTTTTGCCAATGCCTTCAGAGCAGCTTGGACTTCTTCCTTCAGTACCATTGGTTCCTGATCATATGCCACCTCTTGAAATAGTTGAACATCGACTAATTCTTTTTGGTATAATGACTCTGTGTAGTCCTTCCATCTTCTTCTTTTATTTTTTTTATTTTTATTAACTTTTATTGAGCATCAAGTGAACGTTTACAAATCAAGTCGGTCTGTCACATATAAGTTTATATACATCTTACTCCTTACTCCCACTTGCTCTCCCCCTAATGAGTCAGTCCTTCCAGTCTCTCCTTTCGTGACAATTTTGCCAGCTTCCAACTCTCTCTAACCTCCCATCTCCCCTCCAGACAGGAGATGCCAACACAGTCTCAAGTGTCCACCTGATATAATTAGCTCACTCTTCATCAGCATCTCTCTCCTACCCTCTGTACAGTCCCTTTCATGTCTGATGAGTTGTCTTTGGGGATGGTTCCTGTCCTGTGCCAACAGAAGGTTTGGGGACCATGACTGCTGGGATTCCTCTAGTCTCAGTCAGACCATTAAGTATGGTCTTTTTATGAGAATTTGGGGTCTGCATCCCACTGATCTTCTGCTCCCTCAGGAGTTCTCTATTGTGCTCCCTGTCAGGGCAGTCATCGATTGTGGCCGGGCACCAACTAGTTCTTCTGGTCTCAGGATGATGTAGATCTCTGGTTCATGTGGCCCTTTCTGTCTCTTGGGCTCTTAGTTGTCGTGTGACCTTGGTGTTCTTCATTCTCCTTTGCTCCAGGTGGATTGAGACCAATTGATGCATCTTAGATGGCAGCTTGTTAGCATTTAAGACCCCAGACGCCACGTTTCAAAGTGGGATGCAGAATGTTTTCATAATAGAATTATTTTGCCAATTGACTTAGAAGTCCTCTTAAACCATGGTTCCCAAACCCCCGCCCTTGCTCCGCTGACCTTTGAAGCATTCATTTTATCCCAGAAACTTCTTTGCTTTTGGTCCAGTCCAGTTGAGCTGACCTTCCATGTATTGAGTGTTGTCCTTCCCTTCACCTAAAGGAGGTCTTATCTACTAATTAATCGGTAAAAAACCCTCTCCATCCCTCCCTCCCTCCCCCTCTCCTAACCACAAAAGTATGTGTTCTTCTCAGTTTATACTATTTCTCAAGATCTTATAATAGTGGTCTTATACAATATTTGTCCTTTTGCCTCTGACTCATTTCGCTCAGCATAATGCCTTCCAGGTTCCTCCATGTTATGAAATGTTTCACTCATTCGTCACTGTTCTTTATCGATGAGTAGTATTCCATTGTGTGAATATACCACAATTTATTTACCCATTCATGCGTTGATGGACACCTTGGTTGCTTCCAGCTTTATGCTATTGTAAACAGAGCTGCAATAAACATGGGTGTACATATATCTGTTTGTGTGAAGGCTCTTGTTTCTCTAGGGTATATTCCGAGGAGTGGAATTTCTCGGTTGTACGGTAGTTCTATTTCTAACTGTTTAAGGTAGCGCCAGATAGATTTCCAAAGTAGTTGTACCATTTTACATTCCCACCAGCAGTGTATAAGAGTTCCAATCTCTCCGCAGCCTCTCCAACATTTATTCTTTTGTGTTTTTTGGATTAATGCCAGCCTTGTTGGAGTGAGATGGAATCTCATCGTAGTTTTAATTTGCATTTCTCTAATGGCTAATGATCGAGAGCATTTTCTCATGTATCTGTTAGCTGCCTGAATATCTTCTTTAGTGAAGTGTGTGTTCATATCCTTTGCCCACTTCTTGACTGGGTTGTTTTTTTGTGGTTGAGTTTTAACAGAATCATGTAGATTTTAGAGATCAGGCGCTGGTCGGAGATGTCATAGCTGAAAATTCTTTCCCAGTCTGTAGGTGGTCTTTTTACTCTTTTGGTGAAGTCTTTAAATGAGCATAGGTGTTTGATTTTTAGGAGCTCCCGGTTATCTGGTTTCTCTTCGTCATTTTTGGTAATGTTTTGTATTCTGTTTATGCCTTGTATTAGGGCTCCTAGGGTTGTCCCTATTTTTTCTTCCATGATCTTTATCGTTTTAGTCTTTATGTTTAGGTCTTTGATCCACTTGGAGTTAGTTTTTGTGCTTGGTGTGAGGTATGGGTCCTGTTTCATTTTTTTGCAAATGGATATCCAGTTATGCCAGCACCATTTGTTAAAAAGACTGTCTTTTCCCCAATTAACTGACACTGGGCCTTTGTCAAATATCAGCTGCTCATATGTGGATGGATTCATATCTGGGTTCTCCATTCTGTTCCACTGGTCTATGTGCCTGTTGTACCAATATCAGGCTGTTTTGACTACTGTGGCTGTATAATAGGTTCTGAAATCAGGTAGAGTGAGGCCTCCCACTTTCTTCTTCTTTTTCAGTAATGCTTTGCTTATCCGAGGCTTCTTTCCCTTCCATATGAACTTGGTGATTTGTTTCTCTATAACCTTAAAAAATGACATTGGAATTTGGATCAGAAGTGCATTGTATGTATAGATGGCTTTTGGTAGAATAGACATTTTTACTATGTTAAGTCTTCCTATCCATGAGCAAGGTATGTTTTTCCACTTATGTAGGTCCTTTTTAGTTTCTTGCACTAATACTTTGTAGTTTTCTTTGTATAGGTCTTTTACATCTTTGGTAAGATTTATTCCCAAGTATTTTATCTTCTTGGGGGCTACTGTGAAGGGTATTGATTTGGTGATTTCCTCTTCGATGTTCTTTTTGTTGATGTAGAGGAATCCAAGTGATTTTTGTATGTTTATCTTATAACCTGAGACTCTGCCAAACTCTTCTATTATTTTCAGTAGTTTTCTGGAGGATTCCTTAGGGCTTTCTGTGTATAAGATCATGTCATCTGCAAATAGAGATAGTTTTACTTCCTCCTTGCCGATCTGGATGCCCTTTATTTCTTTGTCTAGCCTAATTGCCCTGGCTAGGACTTCCAACACGATGTTGAATAAGAGCAGTGATAAAGGGCATCCTTGTCTGGTTCCCGTTCTCAAGGGAAATGCTTTCAGGTTCTCTCCATTTAGAGTGATGTTGGCTGTTGGCTTTGCATAGATGCCCTTTATTATGTTGAGGAATTTTCCTTCAGTTCCTATTTTGGTGAGAGTTTTTATCATGAATGGGTGTTGGACTTTGTCAAATGCCTTTTCTGCATCAATTGATAAGATCATGTGGTTTTTGTCTTTTGTTTTATTTATGTGGTGGATTACATTAATGGTTTTTCCGATATTAAACCGGCCTTGCATAAAAAAAAAATTTTTTTTTTGCATACCTGGTATAATTCCCACTTGATCATGGTGAATTATTTTTTTGATATGTTGTTGAATTCTATTGGCTAGAATTTTGTTGAGGATTTTTGCATCTATGTTCATGAGGGATATAGGTCTATAATTTTCTTTTTTTGTAATGTCTTTACCTGGTTTTGGTATCAGGGAGATGGTGGTTTCATAGAATGAGTTGGGTAGTATTCCGTCATTTTCCATGCTTTGAAATACCTTTAGTAGTAGTGGCGTTAACTCTTCTCTGAAAGTTTGGTAGAACTCTGCAGTGAAGCCGTCCGGGCCAGGGCTTTTTTTTTGTTGGGAGTTTTTTGATTACTTTTTCAATCTCTTTTTTTTGTTATGGGTCTATTTAGTTGTTCTACTTCTGAATGTGTTAGTTTAGGTAGGTAGTGTTTTTCTAGGAATTCATCCATTTCTTCTAGGTTTGCAAATTTGTTAGAGTACAATTTTTCATAATAATCTGATATGATTCTTTTAACTTCAGTTGGGTCTGTTGTGATGTGGCCCTTCTCGTTTCTTATTCGAGTTATTTGTTTCCTTTCCTGTATTTCTTTAGTCAGTCTAGCCAAAGGTTTATCAATTTTGTTAATTTTTTCAAAGAACCAGCTTTTGGCTTTGTTAATTCTTTCAATTGTTTTTCTGTTCTCTAATTCATTTAGTTCAGCTCTAATTTTTATTATTTGTTTTCTTCTGGTGCCTGATGGATTCTTTTGTTGCTCAGTTTCTATTTGTTCAAGTTGTAGGGACAGTTCTCTGATTTTGGCTCTTTCTTCTTTTTGTATGTGTGCATTTATCGATATAAATTGGCCTCTGAGCACTGCTTTTGCTGTGTCCCAGAGGTTTTGATAGGAAGTATTTTCATTCTCATTGCATTCTATGAATTTCCTTATTCCCTCCTTGATGTCTTCTATAACCCAGTCTTTTTTCAGGAGGGTATTGTTCATTTTCCAAGTATTTGATTTCTTTTCCCTAGTTTTTCTGTTATTGATGTCTAGTTTTATTGCCTTGTGGTCTGAGAAGATGCTTTGTAATATTTCGATGTTTTGGATTCTGCAAAGGTTTGTTTTATGACCTAATACGTGGTCTATTCTAGAGAATGTTCCATGTGTGCTAGAAAAAAAAAGTATACTTTGCAGCAGTTGGGCGGAGAGTTCTGTATAAGTCAATGAGGTCAGGTTGGTTGATTGTTGTAATTAGGTCTTCCGTGTCTCTCTTGAGCTTCTTACTGGATGTCCTGTCCTTCTCCGAAAGTGGTGTGTTGAAGTCTCCCACTATAATTGTGGAGGTGTCTATCTCACTTTTCAATTCTGTTAAAATTTGATTTATGTATCTTGCAGCCCTGTCATTGGGTGCATAAATATTTAATATGGTTATGTCTTCCTGATCAATTGTCCCTTTTATCATTATGTAGTGTCCTTCTTTATCCTTTGTGGTGGATTTAAGTCTAATGTCTCTTTTGTCAGAAATTAATATTGCTACTCCTCTTCTGTTTTGCTTATTGTTTGCTTGATATATTTTTTTCCATCCTTTGAGTTTTAGTTTGTTTGTGTCTCTAAGTCTAAGGTGTGTCTCTTGTAGGCAGCATATAGACGGATCGTGTTTCTTTATCCAGTCCGAGACTCTCTGTCTCTTTATTGGTGCATTTAGTCCATTTACATTCAGCGTAATTATAGATAAATAAGTGTTTAGTGTTGTCATTTTGATGCCTTTTTATGTGTGTTGTTGACAATTTCATTTTTCCACATATTTTTTTGTGCTGAGACGTTTTTCTTAGTATATTGTGAGATCCTCATTTTCGTAGTGTTTGACTTTATGTTTGTTGAGTCGTTACGTTTTTCTTGGCTTTTATCTTGAGTTATGGAGTTGTTATACCTCTTTGTGGTTACCTTAATATTTACCCCTATTTTTCTAAGTAAAAACCTAACTTGTATTGTTCTATATCGCCTTGTAACACTCTCCATATGGCAGTTCTATGCCTCCTGTATTTAGTCCCTCTTTTTGATTATTGTGATCTTTTACTCATTTACTTCAGTGATTCCCTGTTATGAGCATTTTTTTTTAACTAATCTTAATTTGTTTTTGTGATTTCCCTATTTGAGTTGATATCAGGATGCTCTGTTTTGTGACCTTGTGTTGTGCTGGTATCTGATATTATCGGTTTTCTGACCCAACAATATCCTTTAGTATTTCTTGTAGCTTTGCTTTGGTTTTTGCAAATTCTCTAAGCTTGTGTTTATCTGTAAATATCTTAATTTTACCTTCATATTTCAGAGAGAGTTTTGCTGGATATATGATCCTTGGCTGGCAGTTTTTCTCCTTCAGTGCTCTGTATACGTCGTCCCATTCCCTTCTTGCCTGCATGGTTTCTGCTGAGTAGTCTGAACTTATTGATTCTCCTTTGAAGGAGACCTTTCTTTTCTCCCTGGCCGCTTTTAAAATTTTCTGTTTATCTTTGGTTTTGGCAAGTTTGATGATAATATGTCTTGGTGTTTTTCTTTTTGGATCAATCTTAAATGGGGTTCGATGAGCATCTTGGATAGATATCCTTTCGTCTTTCATGATGTCAGGGAAGTTTTCTGTCAGGAGATCTTCAACTATTTTCTGTGTGTTTTCTGTCCTCCCTCCCTGTTCTGGGACTCCAATAACACGCAAGTTATCCCTCTTGATAGAGTCCCACCTGATTCTTAGGGTTTCTTCATTTTTTTTAATTCTTTTATCAGATTTTTTTTTCAGCTATGTTGGTGTTAATTCCCTGGTCCTCCAGATGTCCCACTCTGCATTCTAATTGCTCGAGTCTGCTCCTCTGACTTCCTATTGCACTGTCTAATTCTGTAATTTTATTGTTAATCTTTTGGATTTCTACATGCTGTCTCTCTATGGATTCTTGCAACTTATTAATTTTTCCATGTTCTTGAATAATCTTTTTGAGTTCTTCGACTGTTTTATCAGTGTGTTCCTTGGCTTTTTCTGCAGTTTGCCTTATTTCATTTGTGATGTCTTGAAGCATTCTGTAAATTAGTTTTTTATATTCTGTATCTGATAATTCCAGGATTGTATCTTCATTTGGGAAAGATTTTGGTTCTTTTGTTTGAGGGGCTGTAGAAGCTGTCATGGTCTGCTTCTTTATGTGGTTTGATATCGACTGCTGTCTCCTAGCCATCACTGGGAAACTTGTTTTTCCAGAAAATCCTCTAAAAAAAAATGCAGTCAGATCCCTATCGGAACTGCTTCTGGATTGTAACCGCCATCTTGTTCCCTGTAAGGATGAAAGTCCGAGATTTGGATCATATACGCTTGGCTGTAGCTGGTTCTGTGTTTTTAGTCCAATTAGGGATGGATTTTTGGTCCCTGGTTTTTTTGTGGTTCCTTCTCTCAGGCTGGAAGAGTGGGTTAGGAAAAGACCAAAAGAAAAAAAAAATTTAAAAAAGGGGGAAAAGCAAAGCCGCCGCTGAGCCGGAGTTGTTCTCCCTCTGGCTCAGGAAATGCCAATGTTAATGAAGCCGCCTGGAGAGGGTGGGGGAGGGGTCAGAGAGATAGGAGAGTAGCACCTCGGAATATAGCCAGAGTTGCTTGTCTTGCTTGGAATGACTATTTTATCTGAGATTCCCGAGGGGCGTGTCACCTATGTGTGCTGGCTGTGTGGAGATTGCCCCCGGGGGTCTGGCCCGCTGAAGCCGCGGTCAGTTCCTCTGCTGCCAGTCCAAAGCTCAGCATCAAGGTTCTCCTGCTGGGAAGCTGCTCTCCCGACTCCAAAATCAGTCGCTGCCCCCCGGGGACTTCTCGTCCACCAGCTGCATCACCACGCTGCCCCCGCAGACTGGCTGGGTCCCCTCCCGGGGTTAGTTCAGGGGAGTAGAGCTGCGCCCCGTGCTTGTGCCGTGACAGCGCCCAGTCAAAGCCAAGGTTCCCCGGCTGATACGCTGCACTTCTGGCTCCAAAACCAGTCACTGCCTCCCGGGGACTTCTCCCACCAGCGGCGTTGCTGCGCCTCCCGCGTGGACCCGCTGGGCCCTCTCCCGGGTTCAGTTCAGGGGGGTAGGGCTGTGCCCCTTGTTTGCACCATCACAAGATTTATGAGTTCCGCTCCCCTGGGCCCAGACCTAATCTCGGCGCCAAGGTTATCTGGCTGGGATGCTGGCTCCAGGCTCCGAAAACAGTTGCTGCTTCCCCGTATTTGTTCGTTTTCCGTCTCTAAGTCTGTGTTTGTTGTTCAGGGTTCGTAGATTGTTATGTCTGTGATGGATTCACTTGTTTTTCTGAATCTTTGTTGCAAGAGGGATCGGAGGTAACGTCTATCTAGTCCGCCATCTTGGCCCCGCCTCCATCTTCTTTTGATGCTTCCTGCGTCATTTAATATTTTCCCCATGGAATCCTTCAGTATTGCAACTCAAGGCTTGAATTTTTTCTTCAGTTCTTTCAGCTTGAAAAATGCCGAGCAGGTTCTTCCCTTTTGGTTTTCCACCTCCAGCTCTTTGCACATGTCATTATAAAACTTCTCTTTGTCTTCTCGAGAGGCCCTTGGAAATCTTTTGTTCAGTTCTTTTACTTCATCAATTCTTCCTTTTGCTTTAGCTGCTCGACGCTCAGGAACAAGTTTCAGAGTCTTCTCTGACATCCACCTTGGTCTTTTCTTTCCTGTATTTTCAATGACCTCTTGCTTTCTTCATGGATGATGCCCTTGATGTCATTCCACAACTCATCTGGTCTTCAGTCGCTAGTGTTTACTGCATCAAATCTATTCTTCAGATGTTCTCTAAATTCAGGTGGGATATACTCAAGGTCATATTTTGGCTCTCGTGGACTTGCTCTGATTTTCTTCGGTTTCAGCTTGAACTTGCATATGAGCAATTGATGGTCTGTTCCACAGTCGGCCCCTGGCCTTGTTCTGACTGATGATATTGAGTTTTTCCATCGTCTCTTTCCACAGATGTAGTAAATTTGATTTCTGTGTGTTCCATCTGACAAGGTCCATGTGTATAGTCTCTGTTTATGTTGGTGAAAGAAGGTATTCACAATGAAGAAGTTGTTGGTCTTGCAAAATTCTATCATTTAATCTCCAGCATTGTTTGTATCACCAAGGCCATATTTTCCAACTACTGATCCTTCTTTGTTTCTAACTTTTGCATTCCAATCACCAGTAATTATCAACCCATCTTGATTGCATGTTCCATCAATTTCAGACTGCAGCAGCTGATAAAAATCTTCTATTTCTTCATCTTTGGCCTAGGTTGTTAGAACCTTACATAAACAAGGTTTTTATAACTTGCTTATAACCTGTAGCATGTGATTGGATATTAAACTTTCCTGGCTGTTTTTGATATTGTTGGTAGTATGAAGTGCTTGGTGGTGAATTGTTTTTAAGTTTCGCTGCTATACCTTGAGTGGCCAAGCAGAACCAGCCTCCATTTCAGGGTGAAAGGAAGGGTCCATCCTTTCATTCCCAGCAGCTCTCAGTATGAGCTGCCTCCCTGTCTAATAAGCTGTGATGTGTCTGACTGAGGGGATGTCTAAGATGTCTTCCTGTTCTCAAGATGAGGAAATTCATGGTGGGATTGAGAAAGAATTGTTGTTACCTTTGAGAATGTGGAGTCCACTCCAAAGGAAGTATAACAGCAAACATGGAAACAAGATTAGCTCCTGACAGAGTGCAGTGTGGAGTAGCTGAGTGTTGGGTGCTGGAATGGTGCCCTGGACAGAATGGGGGAATACTGTGAAAAGGCTATAGGGCAGTGGGGAATTTTGAGCAGGGTGGGAGGATCATAACATTGAGCCTAGAAATGAGAAGGGAAAATAGTAGTCCAGGATTAGAAAGCAACAGTTCTGAAAAGGAAACAGGAATAGGAGAAAAATGCCAGGGCAGATAAATGGAGGTGATAATTGCGCTAGGCAAAGGCTATAGAAACATTTGTTGAAAGGTTTTCAAAAGGAGCCTTTCATTAAATGTAGAAAATCTGCTTTCACCTTTGTGTTAATTATACTACTTATTTGAAACTGAGATAAGTGGATGATTATCAGTCTTCTAAATTCACGGGTAGGTAGACTGTGGACAAAATTTTGTCTGTTCTAATTAAATCTTATGATAATAACTATTGCCATTCCTTATCGAATGTATATACTCTGTGTTAGGTACTGAGCTAAGTGATTTACATTGATTATAGCATCCCATCTTCACCACAACTCTATGAGATAAACTAAAACAATGATAACAACAGCAACAACACAAGAAAACCCGTTGTCATCAAGTCAACTCCAACTCACAGCAACACTATAGGTTGGAGTAGAACCGCCCCATGGGTTTCAAAGGAATGGTGGATAGATTTGAATAGCTGACTTTTTGATTAACAGCCAAGCTCTTTACCACTGTGCTACCAGGGCTCCCCTCTATGAAATATTTGGTATTATTTCCCACAGTACATACAGAAAGAAACCAAAATGTAGAACATTCCTATATGTAGACTTCAGATGATAACAACAGTACCCAACTCATAGGAGTATAAGAATTAAATGAGATAATCCAAGAAAATTTCTTAGCACATGATATGGCTCTTAGAAACTATTCATCAGAGGTCAGAATTACTCATTTTTATTATTACTGTAGAGCCCATGATTGCCAATTGCCAGAGCAAATGTCAACCCAGTCTTCTTGTCACTAAAGACCATTTATTTCTTGCCAGGGCTATATGAACAGTTTTCTAAGAGCCTTCTTCTTCCCTTTGCCCCTTCCAGTCTATTCTCAACATAGCAGTTAGGAAACTTAGATCTTGGCACTTTTCTGCCAGAGCTTGGCAGTGGTCTAGAAGGCCTCGAATCATCTTCCTTCTTCCCTCAGCTTTCAACATCATCTCCTACCACTCTATCCATTGCTTAATTGGCACCAGCCACACACAGCTTCTTGTTGTCCTTTGAAAAGGGGACACACTGCCACTTCAGGTTCTTTGTACTTGTTATTTCCTCTGCCAGGAATGCTTTCCCCTTATTTGTTTGCTCTTCTTGTTTATCTTCTTCAGGTCTTTTTGCTTAAATGTCTCAGTGAAACCTACCCAGATCATCCAATTTAAAATTGCACTTCCCACTACCTCAACACTCCTCATCCCTGTCTATAGACATCCTTCTGTCTATATACTCCTCCTGTCTATACCTAACATACTATATATTCTCCTGGTGGAGCAGTGGTTAAAACACTGGGCTGCTAACCGAAAGGTTGGAGGTTCAATGCCACGAGCTGCTCTGCAGGAGGAAGGTATGTCAAATTGCTCCTGTGGAGATTACAGCCTTGGAAACCCTATGGAGAAGTTCTTCTTTCATCTACAGAGTCACTATGACTCGACAGCAATGGGTTTAGAAACATACCTATCATTTATCTCCCCCAACTAGAATGGAGGTTACACAAAAACAGAACATCTTTCTCTGTACCCGGCATGTAGTAGGTGCTCACAGTTTCTTGAATGTTGGGTGAATAGACTCTTGTCTGCTGTGACCTCTGATGACTTTCCTATGATACTAGAATTCCGTCCTTGTACTTGAGGACAGGATATTACATCCAGTTTTCCTTCTGAAACCGTCTACACATTAGACAAGCCAGAATTAGCCAGCCTGTGGCCAAATTGAACAAGGGTTATAAGCCAGCTCCTGAGGAGGGGTGGCCATCCATTTCATTTTTCCATTTGGCATTCACTGAGCCTGGCAGAGAAAAGCTCAATAAAAGAGCATAATTAGGAAAAGACATTCCACACCAAGCAAGCCCATAAACACAGAAAACTAGGTCATTGCTCCTAATACAAGGAAGAAGATTCCGGTTTCTAGCCAGTCTGTGTTCCACTTGTGTGAAAACATCATAATTAATTGAATTAATTTAATTCTGAGTGTTGTGGAAGATTTATGCTTTTTAGAAATCTGTTTTCTTTTTTTTGGAGATGGCATAACTTGTCCCATTCTGCATAGCTACTAAATGAGCTAAATGTCTCTCTGATTATAAAACGGAAGACTTCACTCAGCTCTTCATGAGTACCTACTGTGTGCATGTAAAATGTAGCCCTTGCCTTCCAGCAGTTTACAACCAGGCTGAGTCAGAGAGCACAGAAGACTTTATCTTCTAATTTTTGGCTGCAGAATACCTAAAAGAAGTTTCTTCCTCCACCTCGTAAGTGCTGTGGGTGAACTGAATATTAACCCTCACTGGGTAACCTTGGAATAAGCCCTTAAATGTACAGCAATGACAATCCATCATCCTTGCCAGTGACCCGGGACAAATCAAGGTGTGAGTTACAGTGGCCGTTACTGGAACATTTCACAAGGTCTAGGAAATATTACCTTCCCTGGCCTCTCTTGGCAGGGGACAAAGTGAACAAAGCAAAACATAGCTATGGCTGAAAGAACCACAAAGTAGGTGTCACATTTTCTCTCTCATTTCCAATCACAAAGAGAACTGGAATCATCCTCTCACTTCCTGAGTTCTTATTTGCAGGTTGCAGTCATTTTTTCAAATATTGTACATATCGAATGGTGCAATATAAGTACGGCACAAGATTCAAGACGCTGGGATGATTTTGAAGAGCAGGCTTAAAATCATGTACCTTGCAAACAAAGAAACAAATACAATATTTAAGTGAAAGTTAAGAACTATTTCCTGCCTGTTCCTCTTCTGCCTAACCTCTTGCCACCATCCCCTTTTGCAAAACTTACTTCTTAATTTACACGTTAGATCTACCTTTGACATAAAATGGAAGTCGCTGGAGAATGAGGCTATGTTCTCTTAAGGTCTTAGCTGAGTCCCAGTGAAGTTTGGTGTTTTTGACATTTTTGCCTCTAGATTTTGTTCAGCCTGAAGGACCTGAGGGTTCTCCAGCTTCTCTGAGGACAATCCAAATTCATACAAAGTTTCGAATTTTGTTTAATATATTGCCAAATATATTTGGGTGAAGAAAATAAGAGTTCACCCAAAGAATTTTATAAACTGACATCAGGATAGTTAGCAAAAGATAAATTCCCATATATCGGGCTAGTAGGTTTATTCAGAACCCAGTAAATCTTGCCATGTCTCCTAAATGTAAGAATGCCAGTAGTGACAACAGACTTAAACCAAATATATTACATGTTACCTCTCACTGAATATATATAAGGAAGAAAACAAGCATCTCATCAGTCCTTCTGTAAACCTTAGGGAATATACAGTTATGAATCTTCACAAATACTTGTTTTGGTGACTTTTCAGTTCTAATTGTCTTGCCTGGGGATGAGCTAAGGGCATTCCTATTTGCTCTTCTTCATCATGAACTATCTTAGCTCATCTGCCTGCCCTTCAAACTACTTGCTGGTTGTGTGTGTGTGTGTGTGTGTGTGTGTGTGTGTCCTGAGGACTGACACCCTGATAGACTTTAATATCCATGAGTTTCTGTGGAGGGGTGGCGCGTGTGAAAGGTACCATGCATGTCAAAGTGACCTCCGGCTCCAAGTCACATTAGGAATAGAAAGGAGTCAGCTGTTTTCAATGACTTTCCCAGTAACCTTCAATCCTCTTTGACCTGCCTCTCTGCTTTTCATTTGCATGCTAGCCTGGCCCAGAGAGAGTGATCGCCTGTTCTGGATTGCTTCTTGCACGGTGTTGATTTAGTGGTAACACTGTACTGTATAATTCATCTGCTACTCGGCTGGTAATGACTTGGCTCATACAGTGTACACAACTGAACAGCTATCAAGGGACCTTGGACCTAGGGCATTAAGAGTAGCAAAGGCATGCTCTTGTTCCAGAAATGGCCCCTAGCTCTGTGTCAGATGGAAAGTTTCAGTGACACTTTGATTTCAGTTGTGTATCAAACACAACTAGCCATAGCAATTGGCTGCTCATACAGAAGAGAAGAGAAACCAGTTTTCTATATGGTATGCTCTTGAGGGGGAAAGTAATAGGGAATGGAATTCAAATCTAATAAATACTTACAGTGTGATAGGTTTTGAGCCACAATTTTTTATGTATGACAATGTATTTTTCCAAACATCTGATGAGGAAATTGAGGCTGCAGAGGAGTTAAGTAACATTCCCAAGACCACACAGCTAGGAAGTGGCTGAGAGATTAGAACTTTATCCAATGCCAAAGCCTGTGTCATAGTCCTGCTTGACGTTAACCATTCCTCCTTTGTCTTTCCATGGCATTGTCTCTGTCTCCTGTCTCAGGATAAGCTGGCTTATGCTGGTGTAACAAATAGCTTCTGAATCTCAATGGCTTGAACCAAGAAGGTTTATTTCTCCCTCAGCCTAATGTCAGCTGTGGGTCAGCTGAAGGCAGTGCTGTCCTTAGTCCTTAGTCAAGGATGCAGACTGATGGAGCTGCTGCTGTCTGGAATGCAGTGGTCACAACAGCAGAGTGGGAAAGAGCTATGGCAAATCATGCACTGCATGATTAAAGCTTCAGCCCCAAATTGGTCTGTGTCAGTTCTGCTCACATTTCATGCCGTGTCTGACTTCTAAGGGTCTTGGACGTGCAGTCTGACCATGTACCTAGAAAGAAGATTGGGATTATTTGTTCAATAGCACTAATGATTACCATACCTCATCAAGGGTATGAAAACCCACTAAATTTCTAGATAACTCTAGAATGCTAGAGGTGAATTTACCTATTACCGGGTGGGTACCTTGGCCCACTCTTACAAATATTTGAGCATGGAAGATTTATCAGAAAATTAGGAGCTATCTGGATGGTTCAAATGCTTATATTTGTGGGCACATTTGGAAGAGGTGTTGGATGAGTGGAACAGCTTGCTAGGTCTAGACCACCATGTTGCCAGTCTACAGGCAGTTTTTGATTCTTGAAGAGTCTTTTGGTTGTCCAGGGAACACCTAGAGTATGATCAGCTAACTTCTTTCATAATTCCAGCTAACATGAGCCCTGATAGATAAAGGCAGCAAGTAGTCATCTTATAAAGGCCCAACTTTTGAAGGTAGAAACGATCATGGAAGCATGATCCCTCTTTCCTATTGTATTTCCTAATCCTTCCTCTGAACCCTGATGATACAGTAGTTAGTTAAAGCACTCAGCTCCTAACCAAAAGGTCAGCAGTTCTGACCCACCTACTGCTCAACGGGAGAAAGATGTTCCAGTCTGCTTTCTTAAAGATGATAGCCTTGAAAATACCGTGAGGCAATTCTACTCTATCCTAGAGGGTCACTATGAACAGGAATCAACTTGACGGCAATGGTTTTTTAAATTTCTTCCTCTGAGATTGTCCTTTTTTTCTGCCCAACAGAAAACTTTCTATTGGTTTTTGGCCCTGACGAAGCACAACTTCTCTACCTAATTAGATTATCCCTTAAATTAAAGGTATTTTTAAGCCGTACACTCTTTTTATTTGCTTATATAAATGTTTAACTTGTACACATATTATCTAGAAAAAACACGATACTCAGAGAGGTTGGTTTCTTTGTCTCTTCTGGAAAAGCAAAAAGGGCCTTATGGTTTCCTTAGCCTGTTTATCATTATACCCCTTGATCTCCCATTATCTTGAGTTAGATCAATGTCTTTCACTGAGGTTGACAACACCAGACTCTGATAACTAAATATCCTACATATTTATATATCATTTTCTAATCGTCAAAGAGAGTTGGAGGAAAACTCATTAATAAGCTATGATATGCAGATGACACAACCTTGCTTGCTGAAAGTGAAAAGGACTTGAAGCACTTACTAATGAAGATAGAAGACCACAGCCTTCAGTATGGATTGCATGTCAACACAAAGGAAACAAAAATCCTCACAAATGGACAAATGAGCAACATCATGATAAACGGAGAAAAGATTGAAATTGTCAAGGACTTCATTTTACTTGGATCCACAATTAACAGCCATGGAAGCAGCAGTCAAAAAATCAAAAGATGCATTGCATTGGGTAAATGTGCTGCAAAGGACCTCTTTAAAGTGTTGAAAAGCAGACATGTCACCTTGAAGACTAGGTGCGCCTGACCCAGGCCTTGGTATTTTCAATCGCATCATATGCGTGTGAAAGCTGGACAATGAATAAGGAAGACCAAAGAGAATTCATGCCTTTGAATTGTGGTGTTGGCAAAGAATATTGAGTATACCATGGACTGCCAGAGAACGAACAAATCTGTCTTGGAAGAAGTACAACCAGAACGCTCCTTAGAAGCAAGGATGGTGAGACTGCATCTTACATACTTTGGACGTGTTGTCAGGAGGGGTCAATCCCTGGAGAAGGACATCATGCTTGGCAGAGTACAGGGTCAGAGGAAAAGAGGAAGACCCTCAATGAGGTGGATTGACACAGTGGCTGCAACAACAGGCTCAAGCATAACAGTGACTGTGAGGATGGCGCAGGACCGGGCGGTGTTTCGTTCTGTCGTGCATAGGGTCACTATGAGTTAGAACCGACTCAACGGAACCTAACAACAGCAACAATCTTCAAAGAATGACCACTTTTCATTTACTAATTTTATCTATAAAGTTTGAGAAGTAGTTGGCTATTATGTGCATCTGATCCATGAGGCTGCTGATATCTAGAGAGGGAAACATATTTGCTTAGCGCCAAACAACTGGTCAAAATCGGGGATAGGTCTTGACCCTTGGTTTTGAGACTTAGCCGCAGGTCTGTGGTGGTTAAAGTTGTGTGTCAAGAAGGCTGGGCCATGATTCTCAGTGGTTTGGAAGTTATGTAATGATGAGGCTTGGCAATTATGTAATGATGTAGTTTCCTTTATTTTTTGATATAATAAAATCACCTCTATGATGTGATCTGATGGGATCAGCCAATCGATTGTAAGGGGAGTTTCCTCAGGGGTGTGGTCTGGTCTGCATTCAGTATATATGGATGTTCTGGCAAAGTTTACTGGATTTTGCTTGCCCTGAATCTTGCGTCTGGCTCATCATCATCTGACCTCCAGTTCTTGGGACTTGAGCCAGCGGCCTGCTGTGTTGCCTGCCAATCTTGGGATTTGTCAGCCTCCACAGCCCATGAGCCAGCAGCCTGCTGTCTGACCTGCCGATCTTGGGTTCATCAGCTCCTGCAACTGTATGAGTCAGGAGAAGCCTCCAACCCAACGCTTGACCCGCAGACTTGGAACTTGTTAACCTCTACAACTGAGTGAGCCATTTCCTTGAGATAAATCTCTTTTTATTTTTCTCTCTCTCTCTGTACACACACACACACACTTCATTGGTTTTCTTTCTCTAGAAAACTGAGCCTAAGACATTTTATATTGAGAATAGCTCTAGAGAAACAAAATTTTAAGGATGAGTTTTCTAAATTGGTTCTCAAATCTGGACAGTCTTAAAGATGTTGATGACTCTGCTTCCAGTGGTAAGGAGGGCATTGATAATCCATGTTGTGAGATGGCAGTATAAATATACAAATTATCACCACCAATAGAGCAAGTGTCTGTGAGAGGCGAGGCTCTGGCTGATCACATGTTTGATATTTTTCTTTAATTTTGTAGGAAAGAGAACTATAAGGAAGCTGGTTGGTTGGTCTTACTTTCACTACCCAAAGTGGTGAAAGAGGTGAGCTCAAGGCTTCAGAATCACAACTCAAGCACCACATAAATGACCTCAAAGTTGCCAAGTGTGTCCCGAAATAAAACCTCATTTCTTGTAGTAACAGAGCTGATATTGCTGAAAACCAAACTCAGTCTTATCATAAAAGTGGCTGAATTACAATGCCAATTGAATTCCCAGTCTTGAATGGTGTCTGAAGTTAAAGTGAGGACACTGATTGGGAAGAAATGGTATCCTGAAACCTAAGATGGGGATGTATGAGCAGGTAATCAGGAAGCTGGAGACACTGAGCCCCTAAATCCCATGGAATCACTCCTCTCAACAGAACTAGCTCTCTCACTCCCATCTGAAGCAATTGCTCCATCTTTGTCTGTTAAGCCACCCTCTCCCTTAAAAACATTAGCCCTTCTACCCCCATCTGATGAAGTTAACCCAGCTATGTCTGAAAAGCTATTGCCTGGGAGGCAAATGAGTCATTTCTGAGTGTTCTCAGAACACATCCCCACCACCCATTTTTTATTCTAGACTTATAACTAATCTTAAGTCCCAGTGAGCCCCAAAAGGTGAAGTACAAAGTGTGATCTGGTAGGAGGTATGCTAAACTCAAAAAGAACTCCTGACTTTTCTGACATATACAAACAGAAACCTGGGGAATATGTGTGGGGAAGGCTATTAAGAGTGTGGGATAATGGTGCAAGGAACATAAAGTTGAACCAGTCTGAAGTTATTGACATGAGCCCGCTAAGCAAAGATCCTTTATTCAATGTTTCAGCTCAAGAGATTAGGAAAGGATCTAATAGTTTACTTGGTTGGTTTGCTGAAGCACATGTTACGCAGTGGCCCACACTAAATCGAATTGAAGTGCCAGATCTGCCTTGGTATACTGTAGAAGGAAGAATACAAAGGCTTAGGGAAATAGGTATGCTAGAGTAGATTTATCAGGTTAGACCCACAGACCCACACATTGAGTGCCCAGAGGACACCTTATACCATAATGGTGAGGGACAAATTTGTAAAGTAAGCTCCAGCAAGCATCCTTGAAGACTGCTATGATTGCTATTTTATATGTAAGTCAGATTTAACAGTGGGAACCACCCTAATTGAATTGAGACACGTAACTACAATGGAGCTACTTGGACCCCACGGTAGTAGGAGCCAAGCGATGGCATTCAATCAACAAAGAGAAGGTTGGCATGTTTACTGTAATGGACATTGGTTTCAAAGCAGTAATCAGAATAGTCTGCCTCATACAGACTTATGGCGTTGGCTACTTAGTCATAGTGTCCCTAGTAGTGAAATAGATGGAAAATCTACTAAATATTTGCTTGATCTGTACAAGTGGAAGAATTCTATGACAAGGAAATAGCAATCTAACTCAAATTATCAGAATAGAAAGTTACTGCCCCTTGATCAATTCCCAGACTTGAGTGAGTTTACAGACCCACAACCCCTTGAATGAAGAGGAGGCTGGGTCTCCTTCAGGAAGGACCCCACTACACTGCCAAAATTTATACTGTTAATCTTTCTTTCTCTTCCTCAAGGGACCTACAGCATTGTATGAAAGTAACTGTTCATTGGGGAAAAGTAAATAATCATCCATTTCGGAGATTACTGGATATTGGCTCTGAGCTGCTACTAATTCCAGGAGACACAAAATATCACTGTGGCCCACAAGTTGGAGTAGAAGTGTATGGAGGTCAGCGTATCAATGAAGTCTTAGTTTGGGCTTGTCTCACAGTGGGTCCAGTGTGTCTCTGAACTGATCCTGTAGTGATTTCCCAAGTTCAAGAATGCATAATTGGAATAGATATACTCAGTAACTGTCAGAACCCCCACATCAGATTTGAGACAAGTGGAGTAAAGGGTATTATGGTAGAAAAATCCAAGTGGAAGCCATTAGAACTGCCCTTACCTAGGAAAATAGTAAACCAAAAACAATACCACATTCCTGGAGGAATTGCAGAGATTACTGCCACAATCAAGGACTTGAAGGATGCAGGGGTGGTGATTCACACCATACCTCCATTCGTCTCGCCTATTTGGCCTGTGTAAAAAAGATATGGATCTTGGAGAATGACAGTGGATTATTGTAAACTTACCCAGGTGGTGACTCCAACTGCAGCTACTCTTCTAGATATGTGGTTTTATTGATTGAGCAAATTAATATATCTCCTGGTACATGGTACGCTACGCATCTATCGATCTGGCCAATGTCTTTTTCTCAATTCCGGTTTCGAAAGAATGCCAGAAGCAGTTTGTCTTCAGCTGGAAAGGCCAGCAGTACACCATCACTGTCCTTCCTCAAAGGTATATCAACTCTCCATCCCTGTGTCGTATTTTAGTCCACAGGGAACTTGATTGCCCTTTTCTTCCACAAGATGTCACACTGGTCCATTACATTGATGACATCATGCTCATTGGACCTATTAAGGAAGAAATATCAATGACTCTAGACTAGTTGGTAAGAAATTTGCATGCTCAAGGGTGAGAAATTAATCTGACAAAAATTTAGATGTTTTCCACCTCAGCGAAATCTCTACAGATCCAGTGGTGTGGGGCATGTTGAGATATTCCTGCTAAAGTGGAGGATAAGTTTTTGCATCTGGCCCCTCCCACATCTAAAAAGGAGGCACAAAGCCTGATGGGCCTCTTTGGATTTTGGAAGCAACATAGTTATCATTTGGGTGTGCTAGTCCAGCCTATTTATCAAATGATTTGAAAATCTGCTGGTTTTGAGTGGGGCCTATACAACAGGTTCAGGAAGCGGTGCAAGCCACTCTGCCACTTGGGTCATATGGTGCAGCTGATCCAATGGTGTTTGACATGTCAGTGGCAGGTGGGAATGCTGTCTGGGGTCCTTGGCAGGCCCCTACTGCTGAATCACAGTGCAAACCTTTAAATATTAGAGCAAAGCCCTGCTATCCTCTGCAGATAACTATTCTCCTTTTGAGAAACAGCTTTTTGCTTGTTACTGAGCCTTATCAAAGACTGAATGATTAACCATGGGCCACCAAGTTACCATGTGGCCTGAACTCATCATGAACTGGGTGCTGTCTGACCCACAGGGTCATAAAGTTGGAAGTGCACAGCAGCACTCCATCATTAAATGTAAGTGGTATGTACAAGATCGGGCACCAGCAGGACCTGAAGGCAAAAGTTGCATGAGGAAGTGACCCAAATGTCCCCAGTTTCCACTCCTGTCGCACTACCTTCCATTCCCTAGTCTGCACCTATGACCTCATGGGTGTTCCTTAAGATACATTGACTAAGGAAGAGAAAATTTGTGCCTGATTTTTAGATGATTCTGCACAATATGCAGGCACCACTCAAAAGTGAACACAGGCAGCACTACAGCCCCCTTTTGGGACCTCCCTGAAGGGCTACGGAGAAGGAAAAATCCTCCCAAGGGGCAGAACTTCGAACAGTGCACCTGATTGTTCACTTTGCCTGGAAGGAGAAATGCCCAGACATGTGATTGCACACTGATTCATGGGTTGTGGCTAATGGTTTGGCTGGATGGTCATGGACTTGGAAGGAACATGATTGGGAAATTGGTGATTAGGAGGTATGGCGAAGAGGTATGTCAGCAGACCTCTCTGAATGGGCCAAATAAGTGAAGATATTTGTATCTCATGTGAATGTTCAATAAAGTGTAATCTCGGCAGAGGAGGATTTTAACAATCAAGTGGATAGGATGGTGTGTTCTGTGGAAACAAGTCATCCTCTTTCCCTAACCACTCCCGTCACTGCCCAATGGGCTCATGAACAAAATGCTTGTATCAGGTTAGGCACACGTATGACTTTACAATTGTCTTTATTCAGAGACTATGTATGGTTTAAAGGAGATGTGTCCATGTGCCAAGTTGACAAAAGGTGGACTGTGATGGTTAAGGTTGTGTCAACTTGGGTGGGCCATGATTCTCAGTTTGGCAGTTATGTAATGATGCAATTATCCTCCATTTTGTGGTATAATGTAATCATCTCCATGTTGTGATCTGTTGTGATCAGCTAATGAGCTGTAAATAGAGTTTCCTTGGTGGGGGTGTGTGGCCTGCATCCAATATATATGGGTGTTCTTGCAAAGCCTGCTGGGTTTTCCTCACCCTGAATCCTGCATCTGGCTCATCATCATCTGACCTCATGTACTTGAGCCATTGACCTGCTGCATTACCTGCCCATCTTGCGATTCATCGGCCTCTGCAGCCTGTGAGCCAGGAACCTACCATCTTACCTGCTGATTATGGACTTGTCAGCCTCCATAGCCCATGAACCTACAGTCTTGCATCTGACCTGCTGATCTTGGGTTTGTCAGCCCCTGCAGCTGCATGAGTCAGGAGAAGCCTCCAGCCTGATTCTTGACCCAAGGGCTTGTCAGCTTCTACAACTGCGTGAGCTATATCTTTGAGATGAACCTCTCTCTCTTTCTCCATATTTTATATACCTATATAAATAAAATGTAAAACCAGTGAAGCATATATGTGCTTCACTGGTTTTCCTTCTCTAGAGAACCCAGCCTAAGACAGGTGCATTTCTTTACTTCAGTCATCTAAATTTCCCTTTGATTTTTATATATTTCCTTAATAATCTTACCTCATAACTGGCACTGTAACTGAAGAAAATTCTAAGAACTTGCTACCAAATTAGTAATTTCTACTTGCTATTATGTGGAGTGTATTCTTTTGTGTGGAATATATTATCTCTCATTCGCACAATGAAGTCCAGAAAAATTAAGTCTAAACTTCTCAGTCTTGCAATCAAGCCTCCTCTTATCCTACCTCATCTCACTTTCTTGGTTTCCCCTATTACTTCTTCCTGTCATGCACATGACACTGTGGCCAAAATGGATTGACTGCTATCTGAATATGCTCCAGGATCTCCTGTCTCTAAGCATTTGCTTGTGCTTATCACTCAACCTGAAACTTTCTGCCTTTAGATTACTTCCTGTTGATCTTCTCATCCTTCCAGACCCATGACTTGATGCTATATCCTTCATGAATCTGTTACTGACTACAAACAGATATGGTTTTTATTTCTTATGAAGACTCCACATCAACTTTTAGTAGGATATAAGCTTTCATTTTGAGGGCCAAAAATGCTGTTAGTACTGTGTTTTAGTCAAAAGAGCAGCTTAACAATATTTGTTGAGCTACAACAGTGGTTCTCAAACATGTTGGTTTCAGACCCTTGACAGCATTAAAAATTATTGAGGAGCCCAGACAACTTTTATTTATGTAGATAGTATCTGCTGATATTCACAATATTATAAACTGAACTGAAATAATTTTAAATTACAAGCTTAAAATTACAAGCATACTCAAGCCCCAAATCTACTCGTAGTCAGAGTGATATGGTCATCACATGTACATAGCCACTAGAGAGGTCCATTATATGATTGGATGTAAAAGAGAATATAAAAGGCAGAAAATTCCTTAACGTTATTATGAAAATGGTTTGACCTTACAAACTCCCTGAAAGAGCACAAAGGCATGCTCAGGGAGGGATCCCTGGATAACACTTTGGAACCACTAAATGAGTCGTATGGAAAGAATTCTGGACTAAAATTCAGGAGCTTTGGGTTCAAATCCTCTTGCTGTCACAATCACACTGTGACATTTATCTGGGCTTCAGCCATCTTAGCTCTAAGCACCTGCTCCTAATTCTACGCAGATGCGGGCCATCATTCTCCACTTACTCCCCTGAGTGCTCTGCTCTCATTCATCTTTAGCTTCTTGTTGATCGTTGGCCTGGTTGGTTACACATGACACAGACATGTCTAGAAACTCATGGGATCAGTTTTTGGTATGATAATTTTTGTATGTCTGGAAGGTGGGCAGCACAAAAGAATTTAAGACATCATTTTTGCAACAGGGTTTCTCTTACCACCAGTGTCATGCTAGGTCCTGTGGTGAGTTGTAACAAGATTGAGTCATGTGACAAATGAAGCTATGTGGGGGATGAGACTTGAAAAAAATTACAAAGTGCAGGAAATTTCCTCTAGAATGAATTCCCAGACCCTTTGCTATGAGTCGGAATTGACTCAATGGCAACGGGTTTTGTTTTTTTTGGTTTTATTTCCCCCTAGATCTCACAAAAACACTCTCCCAGAAAATTCTTACTTGGCCCTATTGTGCAAACCCTGCCTTATCCCACATCAGGCTTCACACACAGGTTTTTTTCATAACCCCATTCCCTACCTATCAAAAATTGTCTTCCTTATGCCTCATCTAATGAAGCCATACTCAAAAGCTGAAATTTAACTAATTCAGAAAAAATCATTAACATATGTTACTGGAGTTTAATAATTTAGCATGCTAGACCTCCTAGTTATAACTGTGGCCTTTAGTAGGTAACCAAAAAAACCTGTTATTGTCGAGTGGTTCCAACTCATAGTCACCCTGTACGACACAGTAGAATTGCCCAGTAGGGTTTCCAAGGAGCAGCTGGTGGATTTGAACTGCTGACCTTTTTGGTTAGCAGCCTGAGCGCTTAAGCATGTGCGACTAAGACTCCCTTTAGTAGGTACTGTGAGTCGGAATTGACTCGACAGCAATGGGTTTGGTTTTGGGCTTTCGTTTAGGTTATTTTAAAAAATGTACTGCCCTGAATTAGTGCCACACTGCAAGTGCTGTGGGAGAAGGTAGTTAGGGTCAGAGGATTTTTAGCATCTCAAATCACACTTCCTACATGTTCCAGAGCAGTGGAATAGAAAGTATATGGAAAACATGGGTACGGTTCTTGGCTCTGCCACTAAATAGTTGACTGACCTTGAGCTAATTATTTAAACTCTCTGAGCTTCTGTTTACTTATTTGTAAAATGAATTTATATATAGTTATGTGGGGCAGTTCTACTCTGTCCTACAGGGTCGCTATGAGTAGGAATCGACTCGACGGCAGTGGGTGTGTACTTATGGTGCTTGGACTTAGATTTGCTGCTGCTTTGACTCCATGATATGAATACTTAATCCTTGGCCTTCCAAGGCTTTCTGTGTAGCTGCTCTTACTGTCCTATGTGGCATATCCTTTTTTTTTAGCAAGAAAAATTTCAGCCTTGTTTCACAAAGAAACAGCTCCCCAAAATAAGATCACATTCAAAGCTAGAGTTTTTAATACAAAACTGACAACCTCAAACATGGCCCTTTAACAACAAGAAAGGCATATTTTGTCCTCCTCAAATTTAGTTCTATTTTTTTTCCCTTTCAGAGCATTGGCACTCCAAGATAATGAGACCCAGTGGAAGGTTAAAAACAAAGATCATCTTGACCCAGCATTAAGAGGGCAGCAAAAGAAGGAGGGTGGAGTGGAGTCAAGGGAAAGGCCAGGATTAGGGATTGCAGAAAAGGAGAAATCATATCTGTACATGAAATTCCAAGGGGCATTTATATCTTTTTCTTTACTTAAAAAAAAATTATTATTATTTTTGTTGAGAATATACATGGCAAAACATCCACCAATTCGACAGTCTCTACATGTACAATTCAGAGACATTGATTACGTTCTTTGAGTTGTGCAACCGTTCTCTCACCCTTCTTTCCTGAGTTATTCCTCCCCCATTAACATAAACTCACTGCCCCCTAAGTTTACTATTTAATCGTTGGAGATGCTGTTGTCAATTTGATCCTACACAGACAGTTCTTAAAAGAGTATAATGCTCAAGGCAGACATATCTACTAGTTAATCTAAACTATTCTTTGGTTTTAAGAAGACTATAGGGGATATTTTTGGTTTAAGGTTTAAAGATTAAGTTTAGGCAATAATTTCAGGCTTTCTTCCAGTCTCCACGTCTCCAGAGAGTCTGGAGTCCATGAGAATTTGGAATTCTGGTCTGCTTTTTTCCCCTTTTGGCCAGCATTTTTCTATAGTATCTTTATAAATATTCAGTAATGGTAGCTGGGCACCATTCAATTCTTTTGGTCTTAAGGTGAAAGGAGGCATTTGTTCATGGAGGCAATTAGCCACACGTTCCACTTCCTCTTATCCCTGACTTTCCTTCCTTTGTTGTTCGAAGTGAATACAGACCAATTGTTATGCCTTGGATGGCCACATGCAAGCTTTTAAGACTTCAGGAATTACACAACGACCCAGGAGATAGAACAGAAGCACTAACATGTTATTAGGCCAATTAACTGGAATGTCCCATGAAACCTTGAACTTAAACCTCCAAACCAAGGATCTAAATTCCATGAGGTGTTTGGTTGTACATAAGCAGCCTCAACAGCTACTCTCTCTCTCTTTTTTGTCATTGTTGTAAATATGCCCGTCACACAACTTTTGCCAATTCAACTTTTTACATGTGTACAGCTTATTGACAGCAGTTAAAACAACTCACTGAGCCACCTTAATTAATGCATTTTTTTCCATCACTGCAAAATGAAACTCAGTACTCTGTAAGCAATAAACCCCCTTTCCCCAGCCTTCCCTCCCCTCTTCTCTCCTTTACTTTTTAAGGATTTTTTTTTAAATGAATTATAGAATTTCAGTTTTAATGATATTAGTCTTTTTTCTTTTCTTTTCTTTTCTTTTCTGGCTTCCATTATTTCTTCTCAGAATTACCTGTCAGTCTTATTGCTGCTCATTTGAAGATATTGTGTTTTATACTTCCTGGCTACTTTTAAGATTATTATTTTTCAGCAGCTTTGCTATGGCATGCTTGGGTATGCTTTTCTCAATTCTTATTCTGCCTACGGGTGATAGTGATCCTTGAACCTGTGGCTTGAAATCTTTCAGTTTGGGAGAAATTCTTGGCCGTTATCTCCTCAAACATTGCTTATACACCATTCACTCTCCTTTGCTTCTGGGGCTTTAATCACATTTATGTCAGATTCTTTCACCTTTCCCATATGTCTTTGTTGCTCTTTTCTCAATTTTCCATATTTTTTCTCTCCTTCAGTCAATCTGAGTATTTTCTACTGACTTATCTTCCAGTTCACTAATCATATTTTGAGCTATATTCAATCTTCTGCTATACCGCTCTAAACTCACTGCTTTCAAGTTGATTCCGACTCACAGCAACACTATAGGACAGAGCAGAACTGCCCCATAGGATTTCCAAAGCTGTAAATCTTTATGGAAACACGCTGCCACATCTTTCTCCCACACAGCCTCTGGTGGTTTCAAACCACTGACCTTTAGGTTAGCACCTGAGTGCTAACCTCAACGCATACATTGAGATACCATGGCTCCCCAAGGCCCCTCTATTGAGTTCTTAATTTTGGTTATTATATTTTTCTTTTCTAGAGTTTACATTTGATTCTTTTTAAATAGATTCCAATTCTGTAGAGAAATTCTCCCACTTATTATTAATTTTCTTGTGTATATTAACCACGATTATGTCAAATTTCTGTCTGGTATCTCTTATCTAGAATATCCATGTGTCAGTTCTATTCTTTGTTTTTAATTCCTGGTCTTGTTTCTTGGTATACGTGATTTTTTTTATTGACTGTCCAGTGCTGTGGATGGTGCTATCTTTTTGTAGAAAGAATTTGCCTTTGAGGCAGCTAGAGTAGGGGTAGATCACCTTATACAATCAGGGACTGAGGTGACTAGAGCTGGGTTTGATCGTTTGTCTGGCTTGATCTATCTCTGGCTTGTCTTCTTCTGGGGATTATGCTTCCATTTCTTTTCTCACCAGAGCAATGAGAATGCCAAAATCTCAGCTTTGCTTTTCTTCAACTGCTTCTTGATATCTCAGATTGTTGGCTCATATTAAGAATAAGCAAATATATGATACCAAAAAATCACAAGTGACAAAAGAAAAATAAAGTGCACTTCACCAAAATTAAAAATTTTGTGCATCAAGACATTGTCACAAGAGTGAAAGGAAAACCTACATAACGGGAGAAAACTACTTGCAATTCTTATATACAAGCGTCTAGTATGCAGAGTATGTCAAGAACTTTTAGAAGTCAAAAACAAAAGATAAAGAACCCAATTAAAAAATGGGCACAGAACTTGAATAGATATTACTTCAAAGAAGATATACGAATGGCCAATAAACAAGTGAAAAGATGTTCAACATCATTAGTCATTAGGGAAATGAAAATTAAAAGCACAATGAGATACAACTTCACACCCATAAGATGAGTATAGTAATAATAATAATAAAAGAAAATAACAGGTAAAGATGTGGAAAAATTAGAACCCTTGTACATTGCTGTACAAGGTGTACTACCCTGGTGGTGTAGTGGTTAAGAGCTACAGCTGCTAACCAACATGTTGACATTTTGAATCCACCATGTGCTCCTTGGAAACTCTATGGGGCAGTTCTACTCTGTCCTATAGGGTTGCTATGAGTCAGAATCTACTTGATGACAATGGGTTGGATTTGGGTTTGGTACATTGCTGGTGAGAATGTAAGATGATGCAGCTACTTTGTAAAACAGTTTGGCAGTTCCTCCAAAATATAATCGTAGATTTACCATGTAACTCAACAATTCCACTTCTAGGTATATACCCAAGAGAACTGAAAACAGGTCCTCAAATAAATACTTGTACAAGAGTGTAGAAGCATTATTCAAAGTAGTGAAAAGGTGGAAACATCCCAATATTCATCAACTAATAAATGTATAAAAAAAAAAATGATATGCCCATACAATGCAATGTTATTTAGCTATAAAAAAGAGTGGAGGGCTGATACTTACTACAACATGGATAAACTTTAAAAACAATACTATGTTAAAGAAGCAATACACAAAAGACCACATACTGTATGCTTTCATTATTTTGAAATATCCAGAATTGGTAAATCCATAGAGACAGAAAGCAGGCGAGTGGCAACAGGGACTAGGGGTAGGGAGGATTGGAGGATGACTGCTGAATAGGTATGAGAGCTCCTCTGTGGGCGATGAAAATGTTTGGGAACAAGATAGAGATTTTGGTTTCACGACATTGGGAATGTACTAAATTCCACTGAATTATACATTTTAAAAGGGTTAATTAATTTTGTGTCACGTGAATTTCATCTGTTAAGCAAAAACAAAAACATAAAATAAATGAGCTAATCTCCTTGAGGGTAAAAGCAGCGTGAAGGCTGTTGTGAACATCTCAAAGGGCCTCCCTTCTTTCTAGGGTCTTGATTCCCCAATTCTTGGCTGCTTCGTCATCTCTCTGATGTCTTCAAACATATGCTTTTTGTATTTTATCAAGATTTGATGTTTTCTTGATTCATTCAAACTCGTTCAGTCTTTTTCCTCTGAATTCCAAGAACATTATTGACTATTACACACAGATCTTTAGAAAGTTCATTAGCTTTCAACTTATATGTGGCATGTGTCTTCAGCCAACTTATATTCTTCCTCACAATTAGAATTGTTTGTGTTTCTTACCTCCAAAACATAGCACAATAGTTTTCCAAAGTTTAGAGTGAGTCAAAGTAGCCTGGGGGTAAATCACTGACTATAACCCCAGAGATTTTGAATCAAAATTCAAAGATGAAACAGAGGAAAGTGCATTCAACAAATACCACAGGTGAATCTGAAGCCAGTGAGTTACAGAACTTAAGGAAACACTGCTCAGTAATGTTAAGACACACCTAATAAATAAATAAATATTTGCTGAGAAAATGACTGACTCCTTCGCAATGTTCTTCCCAATCGCATTCCCCCCGGATAGTGCAATGCTGTATCTATTACTTACTTTTCATCTGCATGTGCATTCTACCTACTGTGCAATCAGAATATGCAGAGAAGGCTAAAGTATCAGTATGAATGATGTGTCAAATAGTGGACAAGGTGAGCTGGTGCATATCGCTAAGGGAAATTTCCATTTAGCATATCATAGCTTTTATCTTAATATTATACTGATATTCCATGATCTTTTCCAAGTAATTTGAATATGCAGATTGAAATTTTTGCTCTGGTCTATAAGAGGGCGGATACCAGCAACCATAACATGACCAGTATAGGAACTTTCAGAAGAGAGTGAATGGAGATAAGAGGGAAGAGAGACCTCAGCTGCTGTAGAGATTCTCCTAGTAAAGACCTGTGTCTGGGCGAGAAGAGGTAGAAACAAATGGAAACCATTATCAGAGTAATTCATGTTATTTTGTCTCAATTACCTCAGTATTTAAATGAAAGGATTTTGGGAGCCTCTGTGACCCAGGTAATTGACTTTATGCTCTAAATACCTTTAGGTGGAAAGATAGACAGCCATAAGTTTTAGGTCAAGCTGTGGTATTCAAAATGTTAAGAGAAGTGGTGAGGAAATTGCATGCCTCAGTGTCCCCTGTGCTGTTGCCTTTCCATCCTGTAAAAAAAAGTTTCCCATCCTGTAGGCCCCCAAAACTCTCTAGCTCTAGTGGATAATTCTTTCTTTTCTGAAAGTTCGGCTCTAAGAGAGTTGTGTGATGAATCTTACCCTCAGATCTCGCCATCATGTAGTCTAGAGCCAGGCTCTGAAATCAGGGAACTGTATTCCCACAACAACTCAGCCACTCCGAAACTCTGAAACCCTTATCAGATTATTCAACCTTCCTAAACCTCAGTTCCCTTATCTATGAAATGGATCAATACGTATCATGGAAGATTACTATAAGAGTAAATGAGAAATCAACATAGTGCCTAAAAAACCCGAGCACTCTTTAATAGAGCACCTATTTTCTAGAGTACAAAGTCAGTAATGTTGCATTTTGTTCATTGATTTTACCATTGGGGTTTATACTGTGTTGCCTGTGATATTTTATTCTTCTTGAAAGTATCTTGGTCTGATCCTAAGCCTGCTTTATACACACAAGTCTTTCCAGCCACCACTGGTCCTGTGTCTGGATCTTGACTCAAGTGGGCTGTGGCAACTTACTGTCCATCATGACAACCACCTGCCTGATGGAGCCCTGCCTAATATAGTATATTTCTCAATCCTATGTCCTGCCCTGTATATCTGTTTGGTCACTAGCTCTCAGCTATCCTATCTTTTCCTCATTCCAGGTAAAACTTAAATCTGTCCCTTCAACACTACAACAACAACAAAGGATAAGGCAAGGAGATATGGGAAAAGGCTAATAAAATTCTTTTCCCAAGTCTTTTAGGAAAAAGCAATTGAAGTATCAGATCACAGTCGATTTCACAGTTCACTATTTCCTCACTAAGTGGGTGTCTTAGTCATTTAGTGCTGCCATAACAGAAATGGAAACCCTGGTGGCATAGTGGTTAAGTGCTACTGCTATTAACCAAAGGCCCAGCAGTTTGAATCCACCAAGCGCTCCTTGGAAACTCTATGGGACAGTTCTACTCTGTCCTATAGGGTCGCTATGAGTTGGAATCAACTCGACGGCACTGGGCTTGGTTTGGGTTTTGGTAACAGAAATACCACAAGTGGATGGCTTTAACAAAGAGAAATTTATTTTCTCTCAGTCTAGTAGGTTACAAGTCCAAATTCAGGGCGTTGGCTCCAGGGGAAGGCTTTCTCTCTCTGTCGGCTCTGGAGGAAGGTCTTTGTCCTCAATCCTCCCCTGGTCAAGGAGCTTCTCGGGCACAGGGACCCCATGTCCAAAGGACACTCTCTGCTCCCGGTGCTGCTTTCTTGGTGGTATGAGGTCCCCAACTCTCTGCTTGCCTCCCTTTCCTTTTCTCTCTTGAGAGATAAAAGGTGGTGCAGGCCACACTCCAGGGAAACTCCCTTTACCTTGGATCAGGAAGGTGACTGGAGTAAGGGTGGTGTTACAATCCCACCCTAACCCTCTCAACATAAAATTACAATCACAAAATGGAGGACAATCACACAATACTGGGAATCATGGCCTAACCAAGTTGATACACACATTTTTGGGGGCACATAATTCAATCCATGACAGTGGGTAAAGAATTTTGAGTTCCTTTCTGCCAGGACTTTGAACAGGTTAGTTCCAGTTTGAACCCCTGCTGAGAATTTTCAATTCTAGCAAGTTCCCATGCTATGCTAATACTGCTCCAATTTTGAGAACCACTAGTAGGGCAGTGGTTCTCAAAATTTATTATACATAAGAATCACTTGGGAAACCTTGCTAAAATGTAGATTTTGGTTCAGTATATCTGGGGTGGAAATGCAAATTCTTCAAAGGGGTTCAAACCAGAAAGAATGAGTTCAAAGCCCTGTTTTCTGCATTTCACTCCTACAAACTGGGAGAAGGATTCTTAACCCCAATTCAGGACCGAGATATATATAGGTTGCACTGTCTATTACATTGATTGGTTACACAAGCACCAAGGAAATGTCAGATGTGGTGGAAAGATCATGGATTTTAACTCTGAAAACCTGAATGTTTAATCCTGAACCTGGCATTTAGTAGCCATGTGACCTGGGCAGGTCAGTATGTACTTGTAGTCATTGATGTGACAAGGAAATGTAGTAATGGTTGAGAAAGTGTAGGAAAAAGAGGAGGGAGAAATAATGTTTTGTAGGGTCATCTGGAAGTGTGTTATGGGTTGCTTAAAGAACTACGACAACATAAATTATAACAGCTAATATTTATTTCATGTTTAGCATACACTAGAAAATATGCTAGGCACTTTGTAGGCCTTATTTCATTTAATCATCCTAGGAGCTCTGGTGGTCCAGTGGTTAAGCATTTGCCTGCTAACGAAAAGGTTGGCAGTTCGAATCCACCAGCTGCTCCTTGGAAACCCTATGTGGCAGTTCTACTCACTCTGTCCTATAGGGTTGCTATGAGTTGGAGTCGACTCGATGGCAATGAGTTTTTTTTTTTTAACAACACTGTGACTAAGACATTATTATCCTCATTTTACCAATGAAGAAACTGAGAATTAGTGAGATTAAGTAAATCATCCAAGGTCATAAACCTCATAGGTGTCAAAATCTCCTGGATTCAAACCCAGGGTTTTCTTGTTCTAGGCTCTACTAAACTCTTACAGGTCTCGAGAAAAAAAATTTTTTTTTAATTTTTCTATGAAGATTGATAAATATATTTGCTTCTTTCATCATAGTCTACCTTATTCCACAAAGGATTTGAGAAATTGTCCTTATGTTTGGGTGAGGGAACTCCCAGGGTATGGAGGAAATTCCGAAAGCAAGCATCTTCATACTATGGTTCTATGAGATCTTTGGACTTTATATATATGAAAGAAAGTGATTCTCAGAAAATTCAGGCAGCTTGAAACAAATCACTCAGTTTGCAAGATACTGAGCAAATATCTAGCCAAATCCTATCAGACACAAATTGATTTTTTTTTTTTTACATTATACTACATCAAGTTTAATTTAGAAGTGTTGGATTTTGAGATGGGATTTAAACTGGGAATGGGTGGGAAGACTAAGAGAGAAAGAATTCCTAGTACAAGCATTTGGGGAGTATTTAGAGTTAACACACAGCAACCTCATGTGGTAGGAGCCTATTGTGTTTCATTATTGCTTCAATGTGCTCTTGTATAATTTGAGACCTATTGTGCCAAAGTTTTCCAAAGGGGGAAAAATCATAAAAGTCAAGCTGAGACTTTTCGCAGTTATTTAGAGGTTGCAGTATCACTGAATTTAAGCCATGTGAGTAGAAAATACCAACTGTTGAAGCAGTAATTGCCACTTAGGAAAAAAATCCATTTATCCTACATGAGAATCAAATGATTCTTGCATTGAAATTAAAAAAAAAAATCGATTCCAGAAACATCATTCACTTGCTTTCTGATGATAATGCCACCCACTGCAGGTAATCAGTACAGGGACATCTGGGAGTTGGCTGTACAAAGTGCTGTGCAGATTGGGCTCCTTCAGCAATTCACTGGGCAAGGATTGCCCCTCTGGGCAGCATGCCTGCTGAAAAACAAGTGGGAGGCAGCAGATTTCATAAGTGGGATCTCAGGACTGGCAGCTTACAACAAGAAATGAAGACAGGGCTCAGTGACCCAGAGGCAAGGGAGGTCACAACCTGGGGAGTGGCCAGGAGCCAAATTGACCTTGGAGCTAGGATTCCAATCACATAAATAGCAGCTAAGGACTTTCTACTATATTAATTATGGTGCTTTGGTTATGAAACACAAAAGCCAACTCTGGTTAACTTCAACAAAAACATACTTATCAGAAGGTTAAAGGATAGATAAAGGATTAAAGGAAATGCTGAAAGATCAGTCTTGCTCAGAAATAATGAGGACAGAGTAACAAACAGAGCTCTTAGTAGCAAAAACGTAGTAGTCAATGAGTGTTATAGGGAGTGAGTCAGTGTTAACAAATTTGATTCCTCGTGCCCACAATCCAAATTCCTGAGAGAGAATTCCATTAACCCAAATGGGGTCTTGTGCCTACCGCCTTGACCATGGAGGAGAGGATACCTTAATCTATAGTCCCACCAAGACTTCCCATAGTGGGGGAGGTATATTCTCAACCAGGAAATCCATATGCTATCTCTAAAAGAAGTTGAAAGAATATAGGACACATCAAAGAATCCACCTTGGATTGAAAAGTTTTTTTCCTGTGTGTGGTACTCAGTCAGTGCTTCTAGAATAGAATTCAGGCTACAAAATTTCTCTGCAGTAAAAAAAAAAAAGTTAAATATCTTCTCCCACGTGTCTTATTTATGGGCATTTTATATTTCTACATTTAGATGTTTTCTTGCTTTTAATAGCTATGTATATATGTGTATATATATACACATATATGTCTCCCATTTCTCCTTACTACTGCTGTATTAGAAGAATTTCCTGTCATTCAATTTATTCAGATAAACAATTTTAATAACCATTAAGTCATTATGGAGCCCTGATGGCACAGTGGTTAAGAGCTTAGCCTGCTAACTGAAAGTTCAGCAG
Organism: Elephas maximus indicus; assembly: GCF_024166365.1. NCBI lineage: Eukaryota > Metazoa > Chordata > Mammalia > Proboscidea > Elephantidae > Elephas > Elephas maximus. The sequence continues at coordinate 55,997,804 of NC_064835.1, forward strand.
TTCAAATCTACCAGCCGCTCCTTGGAAATCCTACAAGGCAGTTCTATTCTTTCCTTTTGGGTCGCTATGAGTTGGAATTGACTTGATGACAACGAGTTTTTTGGTAAGTCGCAATGGATTATCATAATTTATTCTATCTTAAATTTCCAGAAAGTTAAGCTTTGTTTTTCTTTTAAATTTTAAAACACACCAAAATCGCACATAATCTTGTACCTAAATCAATATGCACACCTCCAATTATTTACCCGGGATGAATTCTTAAACATACAATTATTGGTCTATGGGAATGACACTGTTAAGATAAATATTGCCATATTTCCCTCTGTAAGCTTATTTGCAGCCCCAGAAGGAGAAGGCCCTGAAAGGTGCTCTTGAGGTAAAGGCAGAGGCACTGGCCTAGCCCTTGGAGAGTATTTATGGAGCATTGTCTGGTTTGGGAGAGTGGAGACCGTCAGACTGGTTCTTATATACCTATTGTTAGGCACGTGATGAATACTCAGCTCCCAGGGCACAGTGAATGTAGATTTTCAAGTTAATCTATGTCCCACGAATACCCAACGTGACAGGCTCTGTGACTAGGGAGGCATTTGCAATTGTTAGCACCAGAATGACTATAAACCAATTTTAATAAAGTACTCACAGCATGTCTAATTGTAAATACTGCATCATCCTGATAAAATCATCAAGATAAACTAATTGCAAACGTAGCCCTAGGTAATTAAATGAGGTGACTAAAGCATTGTGATTCTTCTTCCAGGATAATTTGCATTTGATGTCTTCTTTCACAGCTGAAAGTTCGTGGTACAGAATCAAATACAGAGGAGGAAGAGTCATTAAACAACGTCTTGTCCCAGGAGACAGAAATGCATAATGTGTACTGCCTTTCTCCTAATAGGAATCCACAGCAGACATGTCAGTCTTTCCTACCCTTTGCTATTGAGTGGATTCCATCCAACTCATAGCTATCCTATAGGACAGAGTAGAACTGCCCATAGGGTTTCCAAAGCTGTAATCTTTAAGGAAGCAGACTGCCACATCTTTCTCCAAGGAGTAGCTGGTAGGTTCAAACCACCAATCTTTCAGTTAGTAGCTGAGCACTTAACCACAGTGCCACCAGGGCTCCTTCAATCTTTCCTACTCAGCATAGATGCAGCTCCAGAATCTTTCTCATCACAGCAATCCAGGCAGTGGTCAGTAGGAGCTAGCACATTACTCAAATTTTTTTTCAGTCTCTGACATCAGGAAATTCTGTCTATAGAGTGAAGAAGCCTAAGCTTACCTCAGCATTTCTGCACTTCCTTCTTTGCCTACTGCTTCCAGAAAAGTACTAGGTATGTTGATACAATGTGCTATACAGTGGGTGAAAAACTATACATAAGTTGCTCCTTTTAATCTTTATGATATTGGGACTTTTATTATTTTCCATTTTATGGCTAAAAATGTAAGGCTTAGAGAGGTTAAATAACTTATCCCAAAATTCCCTGGCTAGTGAGTGTCAAAAACTGTGAAGAGTCTTATGTTGTACCCTATGAGCAAGCTAATAAGTTAACCTGCCACAGTTTCATGAATGTGAGTAGGGCATATGAGACTCCTGGATCAGAGATGAAGGACAGCTTATTATTCACAGCCATAGTAGTAGCCAGAATATCAGCATTGTGTCAGTTCCTAAGCCCTAATTCACATTGGGCTACACAATTCTTTATAGTAGTAGCCAGAATATCAGCATTGTGTCAGTTCCTAAGCCCTAATTCACATTGGGCTACACAATTCAGTGGGCTGTATTACAAATGAGCAACATTGAGTTTAGGAAACACAAATTTTTATAATGGGCAGTAAGTATTCTGCTTTTGCTTTGAAAGGGGATAGTATCTATATTATATTAGACAGTAAACATGCATGACCTTTACTCCAGGAGGAAACACTGTATCTTCTAAGACTGTTTACTATACAAGCATTCTTGAAAAGAGTCTAGAACAAAGGTTGTTGCTCCCACGATGTGCCAAAACACAATATCCATGGAGAACTGTTCCCTAATACTGGGTAGAGGAGCCAGAATTTTAACCCAGGCCTATATAACTCCATAGCTAGCATTCTGAATCAATATACCTCATGTTCCTCTGCCTGTTTGTCTTCCATTCCAACTGGCAAAGTTCAGAGGCTGGTCCCATCAGAAATGAGCAATTAGAAAATCTGAGTCTGAGGAAAGTTTCTCAGCCAGTAATTAATTATTGTGATCACACTACATTTTAATTGCTTGCTTTTTTTTTTCTATTCTTTATTGACTTTACTAAGTACTCTAAGAACTGAGTCTTGTTCACTATGATACTTCCATTACCTTTCTCGGTAGAGGGTATAAACACAGGCTTTGAAGTCAAGAATACCTGAGTTGGAATCCTAACTCAACTACTCACCAACTGTATGATAAATCTCAGCCTCAGTTTCCTTATCTGTAAAATGAAACTGATAGTAGCTACTTTTCCAGGTACGTTATGAAGAATAAATGAGATTATATGTATAGTATAAGACATTCACTGTATACCATAAACATTTTATAATAGTAATCACTGAATACATACTTGTTCAGTGTTTAAATAATTGTTTTTTTTATCATCTGAATCCTTTTGTCCACTAGGCCCCTAGGTTTTTTTTTTTTTTTTCTCATCTGTCCCATTTCCTTTTGCCCAACGCTGGTCTCTAGCTAGCATTCCCTTCATATTGGGCTGGTGATCCTCTTGCAGAGTTCACACTTGTCATTGCTTCTTAGTATTTCTGTTTCTCCTAACCTTAGTTTATATTCTGGAATGAATACCCTCTGTTGTCCATAGTCGAAATAGATAATAAATATGTGCAATTCATTCCTCCTTAACACCTCTACTGATGGGGAGCATGTGACCTCCAAAGTCAACATGTGTGATCGTTAAGTAGTTCTTGTGAAAAGAAAGTGCTTTTATTTGTTTGCTTTATTATATATGTCAATTTGGTACACACATACACACACATATACAGATAGATAGATAGACAGACAGACAGATAGATAAATCAAACCTACTGACTTAGAGTAGATTTTCTCACTCATAGCAACCCTGTACAGGTCAGAGTAGAACTACCGCATAGGGTTTTCAAGGCTGTAAATCTTTATGGAAGCTGACTGGTACATTTTCTCCCATGGAGCAGCTGGTAGGTTTGACTAGCCACCTTTCAGTTAGCAGCTGAGTGCTTTAACCACTGTGCTTTCAGGGCTTCTCAATATATATATATGTGTGTGTGTACATATGTATGTCTATATATACATAAATATGTTTATATATATACATATATATATGTAAAACTGAAATATCTTCCAATCAGCATTGACTCATCATAGCCAGATCATTCTCTATTATAATTTTAAGGTATTGAAAACAATAATTATGGTAACTCTCGGTCTTTTTCCTCTATAAATGATCCTTTCCCATCCCTGTCACTGCCCTCTGCTTACCCCTAGTTTATCCATTTTACTGTGAAAATGTAATGCCCAGACCTGAGCACTAGCCTTCAGAAGAGATCTGGCTGAGCAGAATAACGCAAGACTATCTGCAGACTCAGATGAGCCTTAGGAAAGAATGACAAATGACAATGAGTTTATAGGAAATACTTTATTTGGAGATCTTTCTAGAACTCATAAAATCACCTTGCATGGTTTTGAGCTCAGTCTTCCAAGCAAGAAAGTCTGTAGGTAGGAGCTTGAGTGGCATTGTTTTATTTTTCTTTTCTGAGATTTCTCTTCACTTTGTAAATCAGGCAGCCTGGGGCAGCGCTCTCTCTTCCTTCACAACTGAAGTTAGAATCCAGATATCTGGACTTAAGCCTTGTAGGTGAATTTATGAGCTCTGTGATGTTGGCACATCACTTAGCATATCTGGGTAATAGTTTCATCACCTTTAAAATGGAAATCATACGTGGGAGATCTTCTGGGATTATTATGAGCATCAAAGGTGACAATTCACATCGCAAAAGCACTTTGTAAACTGCAAAGCAACTTAATTATATAGAGAATCACCATTTTAAAAACTCTCACTTTGACTCTTGGCTGGATATGACCTTGAATTTATTGTAATAACACTTGGCTTCACTGAATATACACAATGTGCCAGGCACTCCACTATAATCCAAAAAACAAACCCAAGGTTGTCAAATCAAATTCTGACTCGTAGTGACCCTAGAGGACAGAGTAGAACTGCCCCATAGGGCTTCCAAGGCTGTAAATCTTTTCCGAAGCAGACTGCCACACCTTTCTTCAGGGAGCAGTGGGTGGGTTGGAACTGCCGACCTCTTGGTTAGCACGTGAGTGCTTAACCACTGGGTCACCAGGGCTTCTCTTCTTCCTCTTCTACGATAATAAAAAAAAAAAAACCAAGCCAAACCTGCTTCCACCCAGTCAATTCCAACCCATAGTGACCCTGGAGGACATGGTAAAACTGTCTCATAGGGTTTCCAAGGAGCAGTTGGTGGAGTCAAGCTGTTGATCTTTTAGTTGGCAGCCAAGCTCTTAACCACTGCACCACCAGGACTCCTCTACTATAATAACACCCTGCAAATTGGTAATTGTTCATGTGAGACTAGTTCTTGCTAAGGTGCCTGATTTTGATGGGGATTTGGCAGTACTTATCTTTCTTGACCTCTTTGCAGCATTCAACACTCTTACTGACTCTCCTTTGAAAAACTATTCTCTTGGCTTCTGTGATAATGGTCTCCTCGGTTTCCTCTGACATCTCTAGTAACTGCATTTTAGTGTTCTCTCCCAATGTTTCCTCTCCACCCTTAGATGCTGTAACTTCTCAAGGCTCAGTCCTTAACCATCTTCTCTTACTTTTTACTCTCTCCCTACACAACCTCACCCATACCTATGGCTTCAAACAACTTCTACATGTAAATGACATCCAAATATTTTCTACTGATATTCCTCTGAGGTTCAGAACCATATATTTAACCATTTCCATCTGCTCTTGGAGATATCAAAGGCTCCCCATGATCAACATGTCCAAAGCCTAACTCATGACCTGCCTGTCAAAGCAAGCTCTCTTTTGGAGTCCTGATCTCAGAGAATATTACTGTTGTTAGGTGCTGTCAAACTGATTTCCAACTAAGAGCAACTCCAAGTGACAGAGTAGAACTTCCTCATAGGGTGTTCTTGGCTGTAATCTTTACAGAGCAGATCACCAGTTCTTTATCCTGAGGAGCTGCTGGGTGGGTTCAGACCACCAACTTTTCAGTTAGCAGCCAAGCACTCAACCATTGTGTCACCAGGTAATGTTAGTGTCAACTGTTCAGTCATGCAAAAAAGAAATTTTAGAATCACCTTTGATTGCTTTCTTACTATCCTATTTCATTCATTAACAAGTCCTGTTGATTTTATGTCTTTTCAAAAATGTCCTTTTGCAAGAATATTGCAGTAGGTTCTTACAGTCTCTCCATTATTGCCTCTTGCTCCTGTTCAATTCTTCCAAAGAAGCCAAAGAAATATATCTATATCTATTGGAAACCCTGGTGTTGTGGTTAAGAGTTGTATCTGCTAACCAAAAGATTGGCAGTTCGAGTCCACCAGGTGCTCCTTGGAAACTCTATGGGGGCAGTTCTACTCTGTCAGTGACAACGGGTTTGGTTTTTTATATCATCTATGGAAACCCTGGTGATGTAGTTGTTAAGAGCTATGGCTGCTAACAAAAAGGTCAGCTTCTATATCTACATCTATCAGGACACTCCCTGCTTAAAATCATTTGATGTCCTTGACATGGCCTTTTTACTCTGCCTGTTCTGCCTTCACCCACCCCTCCAGCCTCATTTCACACTGTTCCTTCATTCTCTGTTAGTTCTCTTCTTTATTCCTTTAGTTCCTTGATACACCATGCTCCTTTTACCAATGGACCCTTTGAGCATTTTTTTTTCTCTACCTTAAATTCTCTTCCTTTGCCCTGTCTTCCTGCTCCCACCACAAACACCAAAATCATTCCTGTAACCCAGAGTCCATATGATTATCTTTTAATCCTCACCACAGATGTTGCTTCTCAGAAAAATTCTTCTTACTTCCCCAGATAAGCCAGAGCCTCATGAGTTTTTTTTTTAGTAGCATTTTTCACAGATTGTAAATATCAAATAAGGTGATTATTCATTAATTTCTACCAAAACTATAAGCTCAACATGGGCAAGTACCCTGTTCAGATTCATTATTGTTTCTTAAATACACAGCAGTAGATAATAAATATTTATGACATTAATACATGAATAAATATAAATGTTCTATTTTACAGTCTGTGGAGAAATTTAGATTTAGATAGTCTAGGTAACTTCACTAGGGTCACATAGATAGTCTAATGATAGAAGGAAGTCTTTCAGCTACAGAGCCCTTTTAAAACCACCTCAGTACAGCCGGCATGGGCAGATAAGGCATTGAGATAAAGGGATACATTTAGTTTCCAGTATTAGGTTAGTCTCTGTTCTGTATATGTCAGAGCCAAAAAAGATTGCTGCATTGACTTCCTGCAGAGGAATTTTCTTTCTGAGAGAAACATTTCAAAGGAGTAAAGCTGTGGTCAGAAACCTGTGACCGTTTCTTGGGTCTGTCAGGCCTCTTGGTACAAGTAAGATAAATGAATTCTGATGAACTAAAACAGAAAAGGCGCTTACTGGAAAGATATTAGGGGGCTCCTAGAACTAACAAAAAGGCTGAAGAAGTGGGTTTGGACTTGAACGGAGATGGGCAACAGTCAAGGTCACACCACAGAAGGAGGATACCATTGATATTACTACTGCTATTGCCCATACTAGGCACGTAACCACTGGACAACACTGAAAATGCCATCCTACACTTCCATGGTGAAGGAATTCTGTAATGGCCCTTCAATGTCTCACTCAATCAAGCTTGACAGACCTGGGCATGGGCTTCCAGTCGGCTTGGCTGGGGATGGATGCCAACATCCTGGATTCCAAAAAGAAGGGAAAGGGTAGATAGGTGACGAATAGCCTCTCACCAAAATCTAAAGGATGGAGGATTCTACTTAAATGGGAAAGGGTGGGATTCTGGGAAGCCAGAAAAACAAAACAACAACAAAAGTTTATTATAACAAGGAAATTAAGAAAGTTAATGGCAGGGAAGACGGTGTTTCTCTCAGGACCAGGACCTTAGGCTCACATATGAGTGGTCTGGCCATGAAGGCACCTGGCAGTCGGAGTGCTGCGCAAAAGCTGAGGACAAAGAGCTCTGGGAAAACGAGAATGCAAAGTCAGGCAAGAGTAGACAGACATATGGTAAGGATATTTTCAGGAGTAAGGTCATCTCTCAAGGTGTTATGGATTGAATTGTGTCCCCCCAAAATATATGATGTAAATCCTAACTCCTATACTTATGGTTGAGCGTTTAGCTGCCAACCAAAAGATCAGTAATTCGAATCCACCAATTGCTCTTTGTAAATCCTGTAGGGTAGTTCTACTCTGTCCTATAGGGTCACAGTAAGTAGGAATCGACTAGACCTCAATGGTTTTTTTTTTTTTTTTTTTTTTTAATACTTGTGGATATAATCTCATTTGGGAATAGGGATTTCTTTGCTATGTTAATGAGGCCATATCAGTGTAGGGTTGTCTTAAACCAATCACTTTTAGACATAAAAGAGCAGATTGAGAACACCTCTCTTACTTAAGATCCTGGTGAAAAACCAGATGGTATCCAGTGGAAAACCAGCACCGTGAGTTTAAAGAGCCTGCAATGGCCGCCATCTAGGAGCTCAGCTAAGTCCAGCTATTGATCATCGATGTGTTATCTCCAATCTCCAATCAAAAGGTTTAGGAAATAATATTAGAGTTGTTACGGCCTGTCCCTGAGCACAGAGAAAGTGATCCAGCCAGAGCCTGTCTCACAAGGACTCCCAAGCACACGTGAACTGGGCCCTGAAGTATACAGACAATAGATAGGATAATCTTGGTAAATATCTTTTAGGGAAACAAACCATTCAAATAGAACACAAAAGACTTTTCACTCTTATTTTTTTTCTATTAGCATTCAGTGTGAACAGGAAATTTGTTGGACCAATGAGGACCTTCCTGACTGTCCTTATTGAAACCTGTCCCAATGATTGTTAAGAAAGACAATTCAAAATGTAAGATCACAGTTTCTAGCCCATTTGTGAAAAGGTGAAGATTTTAATGGTTTTGCTTATTTTGTAATGTTAATGTACACTGATGACTTTGTAATGTTCTTTGGACTCAGGCAGACATGGCTGTGGCAGCATGCTTGTCTGTTTTCCCATTATTGCCTATTCTGTAATATTCTTTGGACTCATGCTTGTCCGTTTTCCCATTTTTGTCTGTTCTGTAGTATTTCTTTGGACTCAGGCAGACATGACTCTGGCAGCATGGTTGCCCATTTCCACTTTTGCCTTTTTGAATATATGGAGAAAAAAACTTTTTTTTTTTTGGCTTAAAAAAAAAAAAGCAGATTAGGCACAGGAGAAGCAAGCACAAATGGGGAGAGTTTGATGCCACCTCAAGACCACTAAGGAACCAAGGAAGAGAAGGTGAAAGAGACAAAGATTTTCTCCCATAGTAGGAAGCCTTCCCCTAGAGCTGGCACCCTGAATTCAGACTTTTATTCTCCTAAACTGTAAGAAAATAAATTTATTCATTAAAGCCACCCATTTGTGGTATTTCTGTTATAGTAGCACTAACAAACTAAGACACAAAGTGTGCTCTCATCTTCAATGGATGACTCTCAACCATCCGTTTTTAAAGGCTGTGTCTGACATGATGTATCACATGCAGTAATATTGCAAGTACACCACCATTCTTCCCGTCTATGCCCAAGGCAGCCACAACTAATCAACCCCAACGTGCTTTGAGGAGCCCAGTACAGTCCTAGCCCATGGTTGTCAGGTTGTCATTCTCAATGTTCCAGACCTGTTGTGTGAGATGAAATTCATTACCCATGCCTATACTCCAATTGCATTCACTAAAATAGTTCATGTCCCTCATGATTAAAAGGAAAATGAAGAAAGAAATTTGCATGTTTACTTTTTGTCCTTCAGGTGCTACTGTCTTCAAATATAGTTTTGCTTGCAGGTTGATTAGATTATTCCTAATTTACCATGTGACTGATTTCTTTGTTCCTCCTTTAATGCTTGTGTCTTTGATCCCACGTCTCCCTACTTATCTCACCTCCCAAGAGAAGGACCACAGACTTCTGGACTTAGCTTCCATGGGTGCAGTTTCTGAGTTGGCTCCTGTGAACTCTTAACAGTGTGTAAAGCTACCTTCTCTGCCTCCACTCTTCTCATTTTTTGATAACATGGACCCTACCTGTTTATTCTGGAAACAAACAGTAGATTTCGTAAACCACTTTCATAGGTCCCTTTGCCCAGGAGATGAGAGAACTCCCACTCTTCAATTGGACATAGATTATGCAATACCAGAGTCTGTTTTGGAGTTTTTAGGAAGGCTTAGAATTTGTATCATACTTCTTACATCTAGAATTTGGACATTAATGACACTTTCTCGGATTGAGTTCAAGAACAAGGTCATTTCAAAAGGCCCCTGTGAAAATATGTATTCTACCTGCAAGAAGGCAGAGGAAGTGAGGTCTCTACTAAGCCTCTGCCATTAGAAAGAGATACAGATGACACAACCTTGCTTGTTGAAAGTGAAGAGGACTTAAAGTACTTACTGATGAAGATCAAAGACTACAGTCATCATTATGGATTGCACCTCAACATAAAGAAAATAAAAATCCTCACAACTGTACCAATAAACAACATCATGATAATTAGAGAAAATACTGAAGTTGTCAAGGACTTCATTTTACTTGGATCCACAATCAACATCCATGGAAACAGCAGTCAAGAAATCAAACAGTGTATCACATTGGGCAAATCTGCTGCAAAAGACCTCTTTTAAGTGTTAAAAAGCAAAGATGTCACCGTGAGGACTAAGGTGCACCTGACCCAAGCCATGGTGTTTTCAATCACCTCATATGCATGTGAAACCTGGACAATGAATAAGGAAGACAGAAGAAGAATTGATGTCTTCGAATTATATTGATGGAGAAGAATATTGAATATACCATGGACTACCAAAAGAATGAGCAAATTTGTCCTGGAAGAAGTAGAGCTGAAATTCTCCTTGGAAGCGAGGATGGTGAGACTTCGTTTCTTGTACTTTGTACATAGTATCAGGGGAGATCAGACCTTGGAGAAGGGCATTGCCTTAGTCATCTAGTGCTGCTATAACAGAAATAACACAAGTGGATGGCTTTAATAGAGAAAAGTTAATTATCTCACAGTCTAGTAGGCTAGAAGTCCAAATTCAGGGCCCCGGCTCCAGGGGAAGACTTTTTCTCTCTGTTGGCTCTGGAGGAAGGTCCTTGTCATCAGTCTTCCCTTGGTCTTGGAGCATCTCAGTGCAGGAAACTTGGGTCCAAAGAAAATGCTCTGCTCCCAGCACTACGCTCTTGGTGGTATGAGATCCCCACTTTCTGCTTGCTTCCCTTTCCTCTTATCCCTTGTAAGATAAAAAGTGGTGCAGGCCACACTCCAGGGAAACTTCCTTTCCTTTGGATCAGTGATGTGACCTTAGTAAGGGTGTTACAATCCTACCCTAATTCTCTTTAACATAAAATTACAATCACAGAATGGAAGACAACCACACAATACTGGGAATCATGGCCTAATCAAGTTGACATATGTGTTTTGGGGGACACAATTCAATCCATGACAGACATCATGCTTGGTAAAGTAGAGGGCGAGCGAAAGAGGGTGAGAGAAAAAGAGAAAGACCTCAATGGAATGAATTGACACAGTGGCTGCAATGATGGGCTCAAGCGTAACAATGGTTGTGAGGATGGCACATGACTGGGCAGTGTTTTGTTCTGTTGTACAGAAGGTTGCTATGAGTCAGGACTGACTTGACATCAGCTAACGACGACAACATTAGAAAGACAAATTCATCAGATTTTCTTAATTACTCATTAAAGACACTGGGACTGTGGACAAAATTTTACTAAAGTATATTAGAACCTGGGAATAGTGATGTGAACTTTAGTCTGGCTCAATCATTGATTTTGATGTGTGTCCTGAGAAAGTCTCATCCCTGGTTTGGGCCATGGTTATTTCCTCTGTTAGGTGAGATGATTTATATAGTTATATTAACTATATTCATGAACCTGTGGATTGAGGGAGAATTTCACTGCAGGAAAGTATCCTGGGATGACTCGGAGCCCCAGGGAAACGCCAGCACAGTTGAAGCAGCTGCAGGTGCTCAATGCTCAAGCTTGCCCTGCTAACCTACTTATTTCTGGGGCATCCTTAGCTCCCTAAATTCTGGAATTAAAGTGAGGTTAACCCACTAGGTCAGTAAGAAGAGGGCTTTAGCATGATACAAACTTCTGAATGGCAAATGGGTTGCATGACAGGGAAGATACAGGAAATTTGAGAGACATTAAAGTCTGAAAATAATAGGAAGTGTAAGAGAGAGCCGAGGCTGGGCATTCCTGACCAGGGAAGCAAAGGCTACAGGGCATTTTGTTTTGGTTTTATCAACCAACAGGTATGCTGTGACCAGGGATCTGTTACTTTATTGCTAAAATATGTTGCCGTAGAGTCAGTTTTGACTCATGGCTACTCAATGTATTACAAAGTAGAACTGCTCCATAGGATTTCCTTGACTATAATCTTTAAGGAAGCCTATAGCCAGGCTTTTCTTCCATGGGCCCCTGGGTTCTGTCTCAATGTCCCTGTGCCCTAGGAGAGAGGAGCTGAAGTGACAGTCTTCATAGGAGGAGGCTCTTTCTACCTTTCATGCCATTCTGATATTTAACATGGCATTTGCTTTTCCCATCCCAATCTGCTTAAATAATTCTGTCAGGCTTACTCACATCTGTCCTTGCGCTGTGTGAAAGGCTCACAGTCCTGATTCTTCTATGAAGTTACTTCTCAGTTTCTACTATAGTGTTCAGAAAACCAGCTTCGAGGCTGGCTATCACCTCCCTCGCCTGCTGTCTTGTTTACATGGGCTAGTCCCGTTTGGTCTTGGTAATAGAAACAACGCCGGAGATTGAGTGATAGAATTTTGCAAGACCAACAACTTCTTCATTGCAAATACCTTCTTTCTCCAACATAAATGGCAACTATACACATGGACCTCACCAAATGGAATGCACAGAAATCAAATTGACTACATCTGTGGAAAGAGATGATGGAAAAACTCAATACCATCAGTCAGAACAAGGCCAGGGGCTTACTGTGGAACAGACCATCAATTGCTCATATACAAGTTCAAGCTGAAACTGAAGAAAATCAGAGCAAGTCCACGAGAGCCAAAATATGACCTTGAGTATATCCCACCTGAATTTAGAGACCATCTGAAAAATAGATTTGATGCATTGAACACTAGTGACCAAAAGACTAGACAAGTTGTAGAATGACATCAGGGACATCATCCATGAAGAAAGCAAGAGGTCATTGAAAAGACAGGAAAGAAAGAAAAGAACAACATGGATATCAGAGGAGACACTGAAACTTGCTCTCGAACATAGAGCACCTAAAGCAAAAGGAAGAATTGATGATGTAAAAGAACTGAAGATTTCAAAGGGCATCTCGAGAGGACAAAGTAAAGTATTATAATGACATGTGCAAAGAGTTGGAGTCAGAAAACCAAAAGGGAAGAACACACTCGGCGTTTCTCAAGCTGAAAGAACTGAAGAAAAACATTCAAGCCTCGAGTTGCAATAGTGAAGGATTCCATGGGGAAAATATTAAATGACGCAGTAAGCATCAAAAGAAGATGGAAGGAATACACAGAGTAGTTATACCAAAAAGAATTAGTCAATGTTCAACCACTTCAAGAGGTGGCATATGATTAGGAATGGGTGGTACTGAAGGAAGAAGTCCAAGCTGCTCTGAAGGCATTGGCGAAAAACAAGGCTCCAGGAATTGAGGGAATATCAGTTGAGATATTTCAACAAACCAATGCAGTGCTGGAGGTGCTCACTCGTCTATGTCAAGAAATATGGAAGACAGCTTCCTGGCCAACTGACTGGAAGAGACCCATTTTTATGCCTATTCCCAAGAAAGGTGATCCAACTGAATATGGAAAGTATAGAACAATATTATTAATATCACACGCAAGCAAAATTTTGCTGAAGATCATTCAAAAATGGCTGCACAACAGCCAACATCATTCTAAATGGAGAGAGCCTGAAAGCATTTCCCTTGAGAATGGGAACCGGACAAGAATGCCCGTTATCACTGCTCTTATTCAACATTGTGCTAGAGGTCCTAGCCAGAGCAATTAGGCTAGACAAAGAAATAAAGGGCATCCAGATTGGCAAGGAAGAAGTAAAATTATCTCTGTTTGCAGATGACATGATCTTACACAGAAAACCCTAAGGAATCCTCCAGAAAACTACTGAAAATAATAAAAGACTTTGGCATAGTCTCAGGTTATAAGATAAACATACAAAAATCACTTGGATTCCTCTACATCAACAAAAAGAACATCGAAGAGGAAATCACCAAATCAATACCCTTCACAGTAGCCCCCAAGAAGATAAAATACTTGGGAATAAATCTTACCAAGATGTAAAAGACCTATACAAAGAAAACTACAAAGTATTAGTGCAAGAAACTAAAAGGGACCTACATAAGTGGAAAAACATACCTTGCTCATGGATAGGAAGACTTAACATAGTAAAAATGTCTATCCTACCAAAAGCCATCTATACATACAATGCACTTCCGATCCAAATTCCAATGACATTTTTTAATGTAATGGAGAAACAAATCACCAACTTCATATGGAAGGGAAAGAAGCCTCGGATAAGTAAAGCATTTCTGAAAAAGAAGAAGAAAGTGGGAGGCCTCACTCTACCTGATTTTAGAACATATGATACAGCCACAGTAGTCAAAACAACCTGGTACTGGTACAACAACAGACACATAGACCAATGGAACAGAATTCAGAACCCAGGTATAAATCCATCCATGTATGAGCAGCTGATATTTGACAAAGGCCCAGTGTCAGGTAATTGGGGAAAAGACAGTCTTTTAACAAATGGTGCTGCCATAACTGGATATCCATTTGCAAAAAAATGAAACAGGACCCATACCTCACGCCATGCACAAAAACTAACTCCAAGTGGATCAAAGACCTAAACATAAAGACTAAAACAATAAAGATCATGGAAGAAAAAATACGGACAACGTTAGAAGCCCTAATACAAGGCATAAACAGGATACAAAATATTACCAAAAATGACGAAGAGAAACCAGATAACCAGGAACTCCTAAAAATCAAACACCTATGCTCATCTAAAGATTTCACCAAAAGAGTAAAAAGACCACCTACAGATTGGAAAAATAATTTCAGCTATGACATCTCCGACCTGTGCCTGATCTCTAAAATCTACATGATTCTGTTAAAACTCAACCACAAAAAGACAAACAACCCAATCCAAAAGTGGGCAAAAGATATGAACACACACTTCACTAAAGAAGATATTCAGGCAGCTAACAGATACATGAGAAAATGCTCTCGATCATTAGCCATTAGAGAAACGCAAATTAAAACTACGATGAGATTCCATCTCACTCCAACAAGGCTGGCATTAATCCAAAAAACACAAAATAATAAATGTTGGAGAGGCTGCGAAGAGATTGGAACCCTTATACACTGCTGGTGGGAATGTAAAATGGTACAGCCACTTTGGAAATCGACCTGGTGTTTTCTTAAAAAGTTAGAAATAGAACTACCATATCCCACTCCTCGGAATATACCCTAGAGATATAAGAGCCTTTACATCAACAGATATATGCATACCCATGTTTATTGCAGCACTGTTTACAATAGCAAAAAGCTGGAAGCAACCAAGGTGTCCATTGAGGGATGAATGGCTAAATAAATTATGGCATACTCACACAATGGAATACTACGCATCGATAAAGAACAGTGATGAATCTGTGAAACATTTCATAACATGGAGGAACCTGGAAGGCATTATGCTGAGTGAATTAGTCAGATGCAGAAGGACAAATATTGTATAAGACCACAATTATAAGATCTTGAGAAACAGTATAAACTGAGAAGAACACATTCTTTTGTGGTTGCGAGAGGGGGGAGGGAGGGAGGGTGGGAGAGGGTTATTTACTGATTAGTTAGTAGATAAGGACTACTTTAGGTGAAGGGAAGGACAATACTCAATACATGGAAGGTCAGCTCAACTGGACTGGACCAAAAGCAAAAAAGTTTCCGGGATGAACTGAATGCTTCGAAGGTCAGCGGAGCAAGGGCAGGGGTCTGGGGACTATGGCTTAAGGGGACTTCTAAGTCAATTGGCAAAATAAATTCTATTATGAAAACATTCTGTATCCCACTTTGAAGTGTGGCATCTGGGGTCTTAAATGCTAACAAGCGGCCAGCTAAGATGCATCAATTGTTCTCAACCCACCTGGATCAAAGGAGAATGAAGAACACCAAGGTCACACGATAACTATGAGCCCAAGAGACAGAAAGGGCCACGTGAACTAGAGACTTACATCATCCTGAGACCAGAAGAACTAGATGGTGCCCGGCCACAACCAATGACTGCCCTGACAGGGAGCACAACAGAGATCCCCTGAGGGAGCAGGAGAACAGTGAGATGCAGACCCCAAATTCTCATAAAAAGACCAGACTTAATGGTCTGACTGAGATTAGAGTAATCCTCGTGGTCATGGTCCCCAAACCTTCTGTTGGCCCAGGACAGGAACCTTTCCCGAAGACAACTTATCAGACATGGAAGGGACTAGACAATGGGTTGGAGAGAGATGCTGATGAAGAGTGAGCTACTTGTACCAGGTGGACACTTGAGACTGCATTGGCACCTCCTGTCTGGAGGGGAGATGGGAGGGTAGAGAGGGTTAGAAACTGACAAAACGGTCAAGAAAGGAGAGACTGGAAAGAGGGAGTGGGCTGACTCATTAGCGGGAGAGTAAATGGGAGTATGTGGTAAGGTATATGTAAGCTTATATGTGACAGACTGACTTGATTTATAAACTTTCACTTAAAGCACAATAAAAAATTATTAAAAAAAAAAAACAGCTGCAGCAGTATATTGACAGGGAACTACAAGAAATTCAGGCTGGTTTCAGAAGTGGACGTGGAACCAGGGATATTATTGCAGATGTCGGATGGATCCTGGCTGAAAGCAGAGAATACCAGAAGGATGTTTACCTGTGTTTTATTGACTATGCAAAGGCATTTGACTCTGTGGGTCATGACAAATTCTGGACAACATTGCAAAGAATTGGAATTCCAGAACACTTAATTGTGCTCATGAGGAACCTTTACATAGATCAAGAGGCAGTTGTTCGGACAGAACAAGGGGATACCGACTGGTTTCAAGTCAGGAAAGGTGTGCGTCGGGGTTGTATTCTTTCATCATACCTATTCAATCTGTATGCTGAGCAAATAATATGAGAAGCTGGACGATATGAAGAAGAACAGGGCATCAGGATTGGAGGAAGACTCATAAACAACCTGTTTTGAGGATGAAACAACTTTGCTTGCTGAAAGTGAAGAGGACTTGAATCACTTACTAATGAAGATCAAAGACCACGGCCTTCAGTTATGGATTGCACCTCAACATAAAGAAAACAAAAATCCTCACAACCGGACCAATGAGCAACATCATGATAAACAGAGAAAAGATTGAAGTTGTCAAAGATTTCATTTTACTTGGATCCACAATCAGCAGCCATGGAAGCAGCAGTCAAGAAATCAAAAGACATATTGCATTGGGTAAATCTGCTGCAAAGGACCTCTTCAAAGTGTTGAAGAGCAAAGATGTCACCTTGAAGACTAAGGTGCACCTGACCTAAGCCATGGTATTTTCAATCACATCATATGCATGTGAAAGCTGGACAATGAATAAGACAGAAGAAGAATTGACACCTTTGAACTGTGGTGTTGGCGAAGACTATTGAATATACCATGGACTGCCAAAAGAATGAACAAATCTGTCTTAAAGGAAGTACAGCCAGAATGCTCCTTAGAGGCAAGGATGGCGAGACTGCCTCTTACATACTTTGGACATATTGTCAGGAGGGATCAGTTCCTGGAGAAGGACATCATGCTTGGCAGAGTACAGCATCAACGGAAAAGAGGAAGACCCTCAATGAGGTGGATTGACACAGTGGCTGCCACAATGAGCTCAAGCAAAACAACGATTGTAAGGATGACTCAGGACCAGGCAATGTTCTGTTCTGTTGTTCATACGGGTCGCTATGAGTTGGAACCAACTTGACGGCACCTGACAACAACAACAATAACAGTCCTGCTTGGACCTTTAGTGTTTCTCTGAAACAATCCTGTGTTTCTGCCTTCTGACTGCTTACCTAAGCCCTGAAGGTTGTGCCCCTATCATTTGCTTGCTACCTTGCCCCCACCTGAGACAGGAGGGAGCCAGTCACAAGTGATGCATGGACGTGGGAGTGAGGGACTCTAGCTAGTTTAAAGCTTCACTCATGAGGTCTAGTGTAGAGAGGAAAGGAGGGAAGAAAATATAAAGCTATGAGTTGAATTAGGTGTTGAAAATCTTCTGGGGAACTTTACAAATTAACAATGCCCAAATCCAACATAGACTAATTAAATCTGAATCTCTGGGGCTGAAGCCCTGACATTACATTTTTAAAAGCTCCCCAAGTGATTCCAATGTGCCACCATGTTTTTGAACCACTGATCTAGAAGTTAAAATGTGGGACATGATCAGTTTCATCAGAACTGAAGGAACAGAGGGTTTTAGAGAAAGAGATTTCCCAAGCTGGAGTTAAGATAGAACAATTAAAGGTAGTGCAGTGGTTAAGTGCACCCACCAGCCGCTCCGTGGGAGAAAGATGTGGCAATCGGCTTCGATGAAGATTACAGCCTTGGACATCTCTTGGGCACTTCTACTCTGTCCATAGGGTCACTATGACTTGATGGCACTTGACAGCAATGGATTTAGTTTTGATTTTTATGTTAGAGAGGTGGAGGCATGACTGAAGTGGAGGGAGGGAACCCAATTAACCTTTCAGATTCATTCAGGTTTCAGCCTATGCCAGACAGATACCTCAAGGGCATCTTAACAGTGGGTCCCACAGGAGAAGACCACGTTGGTTCTGTTTTCCTGGGCTCTCCTAGGCAAATGATATGGGTCCTAAACTGCTGATTTGTTGGCAGGAAGTATGGGTGGCAGAGTCATCTGAGATAAGTAGATCTAGTACCCACCATGCATGGTAGGCAGACTGCAGAATGGTGAAATAATGGTCTGGGCGAAGGGTATGGACATCAAAAAAGAACTTCATGTGACAAAATGCTACACAAAAGCAAAACAAAACAAAAATCCAGTTGCCATCAAGTGGATTTGGACTCATAGCAACCCCATGTGTTTCAGAGTAGAACTGTGCTCCACAGAGTTTTCAATGAGTAATTTTTAAGGAGCAGGTCTCCAGCTTTTCTTCCTAAGTGGCTCTGGGTAGACACTAACTGCCAACTTTTTGGTTAACTGCTGAGTATTTGTCGTACCCGGGAACTCCAAATGCTGCAGAGGTGTCGCAAAATGCGGGATAGGTTGGTAGGTACCTAATGTCTTGATCCACAGGTTCTATTTCCTTTTTAATTTGGGATAAGGACTTTGAGAGGAGCTCTAATTCCTCCTCAAGATTACTTAGCCCAGGGCTCCATCTTTGTTCAGGCCTTATCCAGAGTGGCTTCATATTGGTGCCTCTCTGTTGCGTCAGATGTGGAATTGTGACAGCTGCATTTTCAAGGCTCTGAGGAGAGAGATTGAGGGCTTGGGACCACCCAGAGACCTTGGGATGCTGAGTGCTGTGAGTTTTCCTGTCCACGACTGCCAGGTTCACACTGTCTTCCTCCTCCCACCTTGCTCTTCTGTGAACCTCTGTTGACTTGCATTCAATGTTGCCCATAGGCTGTGATTCCTGACCTTTCTTTACCCATGTTCCATGTCTCTAGTTCTGCTGACATTACATGTGACCCTGTTTCCCCTCTACATCTTAAATTGCTTCCTTTGTCCTTCCCTTTACTGGCCTTGTTTTTTATTTTCTCCTGCCTCCGTGTGGACAGCTGGTAGGACCTGGCCTGCTCCACACATAGGTTAGGGATAATGCCAAAAGAATTCATTGAGATGCATATGAAAACTCAACAATAACTCCTTAATTGCCATGTTTTGAGGTCACTACATGTATTAAACAGTTTTACATACATAGGCCTCTGGTTAGTGTTTGCTACTGAGGGTTTTTATATTCTCTGCCCTCGTAGGCACCTGGCACCATTCTGCAAGGGGATTTACTTTTGTAGAATGGGAGCACTTAGAAAGATGTCTATAGCAAGGCCATTCCAATAGAGGGGAAAAGCAAGTACCCATACCTGTGGAGTCACTTGAGGAGAATTTGGAGCCAATAAGACATTACTTCCTCTGGCTTATTGAGACTTTGGATCTCTAAGAGTCTCTTTTCTGAACATAGAGACCCTGGGTGGGGAATTGCCTGGGTTATGATGAGTCAAATGCACTGCATTTAGCAGGGAAGGCTGACACCCAGACTTTGGGAGAACAGCAACTAAGATAGTTGCCTGGTATCCCACCATAAGTGCATAGAAAACCCTGAGCCTTTGTGTGAGGGATGCCACAGGCAAATGTGGCCTGCTTCCAGGTTTCTCAGGGTCAGCTCTGCTAACAGGTGACCGCCCCCTCCCCCTTCCCACACTTTTCTCTTCTCTGCTACCTGCTCTCATTTTAGACATCCGATTTGTATTCCGCATCATTGCCTCCTGCACTCAGTTATATATAGTTCACAGATAAATATTCACAAACTTGTTCCTAGGTCTAAAATTATAAGCATGATGTCAATCATGGAATGGAGCTGTTGTGTTCAGGTGAAGGATATAAGGCAGTAAGTAGTGTCTCTACTGTTGAAGCTCCAACTCTTTAACTGGACATCCAGACCTTTCGTCATTTGACCACTAACCCACCTTTCTAACCTATTATCCCTCTACTAGCACCTAAGCACAACATACTGCAGCCATACCTTGCCTTTTTTGGGGGCCTGATTGGACTTTGTCTAGCATTATCTTAATGATAAACATCACAAGAACAAATATTTATTAAGTGCTTAATACATCCCTTGGCATTGTGAGAAATATTTTCTAAGGACTGTATCATTTAACACCTACAGTCATCTCAGGGGTAGGAACTACTATACATATCTTACCAAAGAGGAAACTGAGGCACAGAACATTTTACTGATCCTGAAAGTCACACATCTACCAGTGAACAGAGCCAGTTTTAAACCTGGCAATCTGTTAACAATTCTCCTAACCACTTGAGAATTCTACTCCCTTCAACTTTCTTTTGTTTGTAAAATCCTTCTGATGATTTAAGACAAATGCTCTTCTACAGAACCTTCTGAGCCTCTCTATTTCCTCTGCTCCTAACTCTGAAAATACACTTCCTCCCCTCCTCTGTGTTCTCACAGCCTTCCTTTTCTCTGTCCATGTCACTGTCTCCCACTTTCACCTTTCAGAGATGCTTGCATATACGTCTCTCTTCCTAGCAATGCCAGGTCCTTGTGGACAAGCTCTGGATCTCATTTAAAGAGATACTTACTTCATCTTTGTTTAATTAAATAGAACTAAAATTATATGAGTAAATGGGCTCATTATTGCTGTTGGTAGGTGCCTTCAAGTTGTTTCAGACTCATAGCAACCCTATGTACAACAGAACGAAACACTGGTCCTGTGCCATCCTCACAATCGTTGCTATGCTTGAGCCCATCATTACATCCACTGTGCCAATCCTCCAAAAAATTCTAAAGATGGAGAATTTTTATGTTGCTGCTCTTCCCTTCTCTATCTGACTCTCTCTCACTTGACACTCCTCATACTGCTGCCTGGAGCTCCCATAAGTGGTTCCCCTAGACCTGCTTCCCCATGTTCTTCCCTGCCCCCAGGCAATCCTTGTGACTTGGGCATATTCCTTGATCCCTCCCTGTCCTTCATACCTTCAGATTTTGCAATGTGCTTCAGGGAGATGGCTACCCTTTTTGACAATCGGACTTGCGTTAATGTTAAGGGAGAGAGGCAATTTATCACCCACCTACCCTCACATCCAGGTGATACGTATGAACATTAGCAAATGATTTAACCAAAATCTGAGGCCATCTACAGACTGCTGGGGAGAGACATTCCTGATGTGAGGTGACAGGAGTCCTTTATCATGGGCATTTTTGGCATCAGCTCTTGGTGCCTATTGAGACCTGGTCCTTTGACAAATGAACAGCAACCCAAGGAGATAGAACTCCTAGCTACAGCCATAAAATCGATGTTGGGTGAGTTTAAGTGTTTTGGATATTTAATCAAATCAAATTCTTCTTTGAATTTTCAATAGCATTAGACTTGGAGCTAGGGAGGAGAGTGAAGGGCAATATTCAGATGGGGGACCTTGCTTGAGCCCATATTCTTGGGCTAATATGAATTGTCAGGCTGCCTCTAAATCCCAAGAAAGTCAGCCCTTACCCCTCAGGATCTAGGGGTTATGGCAATTAATTTGATTTTGAAGTTTACAGTTCAGTCAGAACCATGCTCTAGTAAGATTTAGAACCACTCTTGTCTGCCTGAGGGCATTCACAGAAAGATGCCAATAATAACAATCCCTGACATTAGATTATTATTATTATTTTTAGGTTTTTTAGCATTCTTTATGCATTAGGGTATGTCTCTGAAAATGACAGAATCTTAAACATCAGAGATAGACTACAGAGGGTAGTCAAGTTTCATTTCCTTCTCAAATTGATACTCTGACCCAAGTATAAGAGACATGTAGAATTCTCCAGAGAGATCAACAGGACAGGTATTACATTTATTTCACAGTCAGGAAAGCCAGGATCCAGAGAAGTAAAGGTTCGAAATTACATAACTGACAAATTTCAGACCCAGATAGGAGCCCAGGTCACCTGGAGCCAATGTTCTTCTACTTCAGGGAACCCCTACCCCTCCATGGGTATGGCAGCCTCTGGGCAGAGTGGACAGGCCATTCCTCTGGTCCAAGAAGGACAAGTATTTAAAGGGTCCCCTTGCAACCTTTCCTGAATTATAAAGGGGAAGTCAAATATAGAAAAAAAGATCTAAGTTTTCCTGAAACGTGACTTCTGGGAATGCCCCACCTTCTTCGCCAATTTCTAAGATTTTAAATAGTAGACTAACTATAAGTAGCCTACTGCCTCCCAAAATGGCTAGAACTTATTACTTTCTCATTTTTTTCTTCAAATCTCATCCTCCTTTCTCTAGATCACCGGTACTTTTTTTTTTTTGCTTGTTTATTTAGTAATCTGATGTTCTGCATTCATAAATATGGCATTCTCTCAGAACTTAGGTTGTTATTACCTTTTTCTATCACTCGTCACCCTTATTATTATTAGTTTAATGTTAAAGCAGACATTGCCATATTGTATGATCCATAAAGACAAGGTCACATTGTATATGCTCGGTAAATATGAATGAATAAAAGTTGATTTAGGTATGTTCTTGCTTGGTACCTACAAAAACCCAAAAGCCTTATTCTCTTCCTTTGTCATGAATGTCCACCACTTGTTATATACTAACTCTAAACTAGTTCTAGGCTAGCCCCTACTTAATGCTATATACTGACCTTCTTTCACATTAAAAAAAAAAAAGTATATGGTGATCAAAGAGTGTCAGAAAGAGACATCTCCAGAGGCAACCTAGCATTCAAGAAAGTTCTTGGGAGAGGGGATGCTCCTGTCACCCCTGACCTAACTCATGACCTGGCCACAGAAAGTGCTGGGCAGAATTTCTTCGTTGTTGTCACTTCATGACATACTGGCAATATTATAAACCCATTGAACCTGTTGCCATCAAGTCAATTCTAACTTATAACAACCCTATAGGACAAAGTAGAACTGCTCCATAGGATTTCCAAGGAACAGCTGGTAGATATGAACAGCCGACTTTTTGGTAGCTCTTAACCACTGTGCCTCCACGGCTTCTATGGCAAATTACATTAAAAATTTTTTTCCTGATTGATCTTACCTGAAACAGGTTCAGTCTTTTATTTTAAACCACTTGAAGAAAGGGGCTTAGTTACCATAATTATCAGTGTATTGGGCTCATCCCAGCAACCCACAAACTCTAAAATATTATTTGAAGAAGTCAGTGATAATAAAGATGTTCTTATTCCTACATGGATTCTTTGTATTTCTGTAGATACACTTTGCAGCTCTCTCTTTGCTTTCAGTCAGCCTGAATTTGAGTGATTTTTCTAAGAGAACACATTTTTAAAATAGTTTCAAAAGGTAATCCCATGGCCAATAAGATTTAAGCCTTAGGAAGCTTTGGGGAAAACCATCCTTCGTTTTTTCCATTAATACATGTATTCCTGTTTCTCATAGTTCAGTGCCCTTCCTCTTTGATCACTGTCTCTCTTAGGTGTCTGCACCGCTGGGAGGTCTTAGGAGATTTTGAACTTATCTCTTATCTTAATCTTCCAATAGAAATGAGACTTCCCCTTGTGTTTCAGGAGACAGCTCTGAAAAGCAGCTTCAGAAAACTAGGGATTTTAAATTAATTGAAAGGTGGAGTATTTAAGTAGCTCCATTTTACCAGTGGCGCTATTCTATGCTGATCACAGACCTATTTCTTTGGCTCATTCTCTGGTTGTATCTTCATCCATGTCACTGTCAATTTCTGCTTCTCCTTGTACCACTCCCTGCCCCATTACGGACTGGGCAGGAAAGGGGTGGCTTATAGATGTAAATTTTTTGAGATTCTTTCCTGAAAAGTGACTGCCACATATGGAGTGTGTGTGTGTGTGTGTGCGCGAGCGTGTGCGTGTGCACTCGTTCGCAAGCCCATCTGGGCCCATGCCCTTCAGGGCCCACCTTAGGCTTCCCATGGTTTCTGGAGAAATGCTTAAAGTTGCTTTGGGGATTTTTATCCAAGGGGAATGAAAAAAAGTGGCTACTGCTGCTCCCCTTAATTGTCAAGAGTACCGTTTAAGATATCATTGCTGCCATTAACTGAAAGCATGGGCTCCACTGACTTAAACAATAAGGGAATCTTCTATGTCACATAACAAGAAACTCAAAAGGATGCCAGCCTCAGATAAACATGATTAAGGTTCAAGCTCCTCTTCTCTGTGATTCTCAAGGCTCTGCCCTTCTTAAATATTGGATTTTCTTCAGGCTGTTGGCAAGATGATTGCCATTTTCCACACATTGTGACTAGACACAATAGTGTCCAGACACAAGGCAAAAAAAAAATCTTTTCTTCCTGTTATTTTTTTTGAAGAGTGAGTGAAATTCTCTGAGACATTCCCACCTTCTTATCTCCAGTGTATTTTCTCACAAATATCATCAGACAGAATTGAACATGCCATTCTAAGGAATCACTAAAATGGTGCTGCCATGATTAGATTAGATTAAACAGGTTTCAAAATGGAGCAAGTCTCCTTTGAAACACATGGAAACATAGAGAAGGGTAGATGCCTAAAAAAAACTGTGGACTACTTCTTTTTAAGGAAGAAAGTAGAAATGGATGTGGGTAACAGAACCCCCAGTGTCTGCTACACCTAGGTAAATTTACCCCCATCCTCGAAACTCACTTTTACAGCTACCACTTTTATAACCTTGGGCAAGTCACTTAAACTTTTTAAACTTGTATTTCCTTATCCATCCTGTAATTTTAGGAAATATTCTCCATGTAAACTCCTCATCCTTAATATATAACCTAAAACATAATAGAGCTGAAGGCTCATATCTTCTTGATCTGGAGACAAATACTTTCTTTCCTAAGTGAGGAGTTGATTTTGAATGCAAATATTTCTTAAAAGGGCAATAGCTGATATTGGGGTGACTGATGTTGGATCCAGACTTGGGATCATAATTGGCAGGTGGACGAGGAAATATGGAACAGCTCAAGCAAACTGGGGATCTGAAATTAGGAGGATGTCCTATTAAACCCCCCTTTTTTTTTTTTTTATCCTTTATACTGCCTCTCTGTCCTAGCAAGGTAAAATGTCTCAATGTTTATGAAGAAGAATGTTGAGGCAAAGGAAAGGTATTTGCAGGGAAATAACCAGCTATGGAAATTTGGAGACTTCCCCTCAACACAAGAGTTGCTTACTAGTGAAAGAAAGCTACAGGGAAGGGGGCAGGTAGAGACCGGTGAAGTGGACAGAACACTTGACCAGGAGACAGGAAACTAACTTCTAGTCTCATTTCACCATTTGCTCTCAATTTGACCCTGAGCCTATTTCAGTCCTAGTCTCCCTACTTGCCAGATGACAGTAATTGTGTCTGTCTTCTCAAGCTTTTAAGGGGACCATGATTGTTGAATAAAACAATGGAGATAAAAATGTTTTGGGATGTCGTTCTTCATAAAAATGGACACTGATAAATCCTGTCCCTTTAAAGATAACCCAAACTCCCACACCTCCCTTCTCACTTTTCTAGCCAAATCAATCAGCAAAATTAAAATTTGAAAGAACTACCTGGGCTGTGGGTATTTTCTAATGTTACAGTTTTGGCAAATTGACAGCATAAAATCTAATCCAGTCTTCTACGAGCATAACTGATGTGAGAAGGGGTTCAGGGAAAATTTCTGCCAAATGTTTCCAATCTTAACAACAGATACAAGTACATGTACGAAGATGGAGCACTACTATCGAAGATAAAATGGTAATGCAAAGCTAGATTAGAACCTCAACGTAATAATCACCAAGACAATGAAATTAACGTGGAAGCATCCCACAGTCCATCAACATCTAAGAGGCCATTCATTTAATGCTTGGAAACCACTCAAGCAGAGTTTTCCAGGCTCTTGTTTATGACAATTACCTTTGTTCCTTTGAAGATATCTCCTTTAGGAGGGTAGCCTCAGACTTGGGAATCATTTCCAGGATAGCTACTGCCTATAAAACAGCTTTATTACAGTTTTGAATTATTAATTGTTCCCTAGTTAGCTGCTGTGATCACTTTTGCCCTTTCATCTCCATTGATGCTATCACTGTAATTTTTATAAATGAAAAGACTAAAGAAATGGACTTCAAATGCTCAGTAGCGGCTGGAGATAATGTATCTGCTGGGATGTTTGCTATGTTTGCCAAAGACTTGTGGCCAGTTGGAGTCTAGGGCTGAAATCTGCTTTTTATGCAACTAGTCCTGGTGGCACAGTGGTTAAGAGCTCAGCTGCTAACCAAAAGGTCAGCAGTTCAAATCCACCAGCCTCTCCTTGGAAACCCTACAGGGCAGTTCTACTCTGTCCTATAGGATCGCTATGAGTAGAAATTGATTCAACGGCAATGGATTTGGTTTGGTACTGACCTGAGATTATACTGTGAAACCGTCTGTGTATTTGTATGTGTGCTCGCATACGCCTGTGTGTGTGTGTGTGTGTGTGTGTGCTCATGCATGCATGTGTGTGTGCATGTACAGAGCATCACAGTATTGGGAGATCTAGATGAGAAATACTCCAAAGACCTGCATCTTATCTCTATTCTATGACTAAAGAGCTCACTATAGGACCCAGATATAGTCACTGTCCCTTCCTGGCCTTGGGCTTTTTATCTGTAACACTAGGATCCTAAAACCTGCTCTGCTTATTTCTCAGGGCTTTCACAAGAATAAATTAAATAGCAGCTCTTTGGAAAATATTCTTATAAAGAGTGCCCTGGAGAAAAATTCATCTTACACACAGCAAACAGAAACCCTAGCCGACTCTCAGAGACTAGCTTATGTCCTTCCTTCTGCATGAAGCTTTTCTCAGTTCCTTCAGCTAACACATTTCTCTCTTCTCTCAACTCCTATGATGCATGATTCAACCTTGAATTATTCTCATGTTGATTTCCATGTGAGCCTTGTGTCTATGGATGAACTTTAAGATTCTTGTGGGGTGGGGGCAATTCCTTATGTGGGAGAGTCAGTAAGCTAGTTATGAGCCATGGTTTTGGAGCCAATAGACATTGGTGCAAATCCTACCTTTGCTTATAAAGTTACTTTTATAAGCCTCAGTCATTTATTCTGAAAAATGGGAGTGATAATATCTAATCTGAAAAATGAGCATAGTTGTTAAATAAGGTGACACATCTAGAGCATTCAGCATGGCTCTGGCAAATAAGTACTGAGCAAAGTTATAATTATGGTCATGGATTGAATTGTGTCCCCCGAAAATATGTGTATCAGTTTGGCTGGGCCATAATTCTCAGTATTGTGTGATTGCCCACCATTTTGTCATCTGATGTGATTTTCCTATGTGTTGTAAATCCTATCAATATGATGTTAATGAAATGGACTAGTGCTAGTTACGTTGATGAGGTATATAAGATTAGATCGTATCTTAAGTCAATCTCTTTTGAGATATAAAAGAGAGATGCAAGCAGAGAGACATGGGGACCTCATACCACCAAGAAACAAAAGCCTAGAGAAAAGTGTGTCCTTTGGACCTGAGGCCCCTGCCCTGAGAAGCTCCTAAACCGGGGAAGAGCCAACGCAGAGTGAAAGCCTTCCCCTGGAGCTGATCCCCTGAATTTGGACTTGTGACCTACTAGGCTATAAGAGAGTAAACTTCTGTTTGTTGAAGCCATTCACTTGTGTTATTTCTATTATAGCAGCACTGGATAACTAAGACAATTAACTAGTAATAATAATTAAACATTGTGTAATCTAATCTATGATAATAACCTTGAGGTACTGTAAAGTTCTAGAGTATTTTCAGAATCAATAAAGAAAATTAGATTCAAATTCAACAGAGTTACCATCAATGTTTTAATAGCATTTTGATTCTTCATTGTTACCACTTTTATTGCTTTTTGATATTTCAGGGTGTCTTTATTCACAGAAAACAAAATTAGTAATTCTGACTGTGGGCACCTTCATGATGTTCTCATTTATATAGACTGGTCAAGATAATGCTATCTTTATCTGAACAAGGCAAAAACAGGCCTGACCTCTCTTTCTTCACTGGATTCTGATCAGAGCTCATAGACCTTCTCTGTAAAAGCCCGTAGTCATCTCACCTGCGGCTTGACGTATGGTCTTGCCAATGGACCACAGCATCAGCTTGGCTGCCTCCTACTTTGGGGCCAAGAGTTCAGTGGACCCAAAGAGACAGAACTTTACTTTCTGTACTTCAGATGGAATCCCCTAAGAGATGAGTTAACACAATGTCAAACTATAATTTTTCATATCAAGATCGTCAAGTACGAGGAACCCATACAATCTGCTCTGTGCCTAAGACTTGTCTTGTTGTTAGGTCACATCAAGTTTATTTCGACTCATAGTGACCCCATGTGACAGAGTAGAACTGCCACATATGGTTTGCTAGGCTCTATTCTTTATGGGAGCAAATACCCAGGTCTTTTTTCCCTTGCAGCAGCTGTGCGGGTTTGTACCGCCAGCCTCTCGGTTGGCAGCCGAGTGCTAAATCATTGTGCCACCAGGGCTACTTAAGATTTGTCTACAGGTGTAATAAACTACTAGTCACAGTATATGACCTCCACGAGGCCTGCAACCATTTGGCATGTAGGATGAATCACATGGAAAGCTAACACACATAACAATGCTAATCCATCTGTTTCAAGCCTCTAGTTTCTGAGGTAAAATTATTTGAAACACAATGGTACATAAGATGGAAAACTTGCCACATCCTCTCCAATGTCTCTGAAAATTCTTGGAGGGACAACGACAAGAGTTCACTCATTTTTCCTGTGTCATGTCTTGCTGCAGGTGCCTGTATCTCTGTTGTTGCCTTCTGCTGACTGTGAGCCGCAGCTTCTTAGGTTGGCATGATTTGTCTCATACCAGGCAACTTTTCCTTTATTTCCTAAAAATAGCACTCCAAAATGTTTATGTGATAAGTATTTACTAAAGGATTTGGATTCTCAGAGGTAATTACAGTGCAAAGGGAAAACACACACACACACCAATATCAATGTCAAATGACGCATTCCTTAAAATTGGTCAGCCTTTCCCTGACAGAGAATTTCCACCAGCTGAGCCCCTGGCCTGTGCAGCTAGCCAGGCCTCTCTTCTTCTCCTTCACCTCATGTCTCCCTGCTTCTCTCTTTTTCTAGGGTCCTCTTCTTCTGTGTTTCACGAGATACAGTAAAAAAATTCTCAAACCTTTGTTACTGTTTTAGGTAGAGAATTTAGTCCTCTTGCTTTTCCACGTTGTCTTTCCAGAATTTTGGGGAAAATTGGAAGGATGAGACTGATATATTTCATATCTTAGGAGGACTTGTCTGGAGTGTTAAATAGAATCCTCATTTTTGGTGATTTATCCCACTTTCCAAGAATCTTCAGTCACTGTTTTTTTTATAAGGAACCCTCATTAAGTTTACAGTAAATAATGGGAGGGAAAGACACTGTGGATGAGGAGAATCAGAGAAGTCCTTAAAAAATGTGGCTTTAATCTGAGTCCTAAGGCCTTTAGAATGGCACTGAAAAGAGAGGTGAGGAGATTCGAGAATATGACTGAGAGTTAGACTATGTTTGCTGCTCCCTTGCAATTGACTGTGGCCTTGAGCTTGAGTGGTAGCCAGTTCAATGTGAGCGGACATAAGGTATACTATCCCAGGCATGTACTTGCACTCTTTCATGTTCTGAGAGCTGAGTGAGTAAGATGCTGAGGGCCTGGAGGAGAAAGAGTCACAAAGTGAAAGGAGTCTGGATCCCTGAAGGACTGCATGGAATGGCACTCCCCTCCCAGTGCACAATGGACTGTGGGCAATATCCACATTATCATGATTTTTTTGTTCTTGATCCACCGAAGAGGTGACCAGTAGTTGGGTAATCTCTACATCTGTACTTTTATCTAGGTTTTTCTCTCTACTTGGAGGACCTCATATCTTTATTAAGCAGTGTCCTTTCCTTAAATCTTCAGTACTGGCTTCAGTACCCACCTTCTCCAGGAAATCAGTCTTGACTAATTTGTGAGTAGCTCTGAACTTTGCACTTCTTTAGCTCAGTTGACACTAGGATTATTCTCACATTGCATCATTTGTACGTGTTCAGTGACCATTGCAAGACCAAACTTGAAGTCCAGAGGGAGGATCTGGAGTCTTCTTGATGCCTCTGGATGGATGATGAAAAAGTAGTAGAGTTCCTTGAGCAGAGAAGGGCAAACTTACTCTTCATAGAGCTAGATAGTAAATAGGTTTTGCAGGCCATACAGTTTCTATCACAACTATTCTGCTTTGCTGTTATAGAGGAAATGCAGCCTTAGAAAAGGTGTAATTGAAGGAGCATGGTTTTAATCCAAAAAAATTTTATTTAGAAAACAAGCAGCAGGCCAGTTTGGCCTGCAGGCCATAGTTTGTTGAACTCTTGTCTAGAGGTTCCCTTCAGTCTTCACATTCTCGTGTAGGATGCATATCTTCCCAATCTTTCCTGCACCTTAATGGCCATAATAATGGCACATACTTCTCTTCATAAGAGCTAGCAAAGCCCAGTGCCTAGAAACCAACAGAGTTGATCAATGTTGCTTAATTCAAATTGAATGGGAAACCTGTCAACTTTGAAAAGGGAGGCAATAACCATCCTAGAGTAGGAACAAGTAAATGCACCTTCAGGATGGACTCTAAAAAACTTTCTTCTTCTTTCTCCCACCTAAAGTTCTATTTTTTCCACTTTACAGAGTGGATTACATTTTAATAATAGTTCTAAGGAGACAGCAGATTTTTTGTTTTCTTTTCCACCTCTGTATGGAGCCCTGGTTGCATAGTGATTAAGGGCTCCACTGCTAACCAAAAGGCCTGCAGTTCAAATCCACCAGCCGCTCATTGGAAACCTTTGGGGCAGTTCTACAGAATTGATTAGACAGCAATGGGTTTTACATGTGTAATTTTTTTAAACAACAAATTTTCTCTTTGGAAAAAATTTTAAAAGCAGTGATGAAGAAAAATAATTAAATCATCACTTTTAAGTCCAACATACAGAGATTACAAAGCTTTCTATCAATATATTCAATTAGATGAGACTACATGTATTTGGTAGACTTTTCTTTTTATAAGAACATTTTGTAAAATTATCTGATGTCCCTAATATGGACAAGTACCTCAACTTAGAATTTATATTAATTTGAGCATAAAAGTTATCCAATAAATATTTTTAAATGAATAAATAGAATGTTCTTTTATGATATCCTTCATAATTCTGAGTAATTTTTAATTTAGTATGCTGATGTTTAATAGCTAATTTAACAAATCTCCAGCAGTACTAGAATTTGAATCAGGGCAAAACAAATGATCAGCCTGTTCTATTTCCAACTAACCTAATGAAATCATGGACTGTATTAATCAAGGTTCTCCAGAGGAAAAGAACGAATAAGATAGGATACAGGTATAAATATAGGTATAGATATATACCCTATTGGTCTTGAATTAACCCTGATTTATGGTGACCCCATGTGTGTCATAGTAGAGCTATCCTCCACAGGGTTTTCAACGGCTGATTTTTTGGAAGTAGAATCAGTAGGCCTTTCTCCCAAGGCACCTCTAGGTGGACTCAAACCTACAACCATTTGGTTAGCAGCTGAGCATGTTAACTATTTGCACCACCCAGAGAGAAATTTTAAGGAATTGGCTCACATTACGAAGGTTAGCGTGTCTGAAATATGTAAGGCAGACAGCAAGCCAGGTAGGATTTGATGCTTTAGGCCTTGAGGCAGAATTTCTTCTTCTCTAGAACAACCTAGTTTTTGCTTTTAAGCCTTTCAACTGATCGTATGAGGCCCAACCACATTATCAAGGATAATCTCCCTTACTTCAACTGATTGTAGATGTTAACCACATCTACAAAATCAATTAAATAATTGGGCAATATGACCTACCCAAGTTAGCACATAAAACTAATCATCACAGTCCAATGCTTGTCAGTTGGCATCCGTGCACATCTTTTTAAACCATAGTTAAATGCTAAGTAAAGACAATAAGAAAATAATACTTCTGCTCAACATGATACTACTATCTTCATACAACTGAAAACACACTAGTCCTTTCTCCAGGAGAGGGCGCAAAATCTTTGGGTGATGTTCACTCTTCTTGATATCTTGTAATTAAGTACTATAAAGTTAACTGTTATTAATACATCTTATGCTATATGATAAGAGGATAATGAAGGAAGAAAACAAACAACATACATACATATATATGCAATATACAAACACATTTATAACAAAATAAAGAAGAAATATTCATAACAATTACAATCCTCATTTCTGCAACTGGTCACGTGGTCGTAGCTGAATATTTATAACTGTCTGCACTCAATACTATTCCACATTCCCTTTGCCCTCAGCAAGCACTTCAACTTATTTTGGTTCTTTGCCTTGGCTCTGGGTCATTAGTAGTCCTGCCTGAATTGAGTTGTTGTAATTTTCCAATATAAGCCTTTGTAACGGTATGGTTAAGGGCTCACCTGCTGACCAAAAGCTCAGCAGTTCAAACCCACCAGCGGCTCAAAAGGAGAAAGATGTGGCAGTCTGCTTCCATAAAGATTACAGTCTTGAAAATCCTATGGGACAGTTCTACTCTGTTCTACAGGGTCACTATGAATTGGAGTCAACTTGATGGCAATGGGTTATTTTTCTGTTGATTTTAATTATGTGGCATCATAGTACTAAGAGACGTCCAAAGAAATACCGTGAATTCTAGACAGTCTTCCTTACCGCTGTTGTGTAATAGGAGTCCAATTTTTCCATGGTAGTCAAGATCAGCCACACTAGCCAGTATAGTAACTCTCTTTGCCTGTTGATTCAGAGGCACGAGGAACACATAGTGGCCATGGGCAAGTCTTAACTACCAGTTAAATGGAATCATTGTTTTATCTCCTGTTGGAAACATTCTTCCTCTTAGAACTAAGATTCCACACCAGCAGAGCATAAGGTTACAGGGACAGAAAGCAAAAATTTTACTAGTGGATCACTACAGGGAATAGCGAGTGGTGCCCCTTCCAGTTCCACCCCTTGGTTCCTGGAACTATGATTCCTGGCTACAGAAGAAAGTGCATCATATATTAGACTCTGATTTAGATGCTAATCTTCTCCTGGAGAACATTTTGAAGCCCTCCAAGGTATTGCCACCTACCTGGCACTGTAACTGAATCTTCAAAATACAATTCCACTGTTCTATTAAGTTAACTGCTCCAGGTTGATGGGAAGCATAAGATCAATGAATCCATTAGCATGGGCCCATTGCCGTTCTTCATTTGCTATGACGTGAGTTTTTTGATCAGAAGCAATGCTGTGTGGAATATCATGATGATAGATAAAGCATTCTGTGAGTCCGTGGATGGTAGTTTTTACAGAAGCATCACTTTCAGGGTCTGCTCAAGCCTGATGTCATATATATCACTTCCATTTGATAGTGGAGTGATGATGCGTATGTCCAATTCTATGGTTTGGTGGGACAGACAACACCAGTTCATGAGAGATAGCTTTGGTGGCATTGTTGTTTGGTAGTCCATGGATAAGTAATCAGATTCTAGTAAGACCCAGTAGCAAGCCAAAAGCTGTTTCTCAAAAGAAGCATAATTATCTGCAGAGAATGGCAGGGCTGTGCTCCAAAACTCTAAAGTTCTGCACTGTGATTCACTTATAGTAGTTGGCCAAAGGCTCCTCATAGAATTTCTATCTTCTACTGGCTCTTCAACCACCACTGAATCTGCTGGATCATATATGGTCCAAGTGGCAGAGCAGCTTGCACAGCAGCCTGAACCTGTTGTAGAATCTTCTCTTGTTCTGGCATCCACGCAAAACTCGCAGTTTTTTGGTCACTGAGTAAATTGGCCAGAGAAGCACACCCAGGCGAAGAATACGTTGCCTTCCAAATTCAAAAAGGTCCACTAGGCATTGTGTCTCTTTTTTTGGTTGTAGTGGAGACCAGATGCCACAACTTATCCTTCACCTTATAAGGGATATCTCAATATGCCGCACACAACTGGTCACCTGGAGATTTCACTGAGGTGGAAGGCCCCTGAATTTTATTCTGTTTTATTTCCCATCCCCTAGCATGCAAATGTCTTACCAATTGCTACTTCTTGCTCACTGGGTCCAATCAGCATAACGTCATCAACATAATGGACCAGTGTTATGTCTTCTGGAAGGAAAGGCAATTAAGATCCTTGCAGATTAAATTATAAACTAAGGCTGCAGAGTTGATATACCCCTGAGGTAAGGCAGTGAAGGTACCAACCGAAAGAGAACTGCTTCTGCTGGCCCTTACTAACAAATATCAAGAAAAAAGCATCTGCCAGATGAATAGCTACATATTAAAAACAAAAACCCATTCCTGTCAAGTCAATTCTGACTCATAGCGACCCTTTGGCTACATACTAAACTAACCAATCAAAACCTATTGCTGTTGAGTTGATTCCAACTCATAGCGACCCTATAAGACAGAGTAGAACTGCCCCATAGGGTTTCTGAGGAGCTCCTGGTGGATTCAAACTGCCAACCTTTTGGTCAGCAGCTACATACTAAACACTACTAAAAAAAATAAAAGAAACACTACTAGGTACCAGGAAATACGTTAATTTGCTCAAGCAACAAAACCACATTTGTAATGGCAACTGCAATTGGAGTTACCACCTGGTTAAATTTAAGGTGATCTCCAGTACTTATCCAAGATCTTTCTCTTTTCTGCACAGTTCAAATAGGCAACTTAAATGGGGATATGGTGGGAATCACCACCTCTGCATCCTTCACATCCTTTATGATGGCACCAATCTCTGCAATGCCTACAGGAATGCAGCATTGCCTTTGGCTTACTATTTTCCTGGGTAGAGGCAGTTCTAGTATATTCCACATATCTTTTCCTATAATAAAATCCTCTACTCCACAGATCAAGGAACCAATGTGTGGACTCTGCCAGTTGCTGAATATGTCTATTCCATTAAGCAGTCTAGAACTGGGGATATAACTATGAAATGCATTAGGAAACCCACTGGACCCAATGTGAGAGGACCTGAGCTAAAACTATTGATTGCCTGACCCCTATAAAACCAAATACAAGATTATCAAGATATAGAAAAAGAAGAACAAATCAGGACCACTGACATTTCCCAGTTTCAAAATTTACTGCAAAGACACTGTGGTCGTGGCATAAGGATAGACATATAGATCAATGGAGTAGGTAGACTTGAGACTCCAGAAATAAACCATCACATTCATGGCCCATTAATTTTTGACAAGGGTGCCTAGACAATTCAATGAGGAAGAACTATCTTTTCAATAAATGGTGCTGGAACAACTCGGATATCCCCGTTCAAAAAAAAAAAAAGAATTTGGATCCCTTCCTTCATCAAACACAAAAATTAACTCAAAATGGTTAACTGAACTACATATAAAAGCTAAAGCTATAAAACTCCTGCAAATATTTGTGACCTTGGGTTAGGCAAAGCCTTCTTAGGTATAGCAACAAAAGCACAAATAACAAAGGAAAAAAATAGAAGCATTGGATTTTATAAAAATTAAAATCTTCTCTGCTTGAAAAGACACCATCAAGAGAATGAAAACACAACCGCATAAAAGGAGAAAATATTTGTCAATCATATACCTGATAAAGAGCTCGTACCCAGACTTTATATTTTATATATATGTATAAAAAATATGTATATACATATATATGTATGTGTATATATATTTATATACATTGCAACTATATACATGTTGTGTTGTTAGGTGCCACTGAGTCAGTTCCCACTTATAGCAATCCTATGTACAATAGAACAAAACACTTTCCAGTCCCGTGCCATCCTCACAATCATTCTTATGCTTGATCCCATTGTTGCAGCCACTGTGTCAATCTGAGATGGATGTGTATGTATAATAAAATGACAAATCAATTTAAAAATGAGCATAGGATCTGATAGACAAATGATCAATAAACTCATGCAAAAATGGCAAACATCAGGGAAATGAAAACAAACCATAATGAGATACCATGTCACACTCACTATGATTGTTAAAATAAGAAAGACAGATAATAACATGTGTTGGCAAAGATGTGAAGAATTTAGAACCCCCATGAACTGTTCCTCAAAAGGTTAAAGAGGTGTTACCATCTGACCCAGGAATTTCACTTTTTGGTATATACTCAAATAAAAACATACGTCCATATAAAAACTTGTACATGAATGTTCATAACAGTATTATCTATAATGGCCAAAAAGTGATTCCAAATATCCATCATGTGATGAATGGATAAACAAATGGAATGTTATTTGGTAATAAAAAACACTGAAGCATGCTACACCATGAATGAATCTTAAAAATACAATGTAAAGGGAAAGAAGCCAGTCACAAAAACC
Organism: Elephas maximus indicus; assembly: GCF_024166365.1. Lineage (NCBI taxonomy): Eukaryota > Metazoa > Chordata > Mammalia > Proboscidea > Elephantidae > Elephas > Elephas maximus. Next base: position 56,034,175 of record NC_064835.1, read on the forward strand.
ACGTATTGTAAGATTATATTTATATAAAGCACTCACAATAGGCTACTAAATAGAGAGAGAAAGTACATTATTTTTTGCCTATAGCTTGGTGGGTGGTGTGAAAAGGGAAGTGACTGCTAATGGGCACAGGGTTCCCTTTTGGGGTGACAAAACCTTATAATATTGACATGGTGATGGTTGCATGACTCTTTGAATACACTAAAACCCATTTAATTGTACACTTCAAGTGTGTAAATTACATGATATGGGAATTATGTCTCAATAAAGATGTAAAATATTTTTAAAGGCCAAATGACAAGTCAAGAAATAAATAGGAGGTTGCAAGAATATTGGGGCCAACTTATGGAAATCATAACTGCCATTGGAGTTTAGAAGACAAAGGGAGGGGTAGGAAGAGAAACAGAGAGCGAGAGGAAGAGGGAGAAAGTGGGAGGGAGAGGATGCACCTACAACTTCAGAAAAATAACTTAGTGGAACGATTCATCTTATTTGTTTTTATGGTTCTGTAGTTACTGAGGCTAAAAGGACAGGCTCCAATGCCTTTCCATTTGTCTCAGATGTGCCTTTTGAACCTATGTGATATTCTATATTCCAAGGTCAATGCAAGAGCAGGGATCTACCCTTGAATGACAGCATCATGACACATCATTTGGTGTTTATGTGATTGGATACTAGAAAACAACTAAAGTATCTGGGGTGTTCATAGGAAACCCTTTCTCAGAGAAAGGAATTGGAATCCATTTGCAGGATGTGGTATGCTTACCCCTCTATAAAGCAAAGTGCAAGATGAATTGATCACACTGAGCCAAAATGGCGCACATGGGAACATGTCCTATTTCTGGAACAAATGTTAAAGTTGATCAGTAGAACATGAAGACCAAAGCAGGACTTTGGTTCATTTTCCTCGGAGGAGGGTCTACTAAAATTATCCTAGACTGAGAACCAAACATTGATGACTCTCTTCTCTGAGCCTTGCCACTACTGCATCTAGGATACAGTTCTGCACCACCCCCACCTTGGAGGGTTTCTCCAGTTGCTGTTCAAAACTGTGCACAACCAGACTCAGGGATTCTGCCTGAGAGGTTTTTAGAGTAGTCCAACATAATGAGAACTTTTATTCCAACAGCTCTGTTTGTGTGGAGAAAGCTCATTGGTGTCAGGCCTATGAGACACCTTCCATTGCTACAGCTCCCACTGGAGTTCTTATTCTCACCTCTGGAGTGTTGCTGCGGCAGTGAAGACAGTGACACATATAAGACCCTTCAGGTCTGGAAGGCTAGTGGTTAGGATTTGGGGGTTCTTGGGCAATTGTGAGGGTGAGCTAGAAGAGGCAGAGTCTTCCAGGTCCAGAGACAGAAAGAAAGCTTTCAAGGCAGGGATGATGATGGCTGCACCTCCAAATGGCTAGAAGGATAGAATCACTCAGCCCCATCACTCAGCAAAGAGTACACCCAGGAACTCTGAGGCCAAGTTATCCACACCCAGAAAAGATCAATTATCCTCTGAAAGAGGCCCCAGACAAGTGCTACTGTTGGGCCTCACACCAGTTCTTTACCCTCTCAAAGTGGTCTCATGAGAAGATTTACTCTTCAGGACTTCTTCAATTCTTCTTTGTGAGCTTTCTCTCCTTTCTTTCAGGTAAGGCTATTGCTGCCCAACTCAGGGCCCTACCCATGCTGGGTCTTGGAGGCATGCTTCAGAACAATGCTGTCCCCTTTCTCTTGACCCCATAAAGATTGACCGGTATGCTCCATCAGATTCCCTTGGATCTTGCCCTCTGTTTCTCTGACCCTAGATCTTGTTGCCATGTTGGCTAATGTGGTACTGCACGCCTGTTCAGCAGTGTGTTGGAAGTTAGTGAAGAGAGTTTGTTAAGAGCATAGCTTTGGGGTTAGACTGCCTGATTTTGAATTCCAGCTTTGGTACTTACTAGCTAAGCAACTATTCTTACTAACTCAGTTACTTTGTCTCTCAACATCTCATTTCCACAACTACATAAAAGGAATGATATTTGTACCTGGCTTATAGGATTGTTATAATGATCCGGTGAGATAATACATGCAAAGTGCTTAGCATGGTTCTTGGCACACAGTAAATGTTCAGTTTATCTTATTATTAACATACATGTCTGCAAGCAAGTGCTTCATAAAGTGTATACACATCATATCTTAATGGTGGTATATGACTAGATGGATGTGTTTGGAGAAAGCTCTGTAACCATAGAATGGAGGGGTCCGTTCAAACTATTTCACCAGCCCCTCAGCTGAGACCCTTTTACAGGTTCACATGAAGCCTGACCAGTCCCAACCCCATCTACATAATGCAGAAGGAAGCTGAGGACATAAAGGGTTGTGTCTCTTAAAATGTGTGAAGATAGTTTATAGCAAATTAATCAAAGTCATTGAAGTAATTCTTTCTCTAGACATCAGCGTTTTGGTCCTTTAGTTCCCTGAGTGAGGTAAAAATGTGGCTAATGCTGTAATCTAATTAATTGCTCTGTGCACAAACATTAATTACAAAGGGATAAAATTGAATACTAGCTGTACATGGCGGGTTAAGAAGTCAGCTAGTTTTGAAAAATAGAAACAAACAAAAAATAGGAACTCATTTCTTGGAAAGGAGGGTGAAGGAATAAGAGTGATTGGGTTTAATCTAGGAAAATCCATCAGGATAAAACATCCCTTTGTTTTTGTACGATTTTGATGAGACTGCTGTGAGGCTCATGCATCTCACCTTTGCAGGGATATTAGAATTGTGACAGACATCCAACCAAATTCTTTGCAGTGTGAATGAAGGTCAAGAGTAAGATTTAAGCTGGATATGGAATATCTGTTTTTTTCAAAGCCTTTATCTACAGTCTGTGGACTTCAGCCCCCACCTTGGACTGGTCTTCAAATATTGACCTCTCAAACTGATTATGAAAGAATTTTCCCACCATAATTATTTTCTGATGCTAAATTTAGATACAGTATATAACTCTGAACAGGTGCCCAGATGGTGCAAATGGCTTGCATTTGACTACTAACCTACAGGATGGTGGTTCAAACCTACTTAGTGGTGCTGTGGAAAAAAGGCCTGGAGATCTGCTTCTGTAAAGATTACAGCCAAGAAAAAACCCTATGGACCACAATTCTACTCTGTAATGCATAAGGTCACCGTAAGTCAGAATTGACTCGACAGCATATTTTTTTTTTTAAACTCCTGACAGGTACCTGGCATGATTTCTGACACGAGAAGTACTCAATAAATACTTGAATGAATGAATGATTAAATGAAACTAACCAAGTGTGGATGTCGCAGGCTACACACGCCTCACATAGATGAAGCAAAGTAAAAATATTCTGTGAAGGGTCAGAAAGTAGATTTCAGCTAAGAATTAAAGCCTGCACAGTTCACTTCATGAGTAAGCAAAACAGGAATTGTACTGTGGGATATAATTTGAAATTCTCCAGAAGGACAACTGGTCAAGCGTACCCTTCTACTAGTAGCCAATTTCTGTTGACTCAAGTTTTAGATTTTGATTAAAATGTTATGTCTAGTAAAAACAAATCTGCCCTTGGGAGATAATGTAAGAATATGTTCTCGGGTATAAATATCTCTGTGGGAGGACTTACCAGATTCATTTCACATGCCAAGGGGCTGAAGGCTATTTCCACAAATAAGACAACTAATAGGTCAGCTTTGCCAGAGGAAGGGGGTTGTGAGATGCCTGCAATGTGGGCCTAGGTGGGCAGACTCGTGGTGAGCACTGAGTAGAGGCTTGTAGTGTCTGTAGGGCAGCATGAGAAAACTGAGATTTTGAACATCCCCAAGCCTGTCGCTATTGAGTTGATTCTGACTCATGGTGATCTCATGTGTTACGGTGTAGAGCTGATTCATGGGATTTTTTTTTTCTGCTGTAACCTTTATGGAAGCAGATCCAGGCCTTTCTTTCACGGTGCTGCTGGGTGGGTTCAAACTGCCAACCTTTAAGTTACTAGTTAAGAGCAAACTTTTTGTGCTATTCAGGGACCTTGAAGATGGGACAAAAATGATTAATTCTAAATTAGAGATTAGGAGAGTGGGAGGAGTTTGCTGGCTTCTTAATTTCTAGGGGCCAGCCGGGACAGACTCTGTCTTTATGGTACAGTGAGTCTGCATCTTGAGGTGACTATTTCACCTTCTGACGGCTAGCAAGAGATGTTTATAGAAAATCAGCACCCAACAAGTCCTTAGAAATACTTGTGGATTGAACTGCGTCCCCAAAATGACATGATCAAATTCTAACCCCTAGTATCAGTGAATGTAGCCTTGTTTGGAAATCTGGTCTTTGAAGATGTTACCAGTTAACACGAGGTCATGTTGGAGTAGGATGGGTCCTAAGCCTGTCGGAGTGGTGTCCCTACAAAAGAGGAGAAGAGACACAGAAAGGTGCACAGGTGGAAGACTGGCATGTGAGGATGTATCTATAAGCCAAGGAAAGCCAAGAGATGTCTGGGATTACCAGAAGCTGGCAGAGATAAGGAAGAATTTTCCCCTAGAGCTGACAGAGAGAGAGGGCATGGCCCTGCTGATAACCTTGAATTTGGACTCCTAGCCTCTAGAACTGTAAGACAATAAATTTCTGTTCTTGTAAGACACCACATTTGTCGTATTTTGTTGTGGTAGACTTTGGAAACTAATAGAGAAATCATCCAAGCTGATCATCTCGTCTTAAAGCCACAGTGATGTACCTTGGACTAAACCACACATAAGTAGGTAGTACTGCAGTAGTCTTCAAGTTAACACACATATCCATGTGAAAATTCCTCTTTTTGCTTTATTCTCCAGGTTTCACAAATATGAAAATTAAGAATTTGCAAGGGGAAAAGGTATAATTCACCTATAGTTGAGCCAACTTGTGGCCCTGTCTCAGCACAGACGGCCACTCCAGAGAAATAAGCGAGTTTGAGAACCAGAAGGAAATGAAAGCAGTTAGTTTTTTGCAGTCACCAGAAAAAGACATTTGTAACATTCAACCAATCTTACTAAAAACACCCTTTTCAATATCTCACTTATCAGAACACACTCATTGCCCTCAGTTTCTCTTTCTGTCTCTTTTTCTCCTTTAAACCCTCCTTTGAACCCAGGCAATTCTGGCTTTGACTATCTCATTTTCTCACTTTCTGCACTGATTTATATCTTTAGAGGAAAAACAAAATTCTTTCTCTTTAAAATTCAATTGTAGGATTTGAGCTTCTTTAATTTCTTTACTCACCTGTTATTCCCCACACAGAAAACAAGACCTAGTGATTGTGTAGATAAGTACACTATTTTTTAGTGTCGACTCGATGGCACTGGGTTTGTTTTTTTTGGGTGGGGGGAGGGAGAGGAAGAATCTGCAAACAATCTTTTGTTGCATTATGACCAGACCAGTAGCACTTATGGCAAAAATGTAAGGATAGTTTAAACACATGCAGAAAATAGCATGTGATATAATTTAGCACTTGTGATTTAAAAATCAAAGGAAGAGGCAAAATTGTTGTGATTTACATACCTTCAAGGATCGTTTGCATAGAAAACACAAGGAAATCAACAGATGATTAGAAACAATACTTAAGTTCATCAAGGTTGTTGAATAAAAGACCAACATATACAAAGCAATAATATTTTTTTGATCTCACAATTACTGACTGTTGTTGTTAAGTGCCATTTCGACTCATAATGACCCCATCGGATAGAGTGGAACTGTTCCATAGGGTTTTCTTGGCTGTAATCTTTATGGAAGTAGATTGCCAGGTCTTTCTTCCATGGAGCCACTGGAAGGATTTGAAACACCACCTTTCAATTAGCAGCAGAATTCTTAACTGTTTGTGCCACCAGGATTCGTTCAATTACTGATTCAAATACGTGGTTGAAACAAGACAGCATTTATAACAACAAAAGTATAAAGCATATAGGCATTAACCAATAAAAAATATGCAAGAAATTTTAAGCAGAAAATTATGTAAAGTTTTTGTTAGACATAAAGGAATTGAATTAATGGTGAGATACACCAGGTTTATGGAAATCAAGATTTGAATTCTCCCCAAGTTAATCAAAAATATTAATGCATCTTTAATAAAAATCTCAGGAGGATGGGTCTAGAATTAGACCATCTGGTTATAGAATGCACATAGGAAAATAAAGATTGGTGAAGAAGAAATGCCTGCTGGTCTACTTCCAAAAAATCAGCTGTTGGAAACCTTATGGAATTCAGTTCAACTCCGCAAAACATAAATTCACTCAATGGCAACTAGGTTTTTTTAGTTTTAATAGTTTGTCCTTAGAGTACCAGGGTGGTACAAACGGTTAAAGTTCTCTGCTGCTGCAGGTTCAAATCTACCTAGAGATGCCTCAAAAGAAAAGTCTGACTCTATTTTCAGTAAATCAGCCACTGAAAATTCTATGGAGCTCAGTTCTACTCTTGACATACTTGGGCTCACCGTGAATCAGAATCATGACTCTATGGCAATTGTTTTTTTAAGTATGTCCTTGTCAGCTTGGCTTGCCATAGTAGAGACCGTTTGGGCTTCTTTGCAAAGATGGTGATCTCACTGAGAATTTTATTCCATAGTTCATTCATCAGAATGTCAGATAAGACTGGTATTCAGAAAAATTCACCACTCAGTCAACAACTCGTTTTTTAGTGCTTCACTGCCCAGGTTATTCACGAGCAGAGAAGCTGTCTTGAAAAGTATATTTACCTGCCTTATTCACATATCTCTATAGTCTAAAGCTCTGACCACTTCTGACTCTGGTTAATTCAAAGTGTGATCCTAATTTGGCTTTGCACAACCTTTGATCTTTATAACCACAACCAATATTTACTGAGTTCTTACAACAGATGTTTATTGATTTCTTACAATGGTGACATCTTTTTGACAGAAAAAGAACCACTTGGTGGAAAGAAGTCTTCCCTTTTTCTGTGGGATACACTTCACCCTTTGGCTTATAAGTCCACACACAAGTTAGATTTGGTCACCTGGAACAGCCTATTTTTCTGACAGGTGACTTCTCCAGGAGGTAATAGCTGTCTCTCCTGGGAGAGTCTTGGAAATTCAATCCCTTCAAGTATGTGAAAACATTACAATGGAAATTTGAACTCTACTTTCTTTTTCTGCCATTTGACCAAATTTAGGGCATCAAGGTACTCCTCTGAGAGGACTTTACCCCCTTCCTTTTCCTTCTCAGGAACTGAGTAGGAAGATGAGGGCGGAGGTTGCTGAAGGGGTTGTCCCAGGTTGCCCATGTGATTGCACTGTGTGGTGCTTTCCTGCCCAACATCTCATTGTCGAGTTCCGCCCATCAAGAAACAATCTAAGGTCAGGACCTCTGGTCTCTATAACATCATGTTGTAGGGTCAAAGAGCTTGAGTTGAGGATCAGACAAAGCTGATTTTCAAACCTGGCTTTTCCTCCCTCTATTTTCTTACTGTGTTCTCAGATTGTAGGATAAGAATAATTATAATGCCTAAATTTATGGTCAAAAAGCAGTATAGCATAATATCTATGAGCTTGTGCACTGATTCATTTGGTCCTGGAGTCAGTTCTCTGAACTGCTCTAGTAATGAGGTAATTATGTATCCATAGGCTACAGTAAACCCTTGAGTTACAGGAGTCCAACTTAAGGACAACTCATACTTGCCTTTTAATGTTACATGAATTTTTCCTCACTTTGAAAGAATGGGCCCAACTCCTACTTGCAACAAATTCTTCATCACAATCACCTTCATTTGCTGAATGTGCAGCTTTTAAATCATTGAAAAGCCTTCAAGCCTTTACCTACAAATTCTTATAGACACACTTAGGAAGAGATCTTGTTCGTAACCTGGGGACTGCTTGTAGTTGGTTAACTTCTCTTTATGTCTTATTCTTACCTTCAAAGCAAAGATACATTAGAAGTACCTATATCCTGTGTGGTTTGTGAGGTAGAAATTAGATATTTCAAGTAAAGATATATAGAAGGCATGACATACAATTATAAAAAAAAAATAGCTCAATAAATGTAAGCAAAAATTATTATTGTTGTGAAAATTGAAATGTTAGCTGTGTATGTAACTCACTTAGCATTATGCCTGGTGCCAAATAGACCCTCGACTAATATTAGTACTTTTCTTTCCTATGCAATCAGAAAATGTGGATCTAATTTGCATAAGACTTGAATGAGTGCTTTCTCAAAAAACAGTACTGTCATAAGGAATTACGTAGTCACATTTGTTAGGTTTTCTAGACAGCCCTGTCATTAGGATAGCTCAATCTTCATTGAAAAGAAGCTTATATTTCCTGACAAGAGGAAGGTGGCCCAAACTCTCCAAGGAAGGGACTAAGAGAATGAGATAAACATATCAGAATTGTCTTTTGTGCCTCAGACATTCCTTACAGATACTTTTCATCTGAATGACACAGAGAAAAAGGAGCCTGGTATTATGTTTCATAAGTGAACAGAGCTAGCCTGGTTTGACCTTAAACAGAGGAATGTAACAGCCTCTCCCAGAGGAAGGAGAGATGCTGCTGCCCAACATTGCCCATGAGAAAATGAATAGGTGGAATCTGAGCCAGAGATGGAGAGTGGAGAGGAATGGGAAATTTGAGAGGCAGGTATTGTCATGATAACCCTCAGAGATGTGGGTTAGAGTTTGATCTCACAAAATCTTTTCAAATAAACTCCCTTTTCAAATCAAAGTTCTTATTTAATGAGAAAGCCCATATCTCATTCCTCTGACTCACAAGGGAGCCAGCGAGGGATGACTCAAGTTGGCGCCTGTTGAGACAGCTTCACAGTCATTACATTCTGACTATACTCAAGGGATACTTGGGAGATAAGAAGTCGGCACTTGGGGAAATGTATATGCCATGGAACCAGCAGAGAGAAAAATAATCTGTAGATGCTGAAATACAGTCCAAAGGTATTAGCAGGGAAAACATAGTATTTGACTCTTATCAGGATTTTCTATGGTCCTGCCAAGGATTGTGTCTTGGGCCAGCTATAGTCATGTTCTCTGATGGGAAGAGATAGAGTCCTTAAGCACAAGACCTCTACTCTGTGATGAGCCAGGGAGCTGCTTGGCCTTCCATATCTACCCTTCATTAACTTAAGAAGCATCTAGAGAATGAGCTATGTACTGGACCCTATGCCAGAGGTAGTGGATTTAAAAATGGAGTCCCTGACCTAGTGAGTCTAACAATCTAGTGTACAGGACATGGAATTAAATCATCTATAAGATACAATAAGGTGGGTAAAAAACTACAGATACATACAAGGTTACTGCAACACAAAACAGGGAACTCAGCCTAGTCTACATAGAAGAGAGAGGTTGTTGTTGCTATTAGGTGCCATGGGGTCGATTCTGGCTCATAGCATCCTATGCACAACAGAATGAGACACTGCCCAGTCCTGCACAATCCTCACACTTGTTGGTACGTTTAAGCCCGTTGTTGCAGCCACTGTGTCAATCCATCTCATTGAGGGTCTTCCTCTTTTTCACTGACCGTCTATTTTACCAAGCATGATGTCCTTCTCCAGGGACTGATTCCTCCTTATAATATGTCCAAAGTATATGAGATGTAGTCTCGCCATCCTTGCATCTAAGGAGCGTTCTGGTTGTACTTCTTACAAGACAGGTTTGTTCATTATTTTAGCAGTCCAAGGCATATTCAAAATTTTTCACCAATGCCACAATTTAAAGGCGTCAATTCTTCTTTGGTCTTCCTTGTTCATTGTCCAAAACCAAAAAGTCAAACCCACTGCCATTGAGTCGATTCCGACTCATAGTGACCCTATAGGACAGAGTAGAACTGCCCCATACGGTTTCCAAGAAGTGCCTGGGGGATTCGAACTGCTGACCTTTTGGTTAGCAGATGTAGCTCTTAACCACTATGCCACCAGGGTTTCCTGTTCATTGTCCAGGGGAAGCAATTTCAGGTAAGGTATCATGGAAAATGTAATGCTTCAACTAAGACTAAAATAAGGTGAAGGTGATTGGGGGTCATAGAATGACATTTTATGAAGACTGAAGAGCAAAAACAGAGTCACACAGATCAGGAAAAGATAATGTGCAAGAAGTGGTATTGCCAAAGGGCAAAGTGTGAGCAGGGAGTAGTAAAACATAGATCAGAAAAGTAGTAAGGGTCTGATGGTGAAGGACCTGGACTTCATATAAAGGAAATAATGAGTCATGGAATGATTTTAGCAGAAGAGTGATATGATCAGATTTATAGTCCAGAAAGTTCTCTTTGGCAACAGTGAGGTACATAGGTTGGAGAAGAGCATGGCTGAAAGCAGAGTTCATGAAGACATTATAACGAACTGAACTAGTTGGGTATGTTGTTGTGTGTCGTCGAGTCGATTCCGACTCACGGTGGACCTACAGAGCAGAGTAGAACTGCCCTACAGAGTTTCCTAGGAGCTGCTGGTGGATTTGAACTGCTGAGCTTTTGGTTAGCAGCTGTAGCTCCTAACCATTGCACCATCAGGGCTCCAGTTGGGTATAGAAGAATTTAAAAGATGGTATGGATTTCATGAAATTTAGAAACTGTAGAAGGTGAAATTTTCAGGTTTGGGCGATGAGAAATGAAGCAATACGAGACTGCGTTGGAACATAAGGTGGAGAGTATGGGAAGAAATCTCCCAATCATATTCTGGCATGGTTGCCATACAGAAGCCAGTCTTTCCATGGGGAATGAGTTACACATGCTCCCTCCTCATTGGAGAACCAGGACAGTACTGATTGGGAACGTGAAAAGCATACATCACCTGGAATTTTGCTTCAGTTCTGAAAATGTTCTTCCAAGAGTTAACACCAATAAATCCTCAATTTGATTTATTATTTGCTATTAATTAGCTTAGAAATTTACCTTGCATTGCTATTGGTGTGCCCACACAACTCAAGAACTCAGTTATTATTTCTTCCCTTATTCATCTCCTGTTTGTTGCATCGTGCATTGTGATCCCCAAGGTGAAAGCAGGGACAATTTATTTAGTTCAGGATTTCTAATCTCTCCCATCACCAGTTTGGCAGTGGGCTCTGAAACAGAACAACCACTTAGAATACGGGAAGGAGAATTAATCTATAAAAATTCAATTAACCTGTACAGTTCTCATTGCATCCTCTCGGGACTTAATCAGAGTTTTCTTAACTTATTAACCGCTTCACCTCTTTTGCATCTTGTAGTCTGTGACGATGGCACTAAACAATCAGAATAAGGCTGACAGGCTAAACAAACTAATAGGTAAATCCAAGAATTAGGTCTCTCCAACACTTGCTAGAGACATCAGAATCAGTCTTCTTACCTGTGAGTTCTAAAAGCAAGGCTTAGAGTGCTGATGGGCTGTGAAGACCAGCCATCATACCCTGCCTGACACAGGAATCTACAAAGCAGGTGTGTTTTCTACTCTTCTACTGACTTGCTATATTCACATGCAGAAAGGGCAGACTATCCCGGACCCATGGGCTACAGACAGGGGACCCCATATAATAAAACCTATCTCAGAGACAACATTCTCAACAAAGCTGTAAAGAAGGATGGTGGCTTACCATTATTTGTTTTAAGCTCTTCAAATGATCTCTGTTAAAAGGTCTGGATAGGATCAGGAGCTATTAATTTGGATGTTACTCAGTGATTCCAAGCTCCTTTTCCTCTCTGTCTGTTCAAACCCTCTTTTAACCACTATTTATGCATCAAGAACAGATCTGTGGAGAAGGAATTTGAAGGACAAGAAAGTGGATTGAGTTTTGGATATCTGGAGTTAGAGGTGCCTGGAGGACATCCCAAACAGAGATAACTAGCAGGCAGATGGGAGCGAAGCATTGGGGACAAGGTTTGGGAACCTCAGCATTGAAGGGGAGTTGGGTCTGTAGATATGAAAGAGGCACTGTTTACATAGATGGGAGAGTGGCAGACTCAGAACAGAACTTGAGGAACACTGACATTGGGAAGGCAAGCAAAGAATGAGCAAAAAGAGGACTCCTGAGAGAGGTTGAGATAGAGGAGAGTTAGAAGGAAGAAAGACAAGTAATGTCAAAAAGGTCAAATGTAGAGTGGGGAAAGGATGTTTGAATGGTGTAGAGATATCATGAATGATGATGACAGATTGGTTTTGGCAATAGTAGGGTTATGAGTGACCTTGGGAAAGCAGTTTCATGAAGTGATGGGAGGTGAAAACAGATTGCAGAGATTTGGAGATTAAATGGGAGATAGACAAATAACTGTTTCCAGAAACTTGTCTCCATTAGTTTAGAAATCTATCTTAGAATTTAACTTTAAGGAAAACAGACAAACAAACAAAAAATAGACACCGGAGAAACGGGTTAGCATATAGCAAGGAGTAGGTAGATTAGATAGACAGGTAGGTAGGTAGGCAGGTAAGGAGGTAGAAATGTAGATAGAGAGATGGATTGGTGGATGGGTGTTGGGAGATGGGACAAAATTATAGTGGCTCCAATTTGCATTCTTATGTGATTTCCCTCAGCAGCCTGAGGATAGGTGTAGAGAAACTGAATGACTGTGTTAAGTCAAGCCTTGGTTGCAGAACAGGTGACCAAGACGTCTAAATGAGAGAGAAATAGTGGAATAATGAAATTGTGATCAATGAAGTCTGGCTGAGGATGAAAGAAAGTAAAGCAAGGAGGGCAACAGAAGTAATTTGGAAAGTGAAGATCTTGAGATAGCCAAAGAATTGGTTTTTTATGAACTTTTTCAGAATTCTGGTTCAAATGTAAAAGAGTGACTGGGGAGGGTGGGGCCAAGATGGCGGACTAGGTGGACGCTACCGCGGATCCCTCTTGCAACAAAGACTCAGAAAAACAAGTGAATCAATCACATACATAACAATCCACAAACTCTGAACAACAAACACAGATTTAGAGACGGAGAACGAACAAATACGGGCAGACAGCGATTGTTTTCAGAGCCAGGATCCAGCGTACCAGTCAGGTGACCTTCGGAGCCCGATTTGGGGCAGAGCCCAGGGGGGCAGACGGCACAGACAAGGGGCCCAGCCCTAGCCCCTGAACTCATCCCAGGAGGGAGCCCAGCCGGTTGGCGCGGGCGGCGTGGCGGTGCAGCCGGTGGGAGAAGTCCCCAGGAGGCAGTGACTGGTCTTGGAGCAGGGAGAGCAGCGTCCCAGCCGGGGACCCGTCCCGCCGGGATTTTGGCGGGTAGCAGGCGTGGCGCGAGCGCAGGGACCAGCCATATTCCCCTGAATTGACCCCGGGGGAGGCCCAACCGTTCGTGCGGGCGGCGCCCAGCCGGTTCGCGCAAGTGGCGTAGTGCGCCGGAGGGAGAAGTCCCCGGGAGGCAGTGACTGGTCTTGGAGCAGGGAGAGCAGCATGCCAGCTGGGGAGCCGACCGGCCGGGATTTTGGCGGGCAGTGGGCGTGGCGCGATCGCGGGGACCAGATACATTCCCCTGAATTGACCCTGGGGGGGGCCCAGGCATTTGCGCGGGTGGCGCCCACCCAGTTCGCGAGAGTGGTGCCGCGCACCGCAGGGAGAAGTCCCCAGGAGGCAGTGACTGGTCTTGGAGTAAAGAGAGCAGCGTCCCAGCCGGAGAGCCATCCCACCGGGATTTTGGCGGGCGCGGGCAGGGAGTGAGCGCGGGGTGCAGCTCCATCCCCCTGAATTGACCCCGGGGCGGTCCCAACCAGTTCGCGCGGGCCCAGCTGGTTGGCGCGAGCGGCGTGGCAGCGCAGCCAGTGGAAGAAGTCCCCGGGAGGCAGTGGCTGGTCTTGGAGTGGGGAAAGCGGCATCCCAGCTGGGACGTGCAGTCGCGGCTCAGGCCCGGGGAGCTGCTCCGCTCTCCTGAGCTGACCCGGGGGGGGGAGCCCACCCGGTTCGCGGGAGCGGCGCGCGACGCGGCTGGCGGGACGGGGAGTCCCCGGGAGGCAGCAACTGATTTTGGAGTCAGGAGTGCACCGTCCCAGTAGGGGAGCCTTAACCTTGGGGGTGGGGCTGACAGTGGAGGATCTGACCGTGACGCCAGCGGGTCAGACCCCTCGGGGGGCAATCTCCACACAGCCAGTACATATAGGCGACCCGCCCCGCAGAAATCTCAGATATAAGAGTCATTCCAAGTAAGACAAACAACTCTGGCTATATTCTGAGGTGCTACACTCCTAGCTCTCTGATCCCTGCCCCACCCTCCCCAGGCGGCTCTATTAACATCCGAATAGCCTGAGCCAGAGGAAGAACTCTGATAGAGATCTGACTGCATTTTTTTTTTTTAGCGGATTTTCTGGAAAAACTAGTTTCCCAGTGATGGCTCAGAGACAGCAGTCCATGTCAAACCACATAAAGAAGCAGACCATGACAGCTTCTCCAACCCCCCAAACAAAAGAATCAAAATCTTTCCCAAATGAAGATACAATCCTGGAATTATCAGATACAGAATATAAAAAACTAATTTACAGAATGCTTAAAGACATCACAAATGAAATTAGGCTAACTGCAGAAAAAGCCAAGGAACACACTAATAAAACTGTTGAAGAACTCAAAAAGATTATTCAAGAACATACTGGAAAAATTAATAAGTTGCAAGAATCCATAGAGAGACAGCATGTAGAAACCCAAAAGATTAACAATAAAATTACAGAATTAGACAATGCAATAGGAAGTCAGAGGAGCAGACTCGAGCAATTAGAATGTAGACTGGGACATCTGGAGGACCAGGGAATCAACACCAACATAGCTGAAAAAAAATCAGATAAAAGAATTAAAAAAAATGAAGAAACCCTAAGAATCATGTGGGACTCTATCAAGAAGGATAACTTGCGAGTGATTAGAGTCCCAGAACAGGGAGGGGGGACAGAAAACACAGAGAAAATAGTTGAAGAACTCCTGACAGAAAACTTCCCTGACATCATGAAAGACGAAAGGATATCTATCCAAGATGCTCATCGAACCCCATTTAAGCTTGATCCAAAAAGAAAAACACCAAGACATATTATCATCAAACTTGCCAAAACCAAAGATAAACAGAAAATTTTAAAAGCAGCCAGGGAGAAAAGAAAGGTTTCCTTCAAGGGAGATTCAATAAGAATAAGTTCAGACTACTCAGCAGAAACCATGCAGGCAAGAAGGGAATGGGACAACGTATACAGAGCACTGAACGAGAAAAACTGCCAACCAAGGATCATGTATCCAGCAAAACTCTCTCTGAAATATGAAGGCGAAATTAAGATATTTACAGATAAACACAAGTTTAGAGAATTTGCAAAAACCAAACCAAGGCTACAAGAAATGCTAAAGGAGATTGGTCAGATGACCAATAATACCAGGTACCAGCACAATACAAGGTCACAAAACAAAACGTCCTGATATCAACTCAAATAGGGAAAGCACAAAAACAAACAAATTAAGATTAATTCTAAAAAATAAATAAATAAATAAATAAAATAATACACATAACAGGGAATCATGGAAATCAATAGGTAAAAGATCACAATAATCAAAAAGAGGGACTAAATATAGGAGGCATTGAACTGCCAGATGGAGAGTGATACAAGGCGATATAGAACGATACAAGTTAGGGTTTTACTTAGAAAAATAGGGGTAAATAATAAGGTAACCACAAAAAGGAATATCAACTCCATAACTCAAGAAAAAAGCCAAGAAAAACGTAACGACTCAACTAACATAAAGTTTAACATTATGAAAATGAGGATCTCACAATCTACTAAGAAAAACGCCTCAGCACAAAAAAGTATGTGGAAAAATGAAATGGCCAACAACACACATGAAAAGGCATCAAAATGACAGCACTAAAAACTTATTTATCTATAATTACGCTGAATGTAAATGGACTAAATGCACCAATAAAGAGACAGAGAGTCTCAGACTGGATAAAGAGACACGATCCGTCTATATGCTGCCTACAAGAGACAGACTTTAAACTTAGAGACACAAACAAACTAAAATTCAAAGGATGGAAAAAAATATATCAAGCAAACAATAAGCAAAACAGAAGAGGAGTAGCAATATTAATTCCTGACAAAATAGACTTTAGACTTAAATCGACCACAAAGGATAAAGAAGGACACTATATAATGTTAAAAGGGACAATTTATCAGGAAGACATAACCATATTAAATATTTATGCACCCAATGACAAGGCTGCAAGATACATAAACCAAATTTTAACAGAATTGAGAAGTGAGATAGATACCTCCACATTTATAGTAGGAGACTTCAACACACCACTTTCGGAGAAGGATAGGACATCCAGTAAGAAGCTCAATAGAGACACGGAAGACCTACTTACAACAATCAACCAACTTGACCTCATTGACTTATACAGAACTCTCCATTCAACTGCTGCAAAATATACTTTTTTTTCTAGTGCGCATGGAACATTCTCTAGAATAGACCACATATTAGGTCATAAAACAAATCTTTGCAGAGTCCAAAACATCGAAATATTACAAAGCATCTTCTCAGACCACAAGGCAACGAAACTAGAAATCAATAACAGAAAAACTAGGGAAAAGAAATCAAATACTTGGAAAAAGAACAATACCCTCCTGAAAAAAGACTGGGTTATAGAAGACATCAAGGAGGGAATAAGGAAATTTATAGAATGCAATGAGAATGAAAATACTTCCTATCAAAACCTCCGGGACACAGCAAAAGCAGTGCTCAGAGGCCAATTTATATCGATAAATGCACACATACAAAAAGAAGAAAAAGCCAAAATCAGAGAATTGTCCCGACAACTTGAACAAATAGAAAGTGAGCAACAAAAGAACCCCTCAGCCACCAGAAGAAAACAAATAATAAAAATTAGAGCTGAACTAAATGAATTAGAGAACAGAAAAAACCATTGAAAGAATTAACAAAGCCAAAAGCTGGTTCTTTGAAAAAATTAACAAAATTGATAAACCATTGGCTAGACTGACTAAAGAAATACAAGAAAGGAAACACATAACCCGAATAAGAAACAAGAAGGACCACATCACAACAGAGCCAAATGAAATTAAAAGAATCATTTCAGATTACTAAGAAAAATTGTACTCTAACAAATTTGAAAACCTAGAAGAAATGGATAAATTCTTGGAAAAACACTACCTACCTAAACTAACACATTCAGAAGTAGAACAACTAAATAGACCCATAACAAAAAAAGAGATTGAAATGGTAATCAAAAAACTTCCAACAAAAAAAAGTCCTGGCCCGGACGGCTTCACTGCAGAGTTCTACCAAACCTTCAGAGAAGACTTAAGACCACTACTACTGAAGGTATTTCAAAGCATAGAAAAAGACAGAATACTACCCAACTCATTCTATGAAGCTACCACCTCCCTGATACCAAAACCAGGTAAAGACATTACAAAGAAAGAAAATTATAGACCTATATCCCTCATGAACATAGATGCAAAAATCCTCAACAAAATTCTAGCCAATAGAATCTAACAACACATCAAAAAAATAATTCACCCCGATCAAGTGGGATTTATACCAGGTATGCAAGGCTGGTTTAATATCAGAAAAACCATTAATGTAATCCATCACATAAATAAAACAAAAGATAAAAACCACATGATCTTATCAATAGATGCAGAAAAGGCATTTGACAAAGTTCAACACCCATTTATGATAAAAACTCTTACCAAAATAGGAATTGAAGGAAAATTCCTCAACATAATAAAGGGCATCTATGCAAAGCCAACAGCCAATATCACTCTAAATGGAGAGAACCTGAAAGCATTTCCCTTGAGAACGGGAACCAGACAAGGATGCCCTTTATCACCGCTCTTATTCAACATCGTACTTGAAGTCCTAGCCAGGGCAGTTAGGCTAGACAAAGAAATAAAAGGTATCCGGATTGGCAAGGAAGAAGTAAAGCTATCACTATTTGCAGATGACATGATCGTATACACGGAAAACCCTAAGGAATCCTCCAGAAAACGACTGAAACTAATAGAAGAGTTTGGCAGAGTCTCAGGTTATAAAATAAACACACAAAAATCACTTGGATTCCTCTACATCAACAAAAAGAACACCGAAGAGGAAATAACCAAATCAATACCATTCACAGTAGCCCCCAAGAAGATAAAATACTTAGGAATAAATCTTACCAAGGATGTAAAAGACCTATACAAAGAAAACTACAAAGCTCTACTACAAGAAATTCAAAAGAACATACTTAAGTGGAAAAACATACCCTGCTCATGGATGGGAACACTTAACATAGTAAAAATGACTATTCTACCAAAAGCCATCTATACATATAACGCACTTCCAATCCAAATTCCAATGTCATATTTTAAGGAGATAGAGAAACAAATCACCAATTTCATATGGAAGGGAAAAAAACCCCGGATAAGCAAAGCATTACTGAAAAAGAAGAAAGTGGGAGGCCTCACTCTACCTGATTTCAGAACCTATTATACAGCTACAGTAGTCAAAACAGCCTGGTACTGGTACAACAGGCACATAGACCAATGGAACAGAATTGAGAATCCAGATATAAATCCATCCATGTATGAGCAGCTGATATTTGACAAAGGACCAGTGTCAGTTAATTGGGGAAAAGACAGTCTTTTTAACAAATGGTGCTGCCATAACTGGATATCCATTTGCAAAAAAATGAAACAGGACCCATACCTCACGCCATGCACAAAAACTAACTCCAAGTGGATCAAAGACCTAAACAGTAAGACTAAAACGATAAAGATCATGGAAGAAAAAATAGGGACAACCCTAGGAGCCCTAATACAAGGCATAAACAGAATACAAAACATTACCAAAAATGACGAAGAGAAACCCGATAACTGGGAGCTCCTAAAAATCAAACACCTATGCTCATCTAAAGACTTCACCAAAAGAGTAAAAAGACCACCTACAGACTGGGAAAGAATTTTCAGCTATGACATCTCCGACCAGCACCTGATCTCTAAAATCTACATGATTCTGTCAAAACTCAACCACAAAAAGACAAACAACCTAATCAAGAAGTGGGCAAAGGATATGAACACACATTTCACTAAAGAAGATATTCAGGCAGCCAACAGATACATGAGAAAATGCTCCCGATCATTAGCCATTAGAGAAATGCAAATTAAAACTACGATGAGATTCCGTCTCACACCAACTAGACTGGCATTAATCCAAAACACACAAAATAATAAATGTTGGAGAGGCTGCGGAGAGATTGGAACTCTCATAAACTGCTGGTGGGAATGTAAAATGGTACAACCACTTTGGAAATCCATCTGGCGTTATCTTAAACAGTTAGAAATAGAACTACCATACAACCCAGAAATCCCACTCCTCGGAATATACCCTAGAGATATAAGAGCCTTCACACAAACAGATATATGCACACCCATGTTTATTGCAGCTCTGTTTACAATAGCAAAAAGCTGGAAGCAACCAAGGTGTCCGTCAACGGATGAATGGGTAGATAAATTGTGGTATATTCACACAATGGAATACTATGCATCGATAAAGAACAGTGACGAATCTCTGAAACATTTCATAACATGGAGGAACCTGGAAGGCATTATGCTGAGCGAAATGAGTCAGAGGCAAAAGGACAAATATCGTACAAGACCACTATTATAAGATCTTGAGAAATAGAAAAAACTGAGAAGAGCACATACTTTTGTGGTTACGAAGGGGGGAGGGAGGGAGGGAGGGAGAGGGTTTTTTATTGATCAATCAGTAGATAAGAAATGTTTTGGGTGAAGGGAAAGACAACACTCAATACAAGGCAGGTCAGCCCAATTGGACTGGACTAAAAGCAAAGAAGTTTCCGGGATAAAATGAATGCTTCAAAGGTCAGCGGAGCAGGGGCGGGAGTCTGGGGAACAGGGTTTGAGGGGACTTCTAAGTCAATTGGCAAAATAATACTATTATGAAAACATTCTGCATCCCACTTTGAATTGTGGCGTCTGGGGTCCTAAATGCTAACAAGCGGCCATCTAAGATGCATCAATTGGTCTCAACACACCTGGAGCAAAGGAAAATGAAGAACACCAAGGTCACACGACAACTAAGAACCCAAGAGATAGAAAGGGCCACATGAACCAGAGACCTACATCATCCTGAGACCAGAAGAACTAGTTGGTGCCTGGCCACAATCGATGACTGCCCTGTCAGGGAGCACAACAGAGAACTCCTGAGGGAGCAGGAGATCAGTGGGATGCAGACCCCAAATCCTCATAAAGAGACCATACTTATTGGTCTGACTGCTACTAGAGGAATCCCGGCGGCAATGCTCCCCAGACCTTCTGTTCGCACAGGACAGGAACCATCCCCGAAGACAACTCATCAGACATGAAAGGGACTGGTCAGCGGAGGGGAGAGAGATGCTGATGAAGAGTGAGCTAATTAAATCAGGTGGACACTGGAGAGTGTGTTGGCAACTCTTGACTGGAGGGGGGATGGGAAGATAGAGAGAGAGGGAAGAGGGCAAAATTGGCACGAAATGAGAGACTGAAAGGGCTGACTCAATAGGGGGAGAGCAAGTGGGAGAAGGGAGTAAGATGTATGTAAACTTACATGTGACAGACTGATTGGATTTGTAAATGTTCACTTGAAGCTTAATAAAAGTTAATTAAAAAAAAAAAAAAGAGTGACTGGGCAGAAAGGCAGGAAGGTTGTTGTCAGACAACAGGTGAGATATCAGGGTTAAGATTTCAGAAGTGGAATGACAAGATCCATAGTATGTTAGCGGCCACAGATAGCTACAGTGGACAGGAAGTGAAGGTCTCTGAGACTGAGGAAGTCAAAGCACTTGTAGGCTGGACTTCTGGGCAAGTATGTTGTCAACTATACTTACATCTTGTTTTGATCAAAATTATTCAGGATTATGGTAGGGTGATGGCACTAGGAGTGGAGGTATTTTCCATGCATTGGATGTCCAATCTCTCAGTGAAGGAGAAGGAGGGGCAGAGACTAATGTCACGGCAAAGAGTGGAAGAGAAGGCATAGTTGAATGTCATACAGCAATGGAGGAGTTCGAAAGGAGGTTAAACAATGGTTTGGAAGCAGCAATGTGGAGAAAGAAGAATGTAAAGACCCTACCCTTGGCTTGAGGCCTTTGGGAAAAGGGAGAGTGAACAGACACCACTTGAGAAGACAACAGGAAGGCAGAGTCTTGGGAAGTAGGTTGGGGTGCACAATGAGCATCAATTTAGGAGTTAGATAATTAACATCCACAGAAGCTTCTGGTAGTTCAGAGCTATTTGGTCCTATGGTTTTGAGCAGTTAGGAAGATACTTCAAAGAAAGTATTGCAGAGGGAATAGTGCTTTCTTAGAATCTGTGGGTTGGGGAGGAGGAAAAATGCTCCTCATTTTTGTATGGTTTCCTGTATTATCATTCAACTTTCAGATGTTGTAAGCTCCATGAAAAAAGGTTCTTATTTATTATAGTATACATAGTGCCTAGCACAGTGCCTGGCACATAGTAGGTGCTCAGTGCTCAAGAATTGCATTGAATAAATACAGTCTTTTAACTGTGAATTAGAGAAAAAATAGGTGTGATTAATAAGCCAAAATCAGAGCTCATAGGCAACTCTACTATGCCAGGTGCAAAGTTTTTTCATGAGTTTTAAAGCCTTTCTTTTCTGGCCATATTGTAGTTGACAAAAATTCCTTGAAATGTTTAGAGAGTTAAATGTGTCTTCTACATAAATTAAATGAGATCAGTGGAAACAGCACTGTGATTCATTAAGTCAGATAATTCAGCATTCTACATTCCATAACTTGAGAGAGACGGTGCTTATGTGTCTCTGCTGTTGGGAAGGTTGTTTAAAGTTGTATATGCAGATATTCTGAATCTACCATTAGATTTTAAGTAATAGAATAGGACTTAGGTTGACATCTTCCCCTCTACCTCCCCACTATTCCTAAAAAAAAAAAAAAAGAGAGAAAAACTGTTGCCATCAAGTCAATTCCGACTGATAGCAATCCCATAGGTCAGAATAGAACTGTCCTATAGGGTTTCCAAGGAGTGGATGATGGATTCAAATGACAGACCTTTTGGTTAGCAGCCAACCTCTTAACCACTTTGCCACCACGACTCCAGCAATCTATTAATAAGCATTTATGGAAAACCTATTCTTTACTATTTACAACAGGAGGCAATGCAGGAAAAAAAAAAAAAAAGGAACACAAAATTCCTGCCTTTGAAAGGTTACAATATTGTTGGAGGAAACAAGATTCAGACCTTGGAAACATTTAGCAGATGGTGTATAATTAAATACTCAATTGACTCAGGTAGTATTTTAGGAATCCAGTGGAAGAAGACAGAGATCCTTGAGGAGAAGACTTAAAGAATTGGTAGAATTTGGACATACACAGAGGTAGGAACAGAGGGTTGTTTCCACTGATATTCTCAAAGTCCATAGTTCATAGTTTCATCTCATTTCCTGGCTATCCAGGAACTAGATACTTTTCCATTTTCTAGGAAAAGACCTTTTTTAAGAATTGTTTTTTTCATCACATGGGTGGGGATAGAAAAATAGTCACAGTTTGAAAAAGCAAGAAAGCAAGAAAGCCAGCCAGGTGGAAAAAATCACCTTTTTTGTTGATTGGAAGGAAGAGTTGGCCCTGTTTCTCTTGTCTGTGGCCATTTACTTCTGGCCTAGAGTTGGCATTTAATTTGAATTTTTATTAACACGTGAAATCTAATGTAGAAACCTTATTCTCTCAATTCAGAGTGTTTAATTAAAAAATCTTGCAAGTTGAATAAGTGGCTTTGCTGACTATGACAAGGTTTTTTTCCAGCAAGTTAAAAGCCAAGGTTATTTGTGGTAGTAATGGCTGGGGAAAAGAACAAATGTGCCTATGTATGTCCAGAGAAGCAATGTCCATGATACATGAACATGAAACATGGTAAGTTGAGAATAGTCAAAAAATTATGCACAGCAAATTTGTGGGAGGGTGTTTGAACAATGGCGTACCAAACCTGAAGAAGAGGATGTGTGAGGGTATATAAACAAGTTCAATGATGCATGCACAGGGATGTTCAGCACAGCATTGCATGCAACACAAATCAATAGGCAATATGTTCTTGAATGTATAGAACAGCCATAAGATAGAACAGTATATATCACTCCAAGTTATCTAGTCTTAAATTTATTTAGAGATGTTGGTGCTCATTTCGGCGGCACATATACTAAAATTGAACCATACAGAGAAGATTAGCATGGCCCCTGCTCAAGGATGACATGCTAATTCGTGAAGCGTTCCATATTTTTTTAATACAACCAAATGCTTCAAAGGCCAGAATAGCAGGGACGGTGGTTTGGGGACCATGGTTTCAGGGGGCATCTAGGTCAATCGGCATAATAAAATGTATTAATAAAACGTTCTGCATCCCATTTTGGTGAATGGCTTCTGGGGTCTTAAATGCTAGCAAGCGGCCATCTAAATGCATCAGTTTGTCTCAACCCACGTGCAGCAAAGGAGAATGAAGAACACCAAAGACATAAGGTAAAGACGAGCCCAAGAGACAGAAAGGGCCACATAAACCACAGACTACATCAGCCTGAGACCAGGAGAACTAGATGGTGTCCAGCTTCCAACGATGACTGCCCTGACAGAGAATACAACAGAGAATCCCTGATGGAGCAGGAGAACAGTGGGATTCAGATCCAAAATTCTTGTAAAAAAGACCAGACTGAATCGTCTGACTAAGACTAGAGGGACCCCAGAGGTCATGGTACCCGGACCTTTGTTGCCAAAGACTGGAACCATTCCTGGAGCCAAATCTTCAGACAGGGATTGGACTGGACTATAAGACAGGGAATGATACTGGTGAGGAGCGAGCTTCTTGGTTCACATAGACGCATAAGATTACGTGGGCAACTCCTAAAGAGACAGCACACTCCTCCTCTCCACCCTGTATTTCTTTTGTCCATTCAGCCAGCTCCTGTCCCCCTCTGCCTTTTCATCTCGCTTCCAGACAGGAATTGCCATTAGGAATACATAGCGTATCTTTTCAATATTATTTTCCACATGAAAGCAGGTATGTATTTCACCATTCAGTCAGGCTGCTTCTTTAAGAAAATATCTATTACCCTGATCAACACAAGACTCCTGGGGTGTCCGAAGACACAGACAGGGCAGCAATCTTAAGGACCTAGTTGGGTGGACCCAGTGTTTCCAAAGTTCTTGTATACAAACCAGGTGTTTCTCTTTCCATTTCTTCAGAATGAACATTCTCAGTTCCTTTAATAGTTTCTCTCATGTCATTGTCGAGGAATCTCGTCAACCTCAGAACATAGTCAAGATTGTCAATGTTCCTCTTAAATCTTGTACCAGAACTGACTAGTTACTCCATTTGCAGCCAGCTGAGCCCACTGACGTGAGGAGTGCCCTTATTAGTATTACTTACCTAACTCTTAACATATTTACCATATGTTGCTTTCCCTCCTAGTCAATTGTAAGCCCCTAGAGGAGGACTGTAGTATTATTATTTGCTCAGCACAAAAAGTGTTTCTCACATATTGCTTAATGCACTCACATTAAGCAAATGAATGAAAATGCTTACAGAAACCAAGCAGCCCATTTATGTTTCCAATTTTTTTTTCAACTGCAATGTTTCTCCTCCTGAATCAGAAATTGGCCCACACACCTCATGAAAACATTTATATTCTGCACATCTTCTAGGAAAAGCTCAAAATGTGGCTCAAAACTGCAAAACCATTGATGTCATCGGTGGCCTCATGCATGCAATTAGATGCCTCAAAAAGCAGGTCAGCTCTGAGAACTAACTCAGGAAAGGCCAACCAGATTTTGATGAGTGAGAGAGTGCTGCCAAGTAGCCTAGGAGAAAGCTTTGGAGATGAATCAAAGGAAAGTTGAAGCAAAGAGAGAAGGAAGGTGACAAAGAGCTCAGGCGGGTAGGTGGTGGCATTTGGGTAACTGCAGAAACCAGGGCACTGTTCCACCCAGTGTGATACTGACCAGACTAAGGGCCTTGCCCCTGCTCAGAAATGCTCTAAGAGAACAAAGGGGGAAGGAATACAGGAGCCAATATAATTGTGTTAAATTCTTGCACTGCATCCACGGTTATTCAAGGAATAAAAGCTTAGTTTATTAATTCTGATCCTAAATTCCATTCCAAATCCAGGACAATTGTCTTTTAATTTCCACTGCTCATTTGATATGTGAAAAAGTCCATTTCCATCTGGACTTCAGTGACCTACCCTGGAAAATGGGGCACTTTGACTTACCAAATTTCTGCTTCTAAAGACACATGGGGAAAATTGGAATTTTAAAAAAGAAAGCTTCATCAGAGACAATCTGGCATTGAAATTGATCACCTAGGTGATGATTCAAGCCATTGAAATCCTTACCATTCTGCATGCAATTCTCTTCCAGTTCCCTCTGAAAGGAAAGCAGCCAGCTAAAGCAGCCGCTGGAACTCTCTCAGCTCTCAATGACTGCAGAGTGAAATATAGCCGTCAACACAGAAAATGTCCTTCTGGTGCCCCAATAAAGAGTTTTCAGTTTCAGCCCCAGGCAATTCAGTGGAGCCCTAGTTACCCCGAACCACCACAACCATCATTGCCTCCTTGGGCAACCAGAATGATCTATGGAGGTGAGCAGCCATTCCAAACTTTAATTAAGCACATAAAGAATCATCATTTTTTTAAAGGGCACCAAGTCAGAAAGATGAGAGCTGAACTCCCATAGAAGACTTATTACCTCTTCAGTGTTTCTTCTCATCGTCTTATTTTTCTTCAACATGAGCTGAGGGGCTAGGTCAATCAACTGCACACACAGGTGAGCTCTACCCAGCCAAAGCCCAGGGGTCTGCAAATTTCCTCCTCCACCCTGTTGCTAACTACTTGCACTCTTCTCTCTTTCTCTTTCTCTCTGTCTTTGCAATGCAATGTCTTGGCTGCTATGGCAATAGGAACCATAGCAATGCCCAAGTAGATAGTTCTCTTTTTGAATAAGTGTGTAAGAAATAAAACTAAATACAGGTGACGCATGAGGCAGATCTTCCCTAGTGTCCAAGTCACTGCTTTGGGAGGAAACTATTCACAAATAATGTACCCAGACCACTTGACAAATTAGTGAATCTTTATATGTAATTACTTTCTTGCAAGAAAGGTGGAAATTGAAGGTAAAAGAGTAGGGGGCAAGTAGTCACACGTCTGAGTGAAGGGGAACTTATTGAATCTAGGACACAGGTGTTGATACCATGTAACGGGAAATGCTCTCCTAAACCTATGGTTCCAGAGAAGAGACAAAAGATAGGGAGAAAAGGAGAACATGGATACCTGGCAATTTTGGAGTCCAAATACCAAACAGGTAACATATTATCAGTTATACCTCAGCAGGATAGACCCAGGCCTGAGGCAGAAAGCAAGAAAGTGCTTTGTGTTTAAGAAGATGACGGGTATCCTGGATACTTCATGTCTGTATTTTTTTCTGGATATTACTCTGAGACCTACATATACATAATACAGACAACCTACTGTAACAGTCACATTTGTTATGATGCCTGTAATTTATTTTAAAATATTTCAGCAGAAACATTGTGACATAATGCACATGATCGTTTATTCTGAGATTTAACTCTCTGGGATGCTGTTGCTGTAATCAAGAATTCATAGTACAAGGGTGGTTAACTGGTATATCAAAAAGGACCACAATCCAGGGGCAGTTACTCTAAGTGCTTCTGCTCTCTGAACTTTGATCACTAACCAAGTCTGTACTAATTAGCACACTAAATGTCAGGGATTTTATAGTGAAAAATGGTGACTTGTTGACCAGCCTGATAAATGTTAAAAATGGCTCTCATTGTCTTGATTTTTAAATAAGTCAGCATCTGGCTCAAGGCCTGGACTAAGGGGAGGCAAGCGAAGTGCCTAGGACCCAGAATTCAAGGAGGCCCTCACAGTGAGGGTCATGCAAATGTGTGGTAAGCACCTGAGAGTGAGTGCCCCCTAAGGATGCCTAGCTGACTCACCATAGACCCATCCTCTTCTGGTCATTTGTTTAGGCAGCTTTCAGATTACCTGATGCTGCCCGTAAGGCACCAAATCCTACCTCTATAACCTGTGTCTGCTGCAATTGAACATTTCATGTAATGTGGGTTCAGAGCATCGAAAGAACACAGTGTTGGATCCTCATCGAGCTTGGAGGACAGATTGTATGAGCTGTTTTGTGCCTGCTTGAGTGCATGTTTGTTTAATACATATATATGTGTTGCCACCCCCATGTTTCTCTCACTTTGTCATACTGTGGGGGCTTGTGTGTTGCTGTGATGCTGGAAGCTATGCCACCAGTATTCAGATACCAGCAGGGTCACCCATGGAGGACAGGTTTCAGCTGAGCTTCCAGACTAAGACAGACGAGGAAGAAAGATCCGGCAGTCTACTTCTGAAAAGCATTAGCCAGTGAAAACCTTATGAATAGCAGTAGAACACTGTCTGATATAGTGCTGGAAGATGAGCCCCCCAGGTTGGAAGGCACTCAAAAGATGACTGGGGAAGACCTGCCTCCTCAAAGTAGAGTCGACCTCAATGACGTGGATGCAGTAAAGCTTTTGGGACCTTCATTTGTTGATGTGGTATGACTCAAAATGAGAAGAAACAGCTGCGAACATCCATTAATAACCAGAACCTGGAATGTACAAAGTATGAATCTACGAAAATTGGAAATCATCAAAAATGAAATGGAACACATAAACACCAATATCATAAGCATTAGTGAGCTGAAATGAACTGGTATTGGCCATTTTGAATCAGACAATCATATAGTCTACTATGCTGGGAATGACAACTGGAAGAGGAATAGTGTTGTATTCATCATCAAAAAGAATGTTTCAAGATCTATCCTGAAGTACAACGCTGTCAGTGACAGGATAATATCCATATGCCTACAAGGAAGACCAGTTAATACGACTATTATTCAAATTTATGCACCAACCACTAGGGCCAAAGATGAAGAAATAGAAGATTTTTATCAGCTGCTGCAGTCTGAAATTGATCGAACATGCAGTCAAGATGCGTTGATAATTACTGGTGATTGGAATGTGAAAGTTGGAAATAAAGAAGAAGGATCAGTAGTTGGAAAATATGGCCTTGGTGGTAGCAACAATGCTGGACATTGAATGAAAGAATTTTGCAAGACCAAGGACTTCTTCATTGCAAATACCTTCTTTCACCAACATAAACGGCGACTATACACATGGACCTGGCCAGAAGAAACACACAGAAATCAAATTGACTACATCTGTGGAAAGAGACGATGGAAAAGCTCAATATCATCAGTCAGAACGAGGCCAGGGGCTGACTGTGGAACAGACCATCAATTGCTCATATGCAAGTTCAAGCTGAAACTGAAGAAAATCAGAGCAAGTCCACGAGAGACAAAATATGACCTTGAGTATATTCCATCTGAATTTAGAGACAATCTGAAGAATAGATTTGACGCACTAAATGCTAGTGACCAAAGGCCAGATGAGTTGTGGAATGACATCAAGGACATCATACATGAAGAAAGCAAGAGGCCACTGAAAAGACAGGAAAGAAAGAAAACACCAAGATGGATGTTAGAGGAGTCTCTGAAACTTGCTTTTGAGCGTCAAGCCACTAAAGCAAAAGGAAGAATTGATGAAGTAAAAGAACTGAACAGAAGATTTCAAAGGGCGTCTTGAGAAGACAAAGTCAAGTATTATAATGACATGTCCAAAGAACTGGAGATGGAAAACCAAAAGGGAAAACACACTCGGTGTTTTTCAAGCTGAAAGAGCTGAAAAAAAAAAAAAAATTAAGCCTCAACTTGCAATAATGAAGGATTCTGTGGGGAAAATATTAAACGATGCAGTAAGCATCAAAAGAAGATGAAAGGAATACACAGAGTCATTGTACCAAAAAGAATTAGTCTCTGTTCAACCATTTCAAGAGGTGGCATATGATCAGTAACTGATGGTACTGAAGCAAGAAGTCCAAGCTGCTCTGAAGGCATTGGCGAAAAACAAAGCTCCAGTAATTGATGGAATATCAATTGAGATGTTTCAACAAACAGATGCCTCGCTGGAGGTGCTCAGTCATCTATGCCAAGAAATATGGAAAACAGCTTCCTGGCCAACCTACTGGAAGAAATCCATATTTATGCCTATTCCCAAGAAACATGATCCAACCGAATGTGGAAATTATAGAACAATATCATTAATATCACACACAAGCAAAATTTTGCTGAAGATCATTCAAAAACTGCTGCAGCAGTATATCGACAAGGAACTGCCAGAAATTCAGACCAGTTTCAGAAGAGAATGTGAAGCCAGGGATATCATTGCTGATGTCAGGTGGATCCTGGCTGGAAGCAGAAAACACCAGAAGGATGTTTACCCGTGTTTTATTGACTATGCAAAGGCATTCGACTGTGTGGATCATAACAAATTATGGATAACATTGCAAAGAATGGGAATTCCAGAACACTTAATTGTGCTCAGGAGGAACCTTTACATAGATCAAGAGGCAGTTGTTCGGACAGAACAAGGGGATACTGATTGGTTTAAAGTCAGGAAAGGTGTGGATCAGGATTGTATTCTTTCACCATACCTATTCAATCTGTATGCTGAGCAAATAATATGAGAAGCTGGAATATATGAAGAAGAACGGGGCATCAGGATTGGAGGAAGACTCATTAACAACCTGCATTATGCAGATGACACAACCTTGCTTGCTGAAAGTGAAGGGGACTTGAGGCATTTACTAATGAAGATCAAAGACCACAGCCTTCAGTATGGATTGCACCTCAACATAAAGAAAACAAAAATCCTCACAACTGGACCAATGAACAAAATCATGATAAATGGAGAAAAGATTGAAGTTGTCAAGGATTTCATTTCACTTGGATCCACAATCAACAGCCATGGAAGCAGCAGTTAAGAAATCCAAAGATGCATTGCATTGGGTAAATCTGCTGCAAAGGACCTCTTCAAAGTGTTGAAGGGCAAAGATGTCACCCTGAAGACTAAGGCACGCCTGACCCAAGCCATAGTATTTTCAATCACATCATATGCATGTGAAAGCTGGACAATGAATAAGGAAGACCGAAGAAGAGTTGACGCCTTTGAATCGTGGTGTTGTCGAAGAATTTTGAATATACCATGGACTGCCACGAGAACAAACAAATCTGTCTTGGAAGAAGTGGGGCCAGAATGTTCCTTAGAGGCAAGGATGGCGAGACTGCATCTTACATACTTTGGACATGTTGTCAGCAGGGATCAGTCCCTGGAGAAGGACATCATGCTTGGCAGAGTACAGGGTCAGCGGAAAAGGGGAAGACCCTCAATGAGGTGGATTGACACAGTGGCTGCAACAATGAGCTCAAGCATAACAATGATTGTAAGGATGGCGCGGGACCAGGCAGTGTTTCCTTCTGTTGTGCATAGGGTTGCTATGAGTCGGAACCGACTCAACAGCACCTAACAACAACAACATGTGTTGCCAAGAGTCCCTGGGTGGTATAAATAGCTATGAGGCTCAGCTGTTAACCCAAAGTTTGGAGGTTTGAGTTCACTCAGTGGCACCTGGAAAGAAAGCCCTAGTGATCTGCTTCTGAAAAATCATCCATTAAAAACCTATGGAGCACAGTTCTACTGTGACACACATGGGGTTGTCATGAGTCAGAGTTGACTCAAAGGCAACTCAGTTTTTTTTTTTTTTTTTTTTTAATGTATGCTGGCAGGTTTTGGTCTAAGACATGATTTTTTAACAGTTAGCAGGGTTGTTGGGGAGTAGTTAGTCTTCACCAACCTCAAGCTCCATTGGTTTTCACTATTGTTTCCGAAAAGAACCTAAACCTTCTGCTTGGTTAAAATAACTTTAATTGGCCACAACAACATTTACTACCATCCTTTGCACATTTGAGTTACAATCAATAGACCCCTAATATGAAAATGACCAGCAGCTTATTGGATGCGTTCACTTAACCTCTGTTATGTCTCAGAATCAGGATTAAAATTGGAGGACCTAACTGATTAAATCTGCTGTTCACATTGACGTTTCTTGACAAAAGAAAAACTAGGGGAGGAGGTGGAGCCAACATGGCACTATAGACAGAAGCGCCATGCCATCCCTCCACAGCAAAGACTGAAAAAATTAAGTGAAACAGAGACAAATGTCAGTCCTGGAACCCTAAGCATCAAATGAAGAGATAAAGAACCCAATCAAGCACCAAATGGAATAAGAAACTGACAGAGAACAGAGAGCAAGGAGAGATACGGAGTGGAGGTCCCCTATCAGCTAACTTGGCATGGATTTGTCATCTTCGACTCCTTACCAATGAGATCCCAGCAGGAGACAGAGTTCCCAGTAACCAGTGATACACACTTTCCTGCCCATCACCCTTCACCCTGCTCAGACTCCATTACTCCCCAGCAGACCACGGTTGCTAGGCTGGTGAGGCTCTTGCTCTGTGCTGCTTGGATTTGCCCTGCCCACACTAGACAGCTCCTTCAGTGCCATTTTCTTGTTGCTGTTGTTGCTTTTATCAGCATCTTTTGGTTTCTTCTTTTCTCTCACTGCCTTCCCTTCCTTTCTCTCGAACACTTGGCTCCGTATGCCATCTCTGCTACTTCTTCTTGACGGGCTGTGAAGTGCCACTAGGCTGGGGTACCACTTGTGCTGTCCATTCCGCCATTTAGGTGGGATACTTGGGGGCATTTTTTTTCCTTTTTGTTTTTCTTCATTTTTCGGTTCCTCATCTCTCCCTGTACATTCTTTCTTTTCCTGTCTCCTGAATACCTGGCATCGTGTGCCATCTCTGTTCCTTCTAGATGGGCTGTGCAGTGCTGTGCAACTGGGGAGCCACTTCTGCGGTCTGTACCACCACATCATGGGCTTTCCCATGGCATCTTTTCTTTTTTTTTCTTTCTCTCCTCTTTTCTTTATTTCTTGTCTCCTTCTACCTTCCTTCCTTACCCTCCTCCTGAGCAGCTGGCACTGTGTGCTATCTCCACTCCTTGATGGGCTATGCAGTGTCATTTGGCTGGGGACCTGCTTCTGGTGGGCTCCGTTGTGGCATTTTTCTTTTTTTCTTCTTCTTTTTCTCAGTTTCTTGTCTCTCTTTACCTCCTTTCCATTCTTCCTCCCAACCACTTGGCATCTTTTTTTTTTTTCCTACTTTTTTTTTCTCAATTTCTTGTCTGTCTCTACATTCTTTTCTCTGACCACCTAGCCACATATGCTTTTCTCTCTCCTTTTTTTTTCCTTTATGTAGTTTATTTTCTCTCTCTCCATTCCCTCCTTTCCTTTTTCCTACTCATCTAGCTGTGTGTGCTGTATTTGTCCCTTCTTCATGGGCTGTGCCTCACTGCCTGGCTAGAAAGCCACTGGCACACAGGCTTCCCTGGGTCAGTGCCACTCCAATGGAGCTTTTTATTTTTTTGGCTCGTGCTTTTCTCTCCTTTCCCACACCCATTCAGCTCCACAAATCACAAACTCCCCTCTTCCTCATGCCTATCTGCACTGTGTGCTGAACATAGCAGCCCCAAGCAGCACAGACACAGTCTGCTGCAACCTGCCTTGCACTGACCCCCGGCCCCACCCTTTCAGCCCCAGTATGTGCAATAGAAAACCCATCCCAGCCCCTCCCTTTCCACTGGACCTGCCCTGCTGCACCATAGCTGAATGACTGGCTCTGCCCATTGAACAAGGTGGTGAGAAGTATCATGCCCACAGACACACAAACAACAAAGAACACCCAGCCTGTCTGCTCAGAAGTAACCAAATAAAACAAAAAATCAGGAAAAAACTAACAAATCAACAATTAATAAATGAAGAAAGCAACTACTGAATGTCCTGAAGACAGCAGACAATATCAAATCATATTAAAAAAAAAAAAAAAAAAAACAGGACAGGATGGTCCCCATAGGCATCCGAAATAAAACACCAAATGACCTTCCAGCAGAAAAAAAGGTACTGGAACTACTACAGCCTGAATCTAGGATTAAAGATTATACCTGCCAGATACCAACCTAGGAAATGAACTCTCAAGGACTATCCAAAACCAAAAGAATTACAACAGGGAACCAGAGAGATTAATCTGTAAATGACAACAATGTCAGAACATAAACGAAAGGAATAAATGGTGTAGATACAGAACTTTCAAATGGAGAGAAAGGCAAGGCAATACCAAGTAATAAAAGACTGGTTCAAACTTAGCAAGGTAAGGGTAAATTTCAAGGTAACCACAAGCCCACCGTGACTGTTGTGACTATTAACAAACCTACTCATCAAAATAAAGGAGAAAGACATAAAGTCTCAGTAAACACAAAGCTTACAAAAACAAAAGTAATGAAAAAAAAATCCACAAACAAAAGGAATTCAGAACAGAAGAGTAAGAGGAACAAAGAAAATGTCGGCACCACAAGAAAAACTAGGGGAGAAGTAAACCAAACCAAAATGGCTGATTGATATGGAAGTCATTTTTGCCTTTTTGGACTCTGAAACTACCATAGACACCAGACCCACTCTAGCCTCAATCTGAAGTTCATATAGTGGAGAATAGAATTTTTGATAGGATCTATTGTATTGGGGGAGTTCTGGGGTGGTGCAAATGGTTAGCATTCTCAGTTGTTAACCAAAAGGTTGGAGGCTCTAGTCTACCCAGAAGCACCTCAGAAGAAAGGCCTGGTGACCTACTTCCAGAAAATCCACCATTAAAAACCATATGGAACACAATTCTACTCTGACACACATGAGGTTGCCATGAGTCAGAATCAACTCAATGGCAACTGATTTTGTTTTGTTTTATTTGTATTGTATTGGTGACCATAGAGGGTTGAAGCTCCCTAAAGCCAAACAATGACTAAGAAAGTCCTGAGTGTGGAAGGGCTACCTTCACTGTCCTTTCAGTCTTAGGAATATCCCACTCAGCCACGCCTCCTACATGAAGATACTTACTCTGCCCATCCTTATCCTCTCATCTCGCTTCCCTGTGACTGAAATGCTTTGTTTCAGCAATGGTCAGGATGCCACACATGGCCAGTCTCTAGTCAGTCAGGAGTCAGCCTCTAATGGGAGTTATTAATTAATCTGTGGAAGAACTTGATGGCAGCCTGAAGTAATGGGACAGAATAATAGCCAACTCGAATAACTGCTGATGTTTACTGAGTACTTTACACGTAGCATCTCATTTAACCCTCATAATATAATAATATATATATATATCATAATATAATAATATAAAACCAACCAGTTGCCATTGAGTTGACGTTGACTCATGGTGAACCTATGTATGTCAGAGTAAAACTGCACCCTGGAGAGTTTTCAATGGCTGATTTTTTTTTTTTTTCGGAAGTAGATTGCCCAGCCAGTCTTTCAAGGTGCCTCCAGGTGGACTTGAGCCTCTAACCTTTTCGTTAACAGCTGAGCATGTTAACCATTTATACTACCAAGGGACACCAATTCTCTCAGTAACCCTCTGAAATAAGGCATGTGTATCCCCATTTCACAGAAGGGAAAACAAAGGCACAGAGAAGTTGAATAACTTTCCCAGAGTTATAGAGCTAAAAAGTAATGCAATCAGGATTTGAGCTTAGACAGCTGCCTCTAGAGCCCTCACTCTAAACCACTGTACTTATTTAATGTTATAGAGGTTTCTCAGCAAATAGAAACATTAAGGAGTTGAACAGGTAGCCTTGGTTGCAAAAGTGCTGAATTCTAAGCAACCCAACTCATTAGCCCAACATTTGTCACTTGTATCCGTAGGAAACTGGAGGCCCATCCTTATCCTTTGTAATTTCCATTCTTATTAACAAACACCCACATCTTTTGTCATCTTCATCATTAAATCTATATTTACCTTATGGAAATTATGTTATGTGCTCACAGAAACAAAGCAAAATAAAACAACCCCCAAAGAATAGCAGGAGAGAAAATAACACCTCTGCATTTCCTGGCTCTGTCAGAAATCATCCTCTCCGACTCAGCTATGTGAGATAGAGGAGGTGGAATCTAGAGTCCACCCTCTTGAATCACAATGATGACAAGACAAGGAGACACAGAGGCAGAGGCCCAATTTGGACAGAAATAGAATTCCTTGAATTTGCAGATGTTAGGTGCCATCCTAGGAAAATATGATTTGGCTCCCATTTTTGACAAAGACAGGTCTCACTACTTCCAACTAAACCTACTAATTTCTAGAATATATCCTAAGAAATTTATTATAAAACAAACAAAAAAAACCTGCCAATTAGTATCTTCATTTGTCTAGACAAAAGACAGAATGCTTATAGTAGAAAAAAAAAGATTTCCAAATAAATGAATTTTCTTTTCCCCTTTTAATTTTGGGAAATTTATCAATTGATGTTCAGCCTCTTCAAACTCTTGTAAAAGTGCTGGCTGGCTATAAACTTGAGGGACTGAATTTAAGATGATGTTACTAATAAAAGAAGACCACAGATTAAGAACTCCTCTTGTCGAGAGGGGGAATCTATGTCTTCACCCCTTGAATTTGGGTAAATGCTGTGACTGTTTAGACAAATAGAATACAGTGGATGTATCACTGGGTCCATTTCTGGGTCTCGGTTTTGAAAGACTGGCAGCATCTACTTCCTCTCCTTTGAAGTACCAGCACTTGAGCACTAGCTAGCCATGTGGAAAGTCCACATGAAGAGACACAAACAGACAGACAGAACAAGAAACCCAGCTCAGATGCCAGGGATATGAGAGTAGAAACCATCTTGGATGTCCAACCCAGTCAAATCTTCAGAAACTTCAGCCACAGCTGCTGTCCGACTGCAACCACATGAGAGAATCTAAGTAGGGACTACCAAACTGAGCCCCATCAACCCATTGAACCTTGACAGAATATAATACATTTTTATTTTAAGCACTCAATTTTGGGTTAGCTTACTGTAGACCAAAACAGATGGTAATTCAGTGGAGGTGAAAAAGATAAAAACACAGTGCTAATTAACAAACATGGGGCATTTAAGGGTGACTTTTTTTTTTTTAAGATTTCTTAATCCTGTTTTTTTCATCTGAAAGATAGGTATAATTAAGTTAATCAAATAAAAGTGTCTTGAGGATTTTTTTTTTTTGAGGATTAAGCTAAAAATTAGTGTTTTGCGAACTACAGAATACCAAAAAGGATAAAATTTATTATTATTTATATGTTTTTATTGACAGACACCTACTGTAAATTAGTTTTGTGCAAAGCTAAGAATTAGGCTGGCTTATTGTAAATTTTAATGTAAAAATTCAGAAATTAGCTGATTGTGATTTCCTGGATATAGAGCTAAAGAATTATACCATTTCCAAGACACAATGTGCTCCTGGAAACTGTGCCAAAAATTGATAAATTCACATATATAAATGAAGGATGTCTAAAAGCATCATGTTTTGTTTCTAGGAGATGCTAATGTTGACATCAAAAAATAAAAATGCTGACTGAGCATGTGCGATTGTCTTTGGTAGTTTCAGAAAGTTAAGTTGTCAACTATAGAAACTGTGAAATGCACAGGTAAAAGCAAAAAAAAATCAAATACAGTTTTTTTTTTTCTTAATGTCAAGTAAACATTACATAGAAAATCATAGAAGAGCACTAAGTGGGGCCGATTATGCAATAATAATAGATGCCTTCAGAATAGTGCTCACAGTTGACAAAGCAGTTCCCCGTTATTTTATTTGATTTCCATGTCAGTTAGGGTTATTTATTCACAAGCAACTCTGGATAATGCCAGCCAAAAAAGAATTTGTTGTAAGTATATACACCAGCTCACAGAAATGAAAGAAAATTGGGAAAATGGAGCCTGTGAGACTGGAATCCTGGCTGCCTGGGGATCTGGGAGTAGGAATGAATACCTTGTCTCCTTAGAGCACCACCATGGGAACCAGTTTTCCAGTCCTGAGTCATCTGTTGGAGAAATAAATTTCCAGGTGAGAGGGTCTGACTAGTACTTCAGGTCACAAGTCCACACCCCTTGGCCTGTGGAACACAGAGCATCAAACCGGCAGCCCCAACAAGACTACTTACAACCGTGGGAGGATCGTTCTTCTGTTAGTTCAGATTCCCTGGAAGCGGACCCAGGGTTGAGGATTTGTGTGCAAATGGCGCTTTAAGGAGGTGCACTTGGGGGAACCCATAGTGATGTAAGGAGGTAGGATAGCAAAGAGGAGGAAGTCAAACAGAAGTGTGATCTCAGGAAAAGTCCTGAAGAGAGAGCTTCAGTCTAGTCCTGCAGGGCAACTCTGGAGTTTAAGTAGAGCCTCAGAGTCATCCCAAGGGCTTCATAATCCCATATCCATTCTTCATGGGTTAAGAGATTTCCCTGGGGAGGTTGTTGGTGTTGTTAGTTGCTTTAAGTCAACTCTGACTCATAGCAACCCTATTTACAACAGAACAAAACATTACCTGGTCCTCTGTCTTCCTCACAATCACCTGTTCAAGTCCATTGTTGCAACTATTGTGCCAATCCATCTCACCAAGGATCTCTCACACCATAGTCTGCCCTCTACTTCACCAAATATGATGTCCTTCTGTAGCAATTGATCCATCCTGATTACATGTCCAAAGCAAGCAAGTCAAACAATGTTCTGTTGTTATCTGTAAGTTTTCTCTTGGCTAATACCTTTCTTTCTAATTTTTCTTAGTCTGGAAGCTCCACTAAAACCTGTCCTCCCTGGGTAACTCTGCTGGTGCAGTATTTGATATGCTGGTGGCATAGCTTCCAGCACCATAGTGACATGCAAACCATCACAGTCCAACAAACTGACAGATAAGAGAAAGTCTTGGGGAGAAGGGATTAAAAATCCCCAGGCACTTTCCTCTCTTTAGGCATGCAAGCCACAGTATGTCCCTTAGAGCAAGGGCTGTCTTCGAGAAAGAGCTGCACAAGGGGGTGCATGGTATATCACAAAAAGGATTAAAATGGGACCCAAGGAGATCTGGGAGTTACAGTTCTACCAAGAAAAAATGAAGCATGGGGAATGGATGCTGGGCTAACAAAAGCAACAAATGTCCATTCTAATATTGTGAGATTATACTCTTTATTACCCTAGTTTTTAAGCCCAGGGAAGTAGAGTGTCTCATCAGTGGTCTAGTGGTGGGACCAGGACTCACTGGTCCAGTGATTCTTCCATCATATCCTAAAACAACTGGTTTGGCTGCTTTGTATATTAAATTTGTTCTGTTTTGTTAGAGACATGTCCAACTGTTTTGGTAGAGGGCAGTCAAGGTTGTGCTGTATTGTAGACACTGCTGTGCTCCCACATGTGTTTTGGTTAACAGGTTCTACTAAAGAGCTCCACAACCTTCCACTCACCACATGGGCGTTGTGGCTCCCATATTGTAAGGATGGACATAAAGTTCTGGACAGGATTCAAGGGAAGAGGCATAGATCTTACAAGAAGAAGCAGAGAATTATAGGTAAAGGGAGAGAAAAGATGTGCCATTCTTTCAACTGTCTTGAAATAGGAGGTGTTGAAAACATTAAGCCCTTAAGAAATTGATTGCAGGAGGAAAGAATAGTTTCAGAAGTGATGATCTTCAGTGTCCTATAGATCACAATTTAAAATGCCCAGTTTTAACAGAGGTGGGACCAAGACGGCAGAACAGACAGATGCTTCTGGTGAGCCCTCTTACAACAAAGACCCGAAAAAACAGATGAAAGAAGTATATTTATGACAGGCTAGGAGCCCTGAACATCAAAGGCAAAGTTAGAAAATGAACTGAGTGGCAGGGGAGGAAGAGATGGTTCAGAAGCAGAGAGGAGTTACCAGACCTGAATCTCTGAGAGCCCTCAGGCACCGTTCCCAGGAGTGGCTGCAGCAGGCTGATGCTAGCGTTTGGCCGCAGTTTCCTCAGGGAGAAGCAGCCAGCCACACAGCCTACTCACACCTCTGGAACCAGAGAAGAATGGCGCTCTCAGCAAAAGCTAAGTACTTGTGTATATTTTACAGTGCCTCCCACCCCTAAGCTGGCTTCAGCAGCTGTTGATTTCCCTGAGCCTGAGATAGGCTCTGTTAAGCACCTAGAGCCATCCTCCAGGCCCTGGGGAAGGAATAAATTAACAACTGGGGGAAAAGATAATTTGTCAGCTCCACTAACTGGGGGAGCTTAGGACAGAAGCAGGTCCTGTCCAGGCATAAACTGTCCTTGAACTTTGGGTACCTTTCCCCCCTGCATGGACCTGTGTGGTCCTATTTCAAGAGAATAGGCTCTTGTTGGCAGACTACAACTGTTTCAGCTGTGTGACGGAGAGCTGGGTATTTGATGTTTGACATTACTTTGCCTATTAAACAGGGTCCTCACCTACCCACATTAGGGGCATAAGGACTGGTGGGTCCACTCAGGTCACCCAGCCACCCACGACAGGAGTCCAAGGATAACTGGTACCTCCCAGTTCTTACAACTAAAAACAATGGATGTCCATGGTCCATCTGCAGAATCTACCCACCTATGTGGTCTAGGGAAGAGGGACATGATTTCCTCAGAGATGCTTGGGGGACGACTCTCAGCCCTGTGCCTTGTTCAGAGAGTGACTGCCTGCTGCAACCAGATACCAGTATGTACACCAATCACCCCCTGCCCCTCCAAGACTGTAGGACAGAGCCTGTACCACACACATGATAATCAGCTACCTGGACACCTGAGCTGAATTCATACAAGAAAAGTGAATGGACTCCTAGACTGATATACCTGATAACAGCTCTAGCCATCTGTGGACAGGATGTCAGAGCTTCAAAAATGAAAATAATTAAGCTAGCTCACTCAAGCAACCCATTTGGGCATATCAAAACAAAACAAAGCAAGAAGCTATAACACTGTAAGCAAACATAAAATAAACTAATGCAATAACTTATAAATGGCTCGAGGCAAGAGTAAATATCAAGTCACATAAAGAAACAGACCATGATCTCCTCAATGAGCCCTCAAAACAAAGAATCAATGGATCTTATAGATGACATTGACTTCCTGGAATTACCGGAGGTGGAATAAAAAAAAAAAAAAGAGAAATGTGCAGAACACTTTAAGACATCAGGAAGGAAATCAGGCAATATGCAGAACAGGCCAAGGAACACACAGATAAAGCAGCTGAAGAAATTAAAAAGGTTATTCAAGAACATAATGAAAAATTTAATAAGCTGGAAAAATCCATAGACAGACAGCAATCGGAAATTAAGAAGATTAGCAATAAAAATTATGGAATTAGAGAACTTAACAGAAAGTCAGAGGAGCAGAATTGTGCAAGTGCAAGGCAGAATTTGTGAACTTGAAGATAAATCACCTGAGAGCAATATATTTGAAGAAAAATCAGATAAAAGAATTTTAAAAAAGAAGAAATCTTAAGAACCATGTGGGACTCTATCAAGAGAAATAACCTACAAGTGATTGGAGTACCAGAACAGGGAGGGGTAACAGAAAATACAGAGAGAATTGTTGAAGATTTGTTGGCAGGAAATATCTCTGATATCGTGAAAGATGAGAAGATATCTATCCAAGATGCTCATCAAACACCACATAAGATAGATGTTAAAAGAAAGTCACCAAGATATAATCAAACTTGCCAAAACCAAAGATAAAGGGAGAATTTAAAGAGGAGCTAGAGATAAAAGAAAAGTCACCTCCAAAGGAAAGCCATTAAGAATAAACTCAGACTACTCAGCAGAAACTATGCAGGCAAGAAGGCAATGGGATGACTTATACAAAAAACGAAGGAAAAAAATTTGCCAGCCAAGAACCATATATCCAGCAAAACTGTTTCTCAGATATGAAGGTGATATTAGGACATTTCCAGATAAACAGAAATTTAGGGAATTCATAAAAACCAAACCAAAACTAGAAGAAATACTAAAGGGATTTCTTTGGTTAGAAAATCAATAATGTCAGGTATCATCCCAAGACTAGAACACTGGACAGGGCAATCAGATGTCAACCCAGATAGGGAAATCACAAAAATAAATCAAGATAAAAAAGTTCAAAACAGGGAAACAGGAATATTATTATGTAAAAGAAGACAACATTAAAACAAAAAAGAGGGACAAAGAAATGTAGTCATAGATCTTTCATATGGACAGGAAGACAAAGCGTATAAAGAAATAAAAGTTAGTTTTAAATTTAGAAAAACAGGGGTAAATATTGAGGTAATCATAAAGGAGACAAACTATCCTACACATCAAAATAAAATACAAGAGAAAAGTAGAGACTCAGCAAAAACAAAATCAACAGCAATGAATATGAAGAAAAGACAATATATAACGATAAATTACTCAGCACAAAAAATTAAGTGGGAAAAAGAAATGGTCAACAACACACAAAAAAAAGACATGAAAATGATAGCACTAAATTCATACCTATCCATAATCATGCTGAATGTAAATGGACTAAATGCACCAATAAAGAGTCAGAGAGTGGCAGAATGGATTAAAAAACAAGATCCGTCTATATGCTGCCTACAAGAGACACACCTTAAAGTTAGAGACACAAACAAACTAAAACTCAAAGGATGGAAAAAAATAGATCAAGCAAACAACAATCAAAAAAGAGCAGAAGTGGCAATACTAATTTCTGACAAAATAGACTTCAAAGTTAAATCCATCAGAAAGAATAAGGAAGGACACTATATAATGATTAAAGGGACAATATACCAGGAGGATATAACCATATTAAATACTTATGCACCCAATGACAGGGCTGCAAGATACATAGAACAAATTCTATCAGCATTGAAAAGTGAGATAGACAGCTCCACAATAATAGTAGGAGACTTCAACACACCACTTTTAGTGAAGGACAGGACACCCAGAAAGAAGCTCAATAAAGACACGGAAGATCTAAATACCACAATCAACCAACTTGACCTCGGACACATATACAGAACACTCCACCCAACAGCAACCAAGTATACTTCCTTTTCTGGTGCATCTGGAACATTCTGTAGAATTGACCACATATCAGGTCATAAAGCAAGCCTTAGGAGAATACAAAACACTGAAATATTACAAACATCTTCTTCTCTGACCATAAGGCCATAAAAGTAGAAATCAATAACAGAAAAAGCAGGGAAAAGAAATGAAACACTTGGAAACTGAATAATACCCTGCTCAAACTGAACAATACCCTGCTCAAAAAAGACTGGATTATAGAAGACATTAAGGATGGAATTAAGATATACATAGAATTCAATGAGAATGAAAACACATCCTACCAGAACCTTTGGGACACAGCAAAAGCAGTGCTTAGAGGTCAATTTATATCAATAAATGCAAACATCCAAAAAGAAGAAAGGGCCAAAGTCAAAGAATTATCCCTACAACTTGAACAAATAGAAAGAGAGCAACAAAAAAAACATTCAGGCACTAGAAGAAAAGGAATAATAAAAATTAGAGCTGAATTAAATGAGATAGAAAACAGGAAAACAATTGAAAGAATTGACAAGACCAAAAGCTGTTTTTTTAAAAAAATCAACAAAATTGATAAACCACTGGCCAAACTGACAAAAGAAAAACAGGAGAAGAAGCAAATAACATAAATAAGAAATGAGAGGGACAATATTACAACAGACCCAACTGAAATGAAAAGAATCATATCAGATTACTATGAAAAACTAGACTCAAACAAATTTGAAAACCTAGAAGAAATGGATGAATTCCTAGAAAAACACTACCTACCTAAACTAACAAAAACAGAGGTAAAACAACTAAATAGACCCATAACAAAAGAAGAGATTGAAAAGGTAACAAAAAAAAACTCCCAACAAAAAAAAAAAGCCTTGGCACATATGGGTTCACTGCAGAGTTCTATCAAACTTTCAGAGAAGAGTTAACACCACTACTACGAAAGGTATTTCAGAGCATAGAGAAGGACGGAATACTACCAAACTCATTCTATGAAGCCACCATATCCCTGATACCAAAACCAGGTAAAGACACCACAAAAAAAGAAAATTACAGACCTATATCCCTCATGAACTTAGATGCAAAAATCATCAACAAAATGGTAGCCAATAGAATTCAACAACATATCAAAAAAATAATTCACCATGACCAAGTGGGATTCATGCCAGTTATGCAGGGATGGTTCAACATTAGAAAAACAACTAATGTAATCCATCAGATAAATAAAACAAAAGACAAGAATCACATGATTTTATCAATTGATGCAGAAAAGGCATTTGACAAAGTTCAACACCCATTCATGATAAAAACTCTTAGTAAAATAGGAATAGAAGGAAAATTCCTCAACATAATAAAAGGCATTTATACAAAGCCAATAGCCAACGTCATCCTAAACGGAGAGTCTCTGAAAGCATTCCTCTTGAGATTGGAAACCAGACAAGGATGCCCTTTATCACCACTCTTATTCAACATTGTGCTGGAAGTCCTAGCCAGAGCAATTAGGCCAGATAAAGAAATAAAGGGCATCCAGATTGGCAAGGAAGAAGTCAAAATATCTCTATTTGCAGATGACATGATCTTATACACAGAAAACCCTAAGGAATCCTCCAGAAAACTACTGAAACTAACAGAAGCGTTCAGCAGAGTATGGGGATACAAGATAAACATATGAAAATCAGTTGGATTCCTCTACACCAACAAAAAGAACATCGAAGAGGAAATCACCAAATCAATGCCATTTACAGTAGCCCCCAAGAAGATAAAACACTTAGGAATATATCTAACCAGAGATGTAAAAGACTTAGACAAAGAAAAGTACAAACACTTCTGCAAGAAACCGGAAGAGACCTACATAAGTGGAAAAACACACCTTGCTCATGGATGCGAAGACTTAACATTGTAAAAATGTCTATTCCACCAAAAGCGATGTATAGATACGGTGCAATTCTGATCCAAATTCCAAGACATTCTTTAATGGGATGGAGAAACAAACTACCAACTTAATATGAAAGGAAAAGAGGTCCTGGATAAGTAAAGCATTACGGAAAAAGAAGAACAAAGTGAAAGGCCTCACTCTACCTGATTTGAGAACCTATTGTACTACCACAGTATTCAAAACAGCCTGGTACTGGTACAACAATGGATACATAGACCAATGGAACAGAATTGAGAACCCAGGCATAAATCCATCCACATATGAGCAGTTGATATTTGATAAAGGCCCCAGATCAGTTAAACGGGGAAAAGACAGTCTTTTTAACAAATAGTGCTGGCATAACTGGATATGCACCTGCAAAAAAAAGGAAACAAGACCATATCTCAAAACATGCACAAAAATGAACTCAAAATGGATCAAAGACCTAAATATAAAATCTAAAAAGATAAAGATCATGGAATAAAAAATAGGGACAATGTTAGGAGCCCTAATACATGGCATAAACAGTACACAAAACATTACTAACAATGCAGAAGAAAAACTAGATAACTGGGAGCTCCTAAAAATCAAACACCTATGCTCATCCAAAGACTTCACCAAAAGAGTAAAAAGATGACCTACAGACTTGGAAAACATTTTCAGCTATG
The DNA here is from genome assembly GCF_024166365.1 of Elephas maximus indicus. Classification (NCBI taxonomy): domain Eukaryota; kingdom Metazoa; phylum Chordata; class Mammalia; order Proboscidea; family Elephantidae; genus Elephas; species Elephas maximus. The sequence continues at coordinate 56,078,573 of NC_064835.1, forward strand.
ACATTTCCTATCAGCACCTGATCTTTAAAATCTACATGATACTGCAAAAACTCAACTACAAAAAGACAACCCAATTAAAAAATAGGCAAAAGATATGAACAGACAGTTCACTAAAGAAGACATTCAGGTAGCTAACAGATACATGATGAAATGCTCATGATCATTAGCCATTTGAGAAATGCAAATCAAAACTACAATCGGATTTCATCTCACTCCAACAAGACTGGCATTAATCCAAAGAACACAAAATAGTAAATGTTGGAGAGGTTGTGGAGAGACTCGAACACTTATACACTGCTGGTGGGAATGCAGAATGGTACACCTACTTTGGAAATCGATTTGGTGTTTCTAAAAAAAAGCTAGAATTACCATACGATTCAGCAATCCCACTCCTTGGAATATATCCTAGAGAAATAAGAGCCTTTACATGAACAGATACATGCACACCCATGTTCATTGCAGCACTGTTTAAAATAGCAAAAAGATGGAAGCAACCAAGGTGCCCATCAATGGATGAATGGATAAATAAATTATGGTATATTTACACAATCAAGTACTAAGCATCAATAAAGAACAGGAGGGAAGGAAGGAGAGAGGTATTCATTCATTAGATAGTAGATAAGAACTACTTTAGGTGAATGGAAAGACAACACACAATACAGGAGAGGTCAGCACAACTGGATTAAATCAAAAGCAGTTTCCTGAATAAACTGAATGCCTCAAAGGCCAGCGTAGCAGGGGCAGGGGTTTGGGGACCATGTTTTCAGGGGACATTTAAGTCAACTGGCATTATAAAATCTATTAAGAAAACATTCTGTATCTCACTTTGAAGAGTGACATTTGGGCTCTTAAACGCTAGCAAGTGGCCATCTGAGATGCATCAATTGGTCTCAACCCACGTGGATCAAAGAAGAATGAAGAACACCAAGGATACAAGGTAATTATGAGCCCAAGGGACAGAAAGGGCCACATAAACCAGAGACTACATCAGCCTGAGACCAGAAGAGCTAGATGGTGCCCGGCTACAACCGATGACTGCCCTGACAGGGAACACAACAGAGAACCTGAGGGAGCAGGAGAACAGTGGGATGCAGACCCCAAATTCTTGTAAAAAGACCAGACTTAATTGTCTGACTGAGACTAGGAGGACCCTGTTGGTCATGGCCCCTAGACCTTCTATAGCCTAAGATAGGAACCATTCCCAAAGCCAACACTTCGGACAGGGATTGGGCTGGACAGTGGGATAGAAAATGATGCTGGTGAAGAATGGGCTTCTTGGATTTAGTAGACACTTGAGACTATGTTGGCACCTCCTATTTGGAGGGGAGATGAGCGGGCAGAGGGGGTTAGAGGCTGGCAGAATGGACAGGAAAAGGTAGAGTGGAGGAAATGAGTGTACTGTCTCATTTTGTGGAGAGCAATTAGGAGTATATAGCAAGGTGTATATAAATTTTTGTATGAGAGACTGACGATTTGTAAACTTTCACTTAAAGCACAATATATATATAAAAAAAAAAACCCAACATAGAACAACAAAAATAAATAAATGAAAGTCCCAGTTTTGTGTGGAAAACAAAAGCATGCCAATTAGTATGCAAAATATTAACATCAGATTCTTAGCAAGGTTAAATACATTTTAGGGATGGAGAAGAGCAAAAGGGGAAAATTAACCTTGAGAATTTCAAGTCCTAACAAGGTGAGGATAAAATTTCATTATCATTCAAGAAAATATTCTGGGAATGTGGGATCACCAGAGAGTACTTCTGGAGCAAAAATAAACAGAATTTCCTGGACAGAAGGAAGGATCATATTTCATTCTTCCCACAGGTACCAACATCTACAGGCAGACCTGGCTACATAATTTGGGCAGCCCAGTGCAAATGAAAATTTGGGTCCCCTTGTTCTAAAATCTGGAAAAAAGTTTACTACAATACAAAACTTCTTCCTTTCTTCTGGAGTCTCTCTCCAGGCCTGTCATGTGGTTTTTATTTGCTATTCAATGTCACATTCCCCTGGGGCACAAGGATACTAACCAGACCAGTGCAGACCCTCATAGGCACCCAGGGTCTGTGCTGTATGACTCAGCAGCTTCCTCTTCCTTCCAGCTACCAACCGTCAGACCAACACATTGTGCCTCAGCTGTGGATGAGGAATTCAATATCCCCTTCCAATTGGCCCACTTATCCAGTTATAACAAATGGGACTACACTCAAGGGATTGCAATTTCTGCACTGCGATGGGCTGGCACCTGAACCAGAGATGGATGAGAGGCTGGCCTCACTAAGTCATCTGCCTAAGGTACCATGGAACTGCCAACCTGGGATGGGAGCAGCCATTTCTGTACTCCAACTTCAGATGCCATGAGGCAGGCATGCCTGACCCTGACCTGTGTCTGTGCCTAGGGCCCCCAGAAGGACAGAGTGTGTCAGTGATTACTGGTCAGAGTTAAGGATGGGGATGCCAGAGTTAATGAGGGGCAAGAGGCCAGGTACCTGAGAACCTAGACTGGGAATAGGGAGAGGTGGTGAGAAGAGGGTCTGAACATGAGCCAAGGCTCTAAGCACCTGGAAATGCTCCATTGTCCCATTGGATTGCATTTAAAAATACAAATTCAAGGATAAAATTATTAAGAACTTCAAGACAATGATATAGAGCATTCAGCTCCAAGAGTAGGGCCCTTTTGACTGCACTGGTTGCATGCCCATGAAACCAGTCCTATGTGCAAGAAGAAGAGAGAATCACCACTCAGCCTCTGTGGGCAGCTGAAGAAGCTCTTATGTTATCTGCTGAAGGACAGGAGACAGGACAGAACTGGTCAACAGGGGAGAAACATGTATAAAGCTAAACCAGGGGTCGGGGTGGGAAATAGAACTTCCTTCCATTTCCTTGGTGCAATTATATGACTTGAATTTGTCTCGTGTTAATGTTTTTTTTTTTAATGTCCTTATAGGTCACCCTTGTCTTTCCCCCTGGGACTCTAGGTCAGGATTTATGGAGGGGTTCCCCTGAAGTCACTTACCATTATTCTCCAAGTGGTCTCTTCTACCATGTGGAGTAAATCCAAGCTTGGATGACTCTTCTCTCAATCTCGTCTCTCCTTTTTGTCTTGTAAAAATCTCTTGAAGTTTCTTATACATATAAAACATCATTTAATGACGCCCCTATTTTCATATTTCTTTTTTTATTTCATCGAGAATTACAGAAAGAAAATGGTCAAATAGGTAGACTTTTCTAATTGGAAGATTGTTGTTTCCTTCTTTTTTGGTTCTGCTCCAGCCCTGACAAACAGTCATGAGGATAAGTTCTCAAAATAGATACCTGGCCAGCTCTTTTCCTGGACTGGTTCAATTTTTGTTAAGGAAATTTTCATTATATTCACAGAGATTAGAAGTAATAGAAGTTAAAAAAAATTCCAAACCCAGGAACTTTACTCAAGTGGTGGTAGGAGACAGCAGCAGGGTTAATAGAGTAAATTGAGTCTGTGAAAGCTGAAAAACTAAGAGTCTGTAAAAAACAAAAAAATATGGCCCCAAATCCACCAGCATTTTCTCCCCTGTTCTTTAAAACATGGACATAGAAAAGAATGAGAGTTTTGAAACCTGGATCTGCCTCTAGCTGACTTGAACTTGAGCTGGCCATCAATGAGACTCAATTTTTTTACATGTAAAACGAAGATGATAATTCCTATGTCATTGGGCATTTGTAAAGATTAAACACTATGACATACATACAGGGCTTGTCCCAGAGAAAGGGGTCTTTCAGAAAGTCACTAGTGAGGGAATCCCCAGGCACCCAGATTTCTTAGACTGCACTGCTTTCTCCTCTCCAAGCCATGTCCTGGCCTCCTGACTTGATTACCAGGGAGAACTCTGCCCCCTGGTGCCAGGGTTGGCCCATGGCTGGTATTGGAAGTGAGGTTTTAGTGAACAGGTGCCGTGAGACAGAGATCTATCTGATCCACCGCATCGTTTCAGAGAGGCAAGCCAGAAGCAGCCCACATACTCAACAAGTAAGAAAGATAAACAGCTTTTAATAAAAAAGGAATATTCTACTGCATACAATTTCCTTTAAACCGCCTGATTATCTCTCTGGACTGCTGCTGTTACAATCTTGTTGCAAGCAGAGGTGGGAAGAGGGAGTTTAATTTAAAATACCACCCGAAGAACAGGGGATTTAGGAGAACAAAATGTTTCCTGCTTTTTGTCTTTTTCTGAGACAGCTCCACGGCCCCTGATCTCAGATCCAAAGGCCCACTCTCACCAAAGCAAAGAACAGGGTGAACGTGTACCAAGCTAGACGCTGGCAATAGTGAACACAGTGTGTGTGCGCATGTGTGTGTATGCGGGGTGTACGTGTGTGGGTGTAGTTGTATGTGTACCTACGTGCCTGCCTGTGTAGGCTCATATGGTAAGTATATGAACCTGAGGTTGGCAGTTCGAATCCACCAGGCGCTCCTTAGAAAGTCCATTGGGCAGTTCTACTATGTCCTATTGGGTCGCTATGAGTCGGAATCGACTCAAGGGCACTGGGTTTGGTTTTTTTTTGGTTGGTCATGACCACAGCAAAAAAGGAAAAGCAGACAAAATTTCTCATCCTAAAACCCAGTTGTTGTCAAGCTGATTTCCACTTGTGGTAGTCCCAGGTGTGTCAGAATGGGACTGTCCTCCACAGGGTTTTCAATGGTTGATTTTTAAAATGTAGATTGCAAGGCCTTTCTTCTGAGGTGTCTCTGGATGGAATCAAACCTCTGATGTTTCAGTTAGCGGCTGAATCGCATTAACCATTTGCAATACCATCATCCTACATAGATAATATTTCCTTCTCTTGATAGCAAAATACAGGTGAACCTATTTATTTACTTATTTAAATTATAGTAACCGTTAACTGTGAGAGGGAGAGATGCCCTGATTCAAACAACTAAGGGAAAAATAAGGCAAAGAAAACCACCAAAGGATGGGAGAAGAAAAAAATTCAACAAAAGTTATAAATTAACAATAATATACTAAACAACTAAAATAAACAAGATTAAGGATACATGTCAAAATCCAGATAAATAACATGCAA